>NC_050447.1:799153-1141653 GCF_903995425.1 Onychomys torridus | reverse complement strand
GTAGCCAGAACTTTTCTATGTCACCTTAAAGTATTTATTTATTTTATTCAAAGCCAAATAGTATCTAGCCCTATTAAACATGCTTCTTATAAGCAATGGTAGTATTTCAGACAGGATATGAGCAAACAATCATTTGAATGAATGCATAATGGTAAATTCTTAATTCCATGGTGAGCTTTCAAATCTGGTCAAATGACAGATGATTGATTCTGCCTGATTCCACTTCTTTGGGGGTGACTTGACAGCTCATTGGCCCTTGTTTACCCTTTAATCAGTTTATCAGGATCTGTGAAAATTCTCCTGGGGATATTGATTGGAATTTTGGTGCACTTACAGATATATGTGGAAGGAATGGACATTGAATGAGACTAGGTTTTCCTGCCTGTTGGTATTGCTTTTCTCCAGCATTTTAAATGACTTTCATATAACATTTCCACTTCCTGCCATACAATTATTGAATGATTCATCTCAGGTGCATTTTGATGATTTTTAATTTTTTGTAAATATTGCTACTATACCATTTATTTGGTTCCCGCTTGTGTGTGAAAAGGCAGGTGAGTGACACATGAAGCTTTCATCCAATCAATCTGCTACCCTCTCAGACTTAGGATAATTTTCTGTACATCTTTTGAAATTTTTGACAAAGAAAAATCTCATTTCCATGTAACAGCACTTTATTTTTTAATATATTGCCTTTCATTTCTTTTTCTTGCTTAATTTTGCTGACTAGGAGTGTCCAATAAAATCCTAAAAATATCTAGTTTCAGCTATTGCTCACTTTTCCTGATTGTAAAGTGAATGTGTTAAAATGTATTAAATATTTTATGATGGAATATGATGTTAGCTTCAGGGCTTTTATGTATATGTACGAATATGTTTTCAATTCCAGGTTTGATAAGAGTTTCACTTTGATCACGAATGAGTGTAGAATTTTGATAAATTCTTTCTGCATCTATTGAGGTGCAATTATTATTATTTAATAATCATTTACCATTAAAATAATAATATTCTTTAAAATCTTGATTTAGTTAGGAATCCTTAGGAAAAAAAACCCAATGGGCTCATATCATATCACAACTTTATGTATTGGTAAATTTGAGTGTATGCTCATTGAGAAGTGAGATACTGTAAGTTTCTGTTATTATAAAGGAATGATGCTGTTTGGGGTCTAAGTCATAAAAAAACAAAAATTAAATCATAAAAATGCTCATAGTTTTATTTTACTTTGAAAAGATGTTTAAGTTTACACACAGTAGAATCCATCTTTTCAATGCTTCCTTGCTATTGTTTCTTTCTCCATCTCAGCCACAGGACCAGGTGGCCAGCCGTATAACATCTGCTGACTAATGGAGTACCTCACCTTTGCACCTGCATATCTCCTTTGGCAACTTTTCTGTTTGGATCTTTTATTTATATTTTGAAACTTGGGATGTTTGTTTTCTTGTCATTGTGTTGTAAGTTCATCAAATAATCCTGATACAACCAACCAAATATATGATTCACAAATGTCTTCTGGCCTGTGCAGTACTGACCATCCTTCGCACATGCTTTCTCAAGGGCTCTGCTACAATCACCTTCCAGATTCCTCAGATAGTTGATTAATTTTTGTTATCCAGGGCTCATAATAAATACTGGGAAAGGCAGGCATTAGGAACTCCTCTCTCTGACCCTCCATCAATTTTCATACTCTAAATTCTCTCTTGAAAACATGAGTTGTCTTTTCATAGTTTGTGCCTCAGGTATATTTTAACTGTCACTTCATTATTTATTTGGTTTTAGCAACATATGATTTTCTTGAACTTATGATTTAACTGACTTCTAAATTTTACTTGTAATACTTCATAATTAGTTTTATTTTAAATTGCAGATCTCTTTTATTGCAATATTATTTTCCCCTCTTTTCCATGAGAAGAGGGTCAAGTGAATCTTATCTAAGTTTGATAATTATATAATGTTCACAGAAGGCAACTTTAAAAACTTCTTTATTATATACTTAATCTCTGTCAGCTGAAATTATTTAAGATTCCCTAACCTCTATTTCGTTTTACTTCCTGTGGCTTTTGTGGGCAATCATCAGAAATTTCCTTAGCTGGATGCTTATGCCATTTATTGTCCCCTCTTCTGTGCTGGAAGTATTACAACACTGTACTTTCTCCTTTTTGTGCTGCTTTCATTTTATCCCATGAGTGTAGGCTTGCAGATAGAAATCTCACAACAAACTCTTGCTTTTCTATTTGTCTTGTGGTTCATCCAATGGAAAAATTCACTTCTTTTGAGGCATTGTTGGCTGCCAGGCCATTGCACAGGCCTTGTATAGCTGCCATTTGCTCTGCTGGATCCCCTTCCCCCAGGAGATCCCATCTCTGTATGGCTTGCCTGATCTTCAGCCTGGATATGGGAGTACAGGACTCTCTGGGGATAACTGTCTGGCAACTGCCAGCTTCCCTAGAACAGGCCCTGCTCTCTCTGGAATTCCCATTCATCTATTCCTTTATTTTGCAAATTTCATCAGTTTTTCAAATGCGAATTTTGCAATTTTAAAAGACATTCTGTAGTGGATGCAATGGGAACTGTCATCTGTTACAGTTTACTGCATATTACTTGAAAGTAAAAGTCCTCTTCAGACATCTTAAATTTAGCTTTATTTCCTCTGACTCACAAATTCATATATCTAGCTCTGAAATCTCTCCGAGCTTTGAACTCACAAAGCACCTGGATTTCCTACCTACTATGCTAACTTTAGAGCATTCCAAACTGAACTCCTCATTGCCCAAACCAGCTCAACCCTTTTACATTCTCTGCCCTATTGGCAGAGCTACAACTCTCCAGTCATGGGAGCTGCTCCATAAGCATGCACCATTCTGTGTAGTTTGAGTGAGAATTGCTATCTTCCCCCTTTCTGTCTGTAATTATGAAGACTGGTTAAAGAATTACAAGCTCATAATTAGCACAAGAGGTAAATAGCACAAATCAAAATGTTTTCCTGAGAGTTCTATGTCAAATCTTGAGCAAGGGCACCTTTCCTGACTACAAAGGTAAGTGCATATAGTTAATAAATACCTCAATTTTGGGAAAAAGTAGAGCTGTGAGGAAGGGAACAGTGAAATTAGGACAACAGAAACTATGATAGAGAAAAGGAATCTACAGGTATGTGTGTCCATCTCTGTTGTCATTGATGTTCTTCCTTTCATTCTGGAAACTTCTTTGGGAATGTTTCTATTGCATTCAAATAATCTAATTATGGCCTTAGAAACAAGTCAATAATCTTAATTGGATAGACAAAAGCTTGTAATTCATATTTTAAGATGCTATTATAGGGAATACTCATAAATAAATGAGGATAAAGAATAAAACACATTACAAATGATGATTCAGCTAATGTCTTCGTAGTAAGCGCAACATATCAGAGAGGAGAGGAAGGAACACTCCCAGATGGGGTCATCTCTGAAGGCCTCTTGGAGTACATAAAGAAACCATGTCTCAGAAATCAGCAATGGATGGAGGCAGTAATGACAGCTAATGATATTTGAGTACTCCCATTGCCCAGGACATCTGTAGTGGCTTTCATGATGAATCACTTAAATCTTTATAAGAATCCTGTGACATAGGCACTGCTATTCTCCCCTTTAGACAGATAAGAAACTGAGGCACAATAGGATTAATTAATAGCCAATATGCCCCTGGAAGCAAGCACTAGGGTCTAGACAGGGAGATCATATGCCCATATCATGTTCACTATTACCCTCTACTGCCCCCTAATGGCTGATGATGTCATTACATTTGAAGAACACATAAAATTGACTCATGCCTTTAATCCCAGCCTTAGAGAGGTAGGGGCAGGAAGATCAAGATTTCAAATCACCCATAGTTCAAGGCCAGAGCAACATAAAAACAAACAACTGCAGCAGCAACAAATAACATATGAGAACAGTTCCTATTTGTGTGGAGTAAAAGTTTATGTAGAAGAGAAATGGATAACGAGCCTGAAAAATATAACATGCAATATCATATCCTCAAAGCCCTCTAATTACATGGAAGTCCATGTTTGGTTATGTTTTTCTGAGACCACCTTGGCCAAACCATAAAGCCTCAATGCAAAGTCTTCAAAGTCAGTGCATACAGCTGTTAAAGTTGCATACTGCACATGGGCACCTGGATGCTTCAATGAATGGGAGCTAAAAACCAACCTATTCATCTCTCCAAACTCAGGGTCCTATGTAGTGGCACCTACACAAAGGATGCATCTTCTATTAATTTGCATAAAGTGCTGTAGTAACTAGGAACAACCTGTCCATCTCTACAAGTTTGTCTGAGAAATGGGGAGCTGTTCATAGATGTGATGTGTGAGGACATTCTCACTGCCAGATTCAAATTCATTGCTCCATCCCTCACGTGGTACAGTGCAATAGGTACCCCATTCCATTATGAAGATGAAGGAACAGAGAAGTGATACCACTCACTCAAAGGAATGGGACCAATATCCAAGTCCAGGACAGATTGAAAGCGTCTCCATCTTTCCCAGCAACTTCATTATCATAAATGAGATGAAAATCTTCCTTTCAGCATTATTCTAGCACTTGTGTCAGTAGTAGCAAAGGAGAGAAAGTAGCTTCTAATTTGGCAAAAGCAGATGCATATGAAGCTGCTGCTCCATGCATCCCAGTGGGAAACAATGTTCAGAATACAGGTGAGTGGTGCTCTGAGGAGTGAAAATGAAGTCTCTTCTAGGCTGCCTACTTGCACCTCTCCTTCAGCTTAACAAGTGCATTATTGTCAAATTTGCAACTATGCTCATGCCAGGAGTGTCGCACAACCGTTTCCATTTTAGCCCCAGTGAAGTCAGTCAGAATTAGCAGATTATGAAACAAAAGGATGGAGGAGTGGAGGGGTAAGGGAAGGGAAGAAAGGATAGGGAGAGACTGAACATACTGTGAGTCCCTGTGAAGACTGATCACAAGGCTCCCAGAGGGCCCTCTCAGGTCAGCAAGGGGATATATACTCTGCCTCATTCTTACCTTTTTTTTTTTTTTTCCCTTTAACTGGCAACTTTTTCAATAGACTTTTTCCAGATAGTAAAAGTTTTCAAACATCAAACACAGTCTCCAAGGAATCCCAAATGAGGGCAAAGGATTTTTGCTAAGCCAAAAACAAAAAAAGAAATGATTTTGAGTGAAAGAACTTGCTCACTTGAAGAGAGTGTCATTGAGACTGGAAGATGGAAAAGGAATCATGAACTATAAGATTTCTTATAAGAAATTAGGAAAGGAAGGGCTACCTATTGACTGACATGTCATTGTGTAAAACTGTCCTGTTCCTGAAGTCTCATGGGCTATAAGTTGGCTATGGAGAACACCATACACTGTCCGTTCTTGGTATATACTTTTGCTGAAAGGCCATAGCACAGCTGTACACAACTACATGATAGCTTGAGCCCTCAGCAGCTAGCCAGCAAGGGATAAAGCTTAAGGTGCTAGCCAGGGTGAAAGGAGGTAGAATAATTAAAAGCCCAGTGAGGGTTCTGTAATAAGGGGAAAGGTGAGTAGTGGCACCATGGACAGAGTTATTCTGCAGATATTTTTAAATTAGAACAAATAGACAGCTCCCTGTGGGACTTTAATGATCTGGAAGGCCAGGCATTTGCTAGTGAGTCTGCTGTATAGGAATGGAAGCTGCTGTGTCAAGTTCACTTCATTAAAGAGAGTAACTCCATGTACATAGACCTAAATAATTTTTAGCTAGTAAACCATTTTCTTATATTATTTCATGTTTGATTCAAATACCTTAGAAAGTGAACAGTTGAGATATTATCGAAGAGGCACAAAAGGTAAAGTTGTGTGAGGTCATATTGATGTTAAGACAAAGAGTGCAGGTTAGAATCCAGATTATTTAATGATACATCCTAGGCCCCTTTCCACCCATCATCCCAGCCCCACATAGACTTAAGAGTACTAAGGAATCTAAGAGCCTGACCTGCCTCTTTCCTTGGGTATAAATAATGATAAGGCTAGCTGCCTACATGAGGGTATACAAGGTAATCCAATATGATCTTGTACTCATACATTTTCTTTTTAAATTTTTTTATTCATTTTACATACCAACCACAGATCCCCCTCTTATTCATTCTTCTACCATGACCCCCCCACACACTGCCTTCTTCCCCCTACTCCAACAGGGTAAGTTTTCCCATGGGGGGAAAGTTAAGCCTGGTACGTTCAGTTGAGGAAGGACCAAGCCCCTCCCTTATCAGAGGTGGGCAAGGTGTTCGACCATAGGTGATGAGATCCAGAAAGCTGGCTAGATCCTGATAACACTTCCAGGGGACCCTCAAATGACCCAGCTATACAACTGACTCCCGTATGCAGAGGGTCTAGTCTGGTCCATCAGCTGTCATTCTAAAGTTTGTGAGTTCCGTTGAGCTTGGTTCAGTTGTCTCTGTAGATTTCCACATCATGATCTTGACACCCCTTGCTCATGTAATCCCTCTTCCCTCTCTTCGACTGAACTCTCAGAGCTCAGCCTGGTGCTTGCTTGTTGATCTCTGCATCTGCTTCCATCAGTTACTGGGTGAAGGCTCTGTGATGACAATTAGGATATTCACCAATCTGATCACCAGGGTAGACCAGTTCAGGCACCCTCACCACTGTTACTAGTAGTCTAATCTAGGGTCATCCTTGTGGATTCCTGGGAATTTCTCTAGCCCCAGTTTCTCCCTTACCCCATAATGTCTCCCTCTATCAAGATATCTCTTTCATAGCTCTCCCACTCTGTCCCTCCCCAGCTCAACCATCCCATTCCTTCATGTTTTCATACCCCACCCCTTACCCTCTATTGCCCCCCTCCTCATTACCAGTTCACTCATCAGGATCTCCTCTGTTTCCCCATCCCAAGGCTATTTGTACATTGCTCTTAGGGTCCTCCTTGTTTCCTAGCTTCTCTGGAGCTGTGGGTTGTAGTCTGATTATCCTTTGCTTTACATCTAGTATCCACTTATGAGTGAGTACATATCATGTTTATCTTACTGAGTCTGGGTTACCTCACTCAAAATGATATTTTCTGGTTTCATACATTTTCTTACAAATTTCAGGATGTTGTTGTTTTACAGCTGAGCACTACTCTATTGTGTATATGTACCACATTTTCTTTATCCATTCTTCCATTGAGAGGCATGTAGGTTGCTTCCAGGTTCTGGCTATTATGAATAATGTTGCTATGAACATAATTGACCAAGTGTCCTTGTAGTATGCTTGAAGTATTCTTGGGTACATGCCCAAGAGTAGTATCATTGGGTCTTGAGATAGATTGATTCGCAATTTTCTGAGAAACTACCATACTGTTTTCCAAAGTGGTTGTACAAGTTTGCACTTGCACCAACAGTGGAGGAATGGTCTTCTTGTTCCACATCCTTTCTAACATAAGCTGTCATTAGTGTTTTTTTTTTGTTTTTGTTTTTGTTTTTTTTATCTTAGCCATTATGACAGTATCTTAGAGTCATTTTGATTTGCATTTCCCAGATGACTAAGGATGTTGAGCAATTCCCTAAATGTCTTTTGGTCTTTTGGGATTCTTCTGTTGAGAATTCTCTGTTTAGATCTGTACCCCCATTTTTATTGGATTATTTAGTGTTTTGATGTCTAGTTTTTTTAGTTCTTTTATATTTTGGAGATCAGCCCTCTGTCAGATGTAGGGTTGTTGAAGATCTTTTCCCATTTTGTAGGCTGCCATTTTGGCATATTTACTGTGTCCTTTGCCTTACAGAAGCTTCTCAGTTTCAGGAGGTCTCATTTATTAATTGTTGCTCTCAGTGTCTGTGCTACTGGTGTTATATTTAGGAAGTACTCTCCTGTGCCAATGCTTTCTAGGCTACTTCCTACTATCTCTAACAGGTTCGGTGTAACTGGATTTATGTTGAGGTCTTTAATCCACTTGGATTTCAGTTATTTGCATGGTGATAGATATGGATCTGTTTGCAATCTTCTATATGTTGACATCACCATTTGTTGAAGATGCTTTCTTTTTCCATTGTATAGTTTTGGCTTCTTTGTCAAAAAATTAGGTGTTCATAGGTGTATGGAATAGTGTCAGCGTCTTCAATTTCATTGGCCCACATGTCAGTTTTCATGCCAATATCAAGCTGTTTTATTACTATAGCTCTATAGTAGACCTTGAAGTCAGGGAAGGTGCTGCCTACAGAAGTTGCTTTATTGTAAAGGATTGTTTTAGATATCCTAGGTTTTCTGTTTTTCTTTATGAAGTTGAATATTTTTCTTTCTAGGTATGTGAATAGTTGTGGTGGGATTTTGTTTGGGATTGCATTGAATATGGAGTTGCTTTTGGTAAGATTGCCATTTTTATTATGTTGGTTCTACCTATCCATGAGCATGGGAGATATTTCCATTTTCTGTTATCTTCTTCAGTTTCTTTCTTCAGAGACTTAAAGTTCTTGTCATACAGGTATTTCACTTGTTGGGTTAGAGTTACTGAAGGTAGTTTATATTATTTGTGGCGATTGTAAATGGTGATGTTTCTCTGATTTCTTTCTCTGCTCATTTATTATTTGTGTATTGGAGGGCTGCTGATTTTGTTTAACTTAATGTTGTATCCTGCCACATTCTTGAAGGAGTTTATCAACTGTAGGAGTTCCCTGGCAGAATTTTTGGGGTCACTTTTGTAGACTAAGATATCATCTTCAAATAGAGAAAGTTTGACTTCTTCCTTTCCAATATATATCCCATTGATCTCCATTTCTTGTCTTACTGCTTTAGCTAGAACTTCAAATACTATATTAAGTAGATATGGGGAAAGTGGACAGCCTTGTCTTGTTCCTGATTTTAGTGGAATCACTTTGAGTTCCTCTCCATTTAATTTGATGTTGGCTGTTTGCTTGTTGTAAGTTGCCTTTATTATGTTAGGTATGTCCTGATGTCTCCAAGACCTTTATCATGAAGGGGTATTGGGTTTTTGTCAAAGGCTTTTTTAGCATCTAATGAGATGATCATATGGTTTTTCTCTTTCAGTTTGTTTATATGATGGATTACATTGACAGTTTTTTATATGTTGAACCATACCTGCATCTCTGGGAAAAAGACTACTTGATTGTGATTGGATGATTTTTTCATGTGTTCTTGAATTCAGTTTGCCAGTATTTTATAGAGTATTTTTGCATCCGTATTCATGACAGAGATCAGTCTGTAATTCTCTTTCTTTGTTGCATCTTTGTGTGGCTTGGGTATCAGTTAAATGAGCCTCATAGAAAGAGTTTGGCAATGATCCTTTTATTTCTATTGTTTGGAACAATTTGAGGAGTATTGGTATTAGCTCTTCTTTGAAATTCTGGTAGAATTCTGCACTGAACCATCTGAACCTTGGGGATTTTTTGGTTGGGAGACTTTTAATGACTGCTTCTATTTCCATAGGAGTTATGGGTCTATTTAAATTGTTAATCTGGTCTTGATTTAATTTGGGTATATGGTACCTGTCCAGAAAATTGTCCATTTCTTTTAGATTTTCCAAATTTGTGAAGTACAGGTTTTTGAAGTATGACCTTATAATTCTGTGGATTTCCTCATTGTCTGTTGTATGTCTCCCTTTTAATTTCTGATCTTGTTAATTTGGATGTTCTTTCTCTGCATGACGGTTAGTTTGGATAAGGGTTTGGCTATCTGTTGATTTTCTCAAAGAACCAACTCTTTGTTTCATTGATTCTTTGTACTGTTCTCTTTCTTTCTATTTTACTGATTTCAGCCTTCAATTTGATTATTTCCTGGTATCTACTCCTCTTGAGTGAGTTTACTTCTTTATCTTGTAGAACTTTCAGATGTGTTGTTAATTCGATAGTCTGAGATTTCTCCAAATTCTTTATGTGGGCATTTAGCACTATGAACTTTCCTCTTAGTACTGCTTCATAGTGTTCCATAAGTTTGGGTATGTTGTGTATTCATTTTCATTGAATTCTAGGAAATCTTTAATTTCTTTCTTCATTTCTTCCTTGACCCAGTGGTGATTTAGTTGAGCACTGTTCAGTTTCCATATCTTTGTAGGCTTTCTGTAATTTGTGTTGTTGTTGAATTCTAACTTTAAGGCATGGTTGTCTGAAAAAATACAGGAAGTTATTCCAAGTTATTTGCTTTTTTACTGAGTATGTGCTCAATTTTAGAAAAGGTTCCATGGGGTGCTAAGAAGAAGGTATATTCTGTTGTGTTTTGGTGGAATGCTCTGTAGATGTGTAGTAAGTTCATTTGAGTCATAACATCTGTTAATTCTCTTATTTCTCTGTCTAGCCAACCTGTCCATTGGTGAAAGTATGGAGCTGAAGTCTGCCACAGTTAGTGTGGGTAGTTTGATGTGTGACTTAAGCTTTAATAATGTTTCTTTTACATATGTGAGTGCCCTTGTATTGGGGGCATAAATATTCAGAATTGAGATTTCATTTTAATGGATTTTTCCTGTGATGAATATGTACATCCTTCTTGATCAGTTTTGATTAATTTTAGTTTTAAGTCTATTTTGTAGGATATTAGGATAGCAACATCAGCTTGGTTCTTAAGTCCATTTGACAGGAAAGACTTTTCCCAGCCCTTTACTCTGTGGTAGTGTTTGTCTTTGAAGCTGAGGTGTGTTTCGTGTATTCAGCAAAAGGATGGATTCTGTTTTGTATCCACTCTGTTAGCCTGTATCTCTCTATAGGTGAATTGAGTTGATTGATATTAAGGAATATTAAATGACCAGTGATTGTCAATTCCTGTTAATTTTTGGTGGTAGTTTTCTGTGTTTCCCTTCTTTGGGATTTGTTGGTGTGGAATTGTCTCTTTGTTTTTCATGGGTGCATGTAACTTCCTTGGGTTGGAATTTTCCTTCTAGTTCTTGCTGTAGGGCTGAATTTGTGAATAGGTATTGTTTGAATCTGGTTTTATCATGGAGTATTTTTTATTCCATCTCTGGTGATTGAGAGTTTTTCTGGGTTAACAGTCTGGGCTGGCATCCATGGTCTCTTAGTGTCTGCATAACATCTTCTGGGTTTCAGAGACTCCATTGAGAAGTCATGTGTTATTACAATGGGTCTGCCTTTATATGTTATTTGGCCTTTTTCCTTTGCAGCTCTTAATATTTTTTCTATATTCTGTATATTATGTGGCTTGATTATTATGTGGTGAGGGGACTTCTTTTTTGGGTACTGTCTGTTTGGTGTTTTGTTCACCTTCTATCTTCATAGGTATTTCCTTTTTTTAGGTTGGGAAAGTTTTCTTCTATGATTTTGTTGAATATATTTTCTGTACCTTTGAGTTGATATTCTCTTTCTTCTATCCCTTTCATTCTTAGGTCTGGGTTTTTCATGGTGTCCCAGATTTCCTGGATGTTTTGTGTTATGACATTTTTGGCTTTATTATTTATCTTCATTGGGAGCTTTTTGATTGATGAACTAACTAATACACAATGTACCAAGCATATTACCTGGTACACAGAACATGATAGGGTTTTTTTTTTTTTTTTGGTGTTATTTACATCAGGCTTTTAACTTGAGTAGCAGATGATAGCAAACAATAGCACATATTCTTACATATGTAAAATTACTTAAAACATATGAGATGTAAATTTAGAAGACATTTACGTTCCACTGAACTACAAACCTTGGATGTTTACATTTTAAATATTTTTTCTGAGAATACTCATGGAAGAAAAAAATATGAGAAAGAAGGATCCAAAGAGATGTAGGACTAACAATGAAATTCAATGAAAGTGGGGTTTAATTAAATAGTGACAAAAAAACAGGAAAGGAGACCTTGTCACAGCAGTGTTAGATGTCTAAATAAGCATATATGGTGGACAAGTCATGACAGATGAGAGAGCAAAACCAGGCTAAAGCGTTAAGGCCTTTCCCTTCTTAGTGAGAAGGCATTGATAATTCAATTGAACTAAGTAACAATGAATGTATATATTTGTATGTGGTCATGTTAAACAATGGAGATGCATCTGTGGACCAGAAAAAGATACCTGTCACTGTGTCTTGCATTCCACTGTGTATGATATGGGGAGAGGGGAGAGGAGCAGATAAAGAAGAATAAACATTCATCAGCAAATCTTTGATTTGTTAAGTTAACTGAACTTTCCAGTTTAGTTCCAGAGTTCTCAGAAGTTGTCATTTCTATCCTGACAACAAAAATACTGGACTAACTAACTATCAACAGCTTTTTTTGGATTCATCATAGAACTGACGTTTTTAAAAGATGGAGTGTGGATGGTTCCTACAATTGTTTTTAAATTATTTTAAGAATTCCATACAAGAGTACTATATCAACATAATTTCCACTGAACCTTTCTCCCACCCACTCCCTCTCAAATTCACAATGAGGTCTTGAATTTGAAAGGGAATTGGTGGGATACTATCTATCTCATCCTGTTGAATTTATTTGGTACTCCTCCTATATATTTTTAGAGATGACCACATGGAATCGAATAATCTAACAGAAGGCTCATCCTTGAAGTAGACTGGGTCTCCCTCTCTTACCATCCCCAACTGATACATCTATAACACAACCTCTACACCCAAGGCTCACATTGTGGAAGAGGGATCAGAAAGATCTACTTGGAGACATCATCTTCAATATATGAGAGGGTGAGCAACCCATGAAATCCTAATATGGCCCCTAAACCAAAACTGCACAATGATCATATCAGTTCCCACTCCAATGTGGATGGATGATATTTCACAAGGCCCTACCCCTAGATGAAGGAAATTAATGGCTACTAATAAAGAACTGATTTTTTTTTTAAAAGGAAACCATCTTTCTAGAGGGAAAATCCAAGACATTTACCAAGAGCAGAAGCCCTTGGTGCCATGATCTGATTAGATACTGAAGCAATAATTTTAATGAATTTATGTGGACTAGAATGAGAGTAAGAGGTTCTTTATGGGCTCATAGTCTCAAGTGGTCTACCACTAATAAGATTTGCCTCCAAGAATATTTTATCATTGGAAAAGCTAAAAAAAGAAAATAATAATAATTGTCTACTGGCTCTGGCAGGGATGGGGCTTAGCACTTGGTATGAAATATTCAGTACTTTGTATAAAATACCTGAACTTTTCCCTATAGAAAAGCTGACATCAGAAAATACTTCAGCTTTATCTCAGACTCCCATAGAAAGGACATCCTTCTCATTTCAACTACCTTGGCCTTCCTGCTTCACCTAAGGATGGAAGTCTTGTAAGAAGAAACACTTCTGAGAGTCATAGGCCATAGATATGGGCTTACCAAATGTCTGAGATCTAGCTAGTATTGTCTAATCTACATTGTTTATATCTATAACATGTCCAAAGGACTCCAGTTTCATAAAGGTGGATCATAGCTGAACTAGCTGAAACACATAAGCCCTCTTCAGGGAGATGATTGTAGAGAAAATCCAAGTCTACAGGACAGACAAGAACAAGGACACTGGAGGAATTTGAAGCTCTTGGCACCTTCAGCTAAGGAAATGAGTTTTATAAAGTCCTACTTAGATTTACACAAATCCTCACCTCTCTTCCTATTACTCAGTTGTATGTACCACATGCACTCTTAGAACAAGCCCATGAAAAGGACACCTGTAGTTTTCTCCCAAATTCACAATCCCAGTGTAACCATAAGATTAATAGCAGAAAAATACCAACTGAGGAACTTAAGCAGAACACCTGGCCAATGTCTCAATGTTCACATCATTTTGACAGGGGAACTATGAGAACTGTCATAGCTAAAATGAACAGGAGAAGATTATGGTGGGGTAAATGACTATGAGGCAGTGTCTCGAGCTTTGGAACAGAAAAAGAACACAAGTTGAAAACAGAGGAAATCTGAATAAAGTATTGATTTGTTGTTAGTAATATTGATCCATTAATAGTGTCAAATATAACATGCTAATTTGAGTGACAGCACAGTGAGTCAATACTTAGAGTATTATGTGAGGAACTAGCAATAAGGGAAACTAGATACAGAATCCATGAAATTCTTAATACTACCTTCATGATAAGTATAAATTTCAAAATGTTTTGAAATGTGATGTGAAGTTGGAGAAGGAACTATTCATAGTGAGGCAGAGGATTCATGGGAGAAGTGTAGGGGGATGGAAGACAGAAACAGAGAGAATGGTGTCAGATCAGGCTTTTGTTCTTAGACTCTAGAAGAACTCAGTTCTGACTCTGAATGGAATGAAAACCCATGAGAAGAGGATCTCTTAAGTTGCCTTGATGATAATGAACTCAAGATAGAAATTTGGTGGATTCAGTACAGACAGGTCCTGTCCCCTCCTTCCAGACTGAGCATGTGTCCCTGTGTAAGCCCAAGGTTCCAAACAGGCAGCTCATGCACTTAGGACAGGTCCTGGTCCCACAGACTGGGTGCCTCCCAAACAGATCAAGCTATTCAATTGTCTCTCTTATCCAGAGGGCCTGATCTAGCTGGGGGTTCCTCAGCCATTTGTTGAATCCCCAGGGGAGTCTTGGTCCTGAAGGACATGGGAGTGGAGGGGAGGGGCTGGGGGGAAGGTGGGGGTTGGTGCGGGAAGGGGAAGGACAGGGGAACCCATGGCTGATGTATAAAATTAAAACACATAATAATAATAAAAATAAATAAATAAAAATAACTGAAAAAAAGAAACAAAAGAACTCTCTTAAAAAAAAGATAGAAATTTACCAAAAAACTATTTCAAGAATGGGAATAGTTCATGGTGTCTCAAGACTAGGTGGTATCAGTGGCAGTAGTAAGAAGTAGCGAAATTCTAAGTTGCTGATTTCATTCCATGATCATCTAGAGGTGCTCTCAGAAAGATAGGGATAAGGATGACCTCAAGTCTTATGCTGAGTAAGTACAAGGATAAGCATTGCAATGGAAGGGAATGGAGAAGGCTGCAAGTAGGTAGTTGTTTGGGGATGTGCAAGAATTGAAGAAAGGTCAGTGGTCTGGATTGGATGACGCTATGTAGGGAAAGAGCTGGAACTATGGTAGATGAGCTTGAGGATGGAAACCATAACATTGAAGTGATAGGAACTATGGTGATTCTCAATGTCAAGAGGTTGGGAACAAAGAAAAGAAAGACTTAACATAAATTATCAAACATGAAAAGCTAAGTTATAAAAGGGAATAAAATCTATGCCAAAACAACAAAAGGAAAAAGAGACATTATAAACTGGCATAGCAAACAAGAACTGATTAATGTAAATATCACCAAAAGAATCTTACAAAGCTAGAAATCCAAAATATTTTAAAGCAACAACTGTTAAAACCATGGGTAGAAACAGATAGATAAATGTTTTTTATTGTATATTTTTATATTTCAGTGACTATAGACAGTTACAGAAAAGATCATCTAGGTACTTTGGATGGCATCATTAGAAAGCCAAAACCCACATGCATCTACCCACAGAAAAAGCTATTGTCTTTGACCACCATGGAACATTTGCTCAAGTCAACTATGTAATGACCACTTAGGAAACCTGAGGTATGTTAGAAATCATAGTTTAAATAGCATATCTCCTAAGTTTAATGCAATATTACTGCAAGTAATTGGACAGCTTGTATAAATTAATATATCTAGACAATAAATTCCAAATAGCCTCTAGATTAAGGAGTAATCATAAGAAAACTCATATAATATTTAGAAATGAGTGACAGCACATGAGTCAATACTTACAGTATTCATGATGCATAATTAAGCAGTACTTGAAAGACATTTCATAACTTTAACTCTAGTCACCAACTGATAAGAAAAAATGAAATCAAGTGGACTGTTCTTTCAACAGAAAATAAATCTATTGAGATAGCATGAGAGTAAATGTGAAAAAGAGCAAAAAGAAAGGTATGATGTTCAGAAACAAAGATCACAGAAAGACAGTGATGCTAAGAACCAAAGTAATTCATAATTTAAATAACATTTATTTGATGACAATTAACTATGTATAATCCAAGCTAGGAAGAACAGTACATACAAGTGCAGACTCATCCTGCTTACTAACACACAGAGTGATTTCAAGCATACAGATTTATGTATTCTTCTCTCTTTGGTGATATACAGACACAAAAATGAAGACAATGCAATGAAAATAGTAAAACAGCATTAACAGGGAAAGCATAAATTTAACTCATCAATTGAGACAGTAACATAATTGACTAATTACTATAATCTCTAATATGGGTCAAACAATTTACATTTCTGCTATGGGCAAGAGGCACTGAAAACTGATGAAGAAGAAGGGAAGTAGGAAGAGGGAGAAGAACAAGACAATGTGAGTCTCTAAAGTTGGGCTTACACCTCAAGCCATATATAAAAATTAATTCAAAATAGATTAAAAACCTAAAATTTAAGAGCTGATCTCTCAAAATTCTCAGAGAAATCAAAGGTATATATCTCCCATCTTTGAATTAGGACATGATTTGTTATGTCCGGCACAACATCACCAACAAAGAAAGAGAGAAATTAGATCTCAAGCAGATGTAAATGTATGTGCTACAAAGAACATCATAAACAAAGTGACCCAATGGCACATGGAGTATAAGAAAATATTTGCAAATTATACATGATTAGGGATTTGTAGCTGGAATGCATAAATATCTCTTAGAACCTAATAATAAATGATTAACCCAATTAAAAATCAGGCCAATGATCTAATAAACATTTCTCCAAAGAATATATGCAAACAGTCACTGACCATCAGGGAAATGCACATCAAAGCCACAGTGAGAGAGAACTCCACATCCCATAACATGGCTACATCAAAGGGTAGATATGGACAACTATAGGAAGGGATGCAAACATAAAAATTGAACCCTCAATGTGAGTTTTGGGGTTGTAGAAGGCTGAAACCTCTTTGGAAACCCAATTTGCAGCCTCCCAAAGAATTAAAACCAGAGTTAAAATGTGCATCAGTGCTATATATGCCAGAAAAATGAAATGACTGTTTAGAAATATTCACTGTAGCACTCTTCATAGTAGTCCCAAAATGGAAAAGTTTAAGTTCCCATTACCAATGTAAGAATAAATAAAATGTGGCATCCCAATACCTGTGGTATCTTACATCAATATAGGAATGAAATGCTGCTACGTTCTGCACTAAAGATGGACACTGAACACAGTGGAAAGTCCAAAAGAAGCCAGTCACAACAAGCTGCACACTCCAAACTTCAGCTTATGTGAAATATTTACAACAGGCAAATCTGGAAAGAGAAAGCAATTAAGTAGATCCTAGTGTTCTGAGAAGGGAAGTGTTTGGATCATAAGAGGAGGTATGTTTGGGCACAGGGTTTATGTAAAATGTATTATATGATGATTATACAACTTGGCATACACTGAAAATACTTAATGATCACATTAGTAGGAAAAGGACAGATCACATAAACTAGATATCAAAAAGAGAATAAAAGAATGCTTCAGTAAATTTAAACAAAAATTCTTCAAGACTGATGACAACAGGAAAAGTAGAATTGCAAAAATAAGGATTGCAAAAAGGTACTTTCTAGTTGAGAAAATATTAAATCCTGGATTTAAAAGGATCATATATCTTAAATAGCTTGTGACGAGACAAAAAGCATGTAAAAAGTCTCTTAGATGTGAAATAAGAAATATAAAAACAATCATTATGAAAAACTTCAATATATTTTTCTTGGCCTATTGCAAAATAGGAAGTAGAAAAAAGAAAACACGGGTGTAGCAATTTAAATAACATAGAAAGATTAATAAATATATATTTACATATAATTTTATTAACATCTAACAGAAAATGCATCTTTGTAAGCATCCTCAGATGTTTAAATTATGTGGTAGAAATTGTAGAGGCCATATTCTTTGACAATATTGCATTAAAGCTAGAAATTAATCACAAAATGTAATCAAAATAAAGTAAGGAAACCACTTCAAAATTAAGCAACATTCTATTACACAAAGGTTAATTCAGAGAAAAAATAAAAAATTAATTATATGCTTTTTTAAAACAGCAAAAATAAGTAAAAGATTTATCAAAACCAATGGGAAAAGGTTTACCCTTTACCTAAAGTCAAATCAAAGCTTTTATTATTAAATTGAAAAGAATGTAAATACTGTAACTAATCATTTAATTAAAAAAAACAACAAAATAACACCAAGACTAACATTAATAAAGGAGGAAATGGGGATGTTAAAAGCAGATAAATGTGAATTACATGTAAATAAAATAGAATTTTTAATTAAACTTCAAAAGTGATTCTCAGACTTTCAGTGCTGGGCTAGGTAAGACTAGACATGCAGAAAGCTGCTCTAGGAACAACATATAAAGTAATGAGGTGCCAGGCGGTGGTGGTGCACACCTTTAATCCCAGCACTTGGGAGGCAGAGCCAGGTGGATCTCTGTGAGTTCGAGGCCATCCTGGGCTACAGAGTGAGATCCAGGAAAGGCGCAAAGCTACACAGAGAAACCCTGTCTTGAAAAACCATAAATAAATAAAGTAATAAAGTAATAAATAAATAAATAAAGTAATGAGACTTCAGTGTTTAAATGCAGATGCAGCCAGCTGTGACATTGTACCAGCTAGAGAAGGGTGAATGCAGAGAGCCTGCAAGCCTTGATGTGTCACTTGCACTCAGTTCCTGGGACCTCCATTCTGGATTTTATGTAATTGTTTTGGATACATTTTTCTTGAGATAGAATCCCATGTACTCCAGGCTAGCCTCAAATTGGCTCCCTAGTAAAGGATGGCTTTGAACTCCTGATTCTCTAGGCACAACTCCCCAAGTACTAGAATACCAGGTGTATGCCTCTATTCCGAGCATCTACTCTGTTTTCAAGGGTTCCAGGTATTTATGGATAAGACACAGGAGCAGAAAATGCAACCCATATCACCTGCAACTAGAAGATCCTTGCATAAAGCTGGACCCCAGTTGGGGCAACACCACTATTGACAAATTATCTCTCTCTGACACACAGTATAGATTTTTTTTTTACTTTCTCAGACTTAAAAGTCAAAATACAAAATATATCACCAAATGAATCTTTGTGTCCAATATCATATGTAGAGTTTTCACTGTTCTGAACTCTGTCATCATAAAGTAAAGACAAAATATGGCTTAGGGTCCTAGACTGAACATCTCTAAGCTACAAGCAATGGCGAATATAACCATCTCCAGAGAAATACACTTTAGATTTCCATTCAAAAACTCCCACAAATAAAGTTTCAGAGAAGATGAACTCAGAAATATAAACCATGGGACCTCTACAGAGAATGAAAATGCCACATGGGAGGAAACAGAACAGTTAATCATTCATGTCCTCAGTGATGTAGATGTAGACCTATCAAGTATTTGATGTAGAACTGGTGTGGAAGGCAAAGTCATCTCAATGATGTACAGTTTAATACAATTCATATCAAAATCTCAAAGACAACTTTGTCTTACAAATATAAGAAATTGCTTCCTAAAGTTCACATAGGATTTCGAGGAACCCTAAGTACTAAAGCAGTCTTAAAAACATAAGCTAAGCCGGGTGGTGGTGGCACACACCTTTAATCCCAGCACTCGGGAGGCAGAGCCAGGTGGATCTCTGTGAGTTTGAGGCCAGCCTGGTCTACCAAGTGAGTTCCAGGAAAGGCACAAAGCTACACAGAGAAACCCTGTCTTGAAAAACAAAAACAAAAACAAACAAACAAAAAAAAACCATAAGCTAAAACTGTATTAAAAAGACATTGGAAGACAAAGATCCACCCTCCCACCAAATAGATAGATAGATAGATAGATAGATAGATAGATAGATAGAAGATAGATAAATAGATAAATAAATAAAACTTTTCTACAAAGTGACAGAAATCATCACCCTGTGGTACTGACATAAAGACAGACATACAGACCAAAGGGACAGAACAGAGATCCAGAAAAATGCTTTGATCAAATGAGTTTCAGCAATCTACATCACTCAATATGAAGACGAGTTTTCTTAACAAATGGTGCAGGGAAAACTGGGTAACCACATAAAAAACAATTGCGATGTTGGCCTTTACCTTAGTCATATTAAAAAATCAACTCAGAATGGGTCAAACATCTGCCAATAAGAATTGAAAGTATCTGGTGATGGTGGTGCTCCTCTTTAATTACAGTACTCTAGAATCAGAGGCATGAAGATCGATGAGTTCTATGCCAGCCTGGTCTACACAGTGAAAATCCAGGAAAGCCTGGAATTCTCTGTAATTTCTCAGTTACACAGAGAAATCTTGTCTTGGAAATTCAAACAACAACAAAAACAAAAACCCATAACAAAATGAAACAAAACAAAACAAAAACAAAAACAAAACCTGAAAGTCTTAAGAGAAAACATGGAGACAGATTTTATTGGGCTTGAAAATCATTCCATAGAAATGACACAAGTACTTTGTAAGGTGATCTAAAATATAATTTAAGAGAATAGAAGGAATCAGAACACAAACACCACATGGGCTGACAGGGTTATTGTATAAATATCTCAGTACAGGATACTTTCCCAGGAGGCTTTGGTCAGGAGGTCACTACAGGCCCTCAAAATAACCCAAGCTATTTCTATTGCTCTCTATTACCCACCAGAACCAAATGGTAAGACTCTGTTGCTGAAGGCACAACACAACACATTTTGGGTGCAGGACATGGAGAAATCAAGCTGGAACTGACCTGAAAATTTCTTCCCTGCCAACGAGCTTTCACAGTAGCAAATGTTGGTATTCAGACCACTTACAGTAAAGACATCAAGGGCATTCCTGCAGCCAACACTGCATTCTAGCAAACCAACCTGCCAGGCAAGATGTGCCTACTGGTGCAATGGTAGCATGAAGGTTATGGGAAAAACCAACTGCTGTTGGACAGGTTTGAGGCCTGTTGCACAGAAAAGAATTTAGGCCTGGTACTGTAAACTTGGTCAAAAGACCATGGTTTGGGAGATCATAGGCCCTAGAGAGGAATGGAATGATTTTTATATGTGGAATAAATTTATACTGCATATGTACATCTTGTTGAAATTTTTAAAGGTTAATTTAATGAGTAGTTTCAGGAGGAAGTAAAATATATCGCAATACATATGCAAGACCAAAAAATACTGGGCATATGAAGATAATGTCTAAATTTGAGACTGGAGATGTCCATCAGTGGCATAGCACTAGTTTGTACCAAGCCCTAGATTTGATTCCTGGCACCGAACTAAAAAGAAAAAGAATTTCTAATTTTATTTTATTTCATTTTAGGACCTGGTTAGATAGATGATTAAGCAAAATGGCAAGCCATCTTGCTGACCCTTTATGATTTTTTTCCTGAGGTCTATCCACATAACTTGTTTACTTCACTTTAAAACAGTCAGTGTAGGATAAGTTACACTGACAACTGAACCCCAAGTCTGAAGCTCTCTGAGACCTAGTTTAAACAAACATCGTGGAGCATACCTGTAATCTCCATCTGATGATCTGAGTTTAATCCCTGTAACTCAAGGTGAAAGGGAAAAAGTCCACTTACATAAATTGACCTCCACACTTGAATCATGACACATAGGTGCCCACACACATAAATATACACATACATATACAAATAATCATTTAAAAGAAACATTGTTCATGTCACTTTTAGTTTGTCCATAATAATTGCACCTATTTCTGTGGTACAGTGTGATATTTAAATACATGTTTACAGTGTGTGATGATTAACTTAATTAGCATGTCCATTACATCATTACAGGAGCACTGAGCTCATGGCTGGTGATCAGGTGAATGTTGGGAGGAAAGTACAGTCATCATCTGCCAGATGAATAATTCTTGGTTTTCTTGTAAATAAGCATGTTAATACTTCCAGAACAACCACTGAAAGAATAGAAAGCATAAAACTTGAAAACTAAAAAATAACTTGAGTGAGAATATAAACAAAACCTACAAGGAGGCAGAAAAAGCTAGGAAAACATGCACTTAAACGTATGATAGACAGACAGGTAGGAGTCTGACTTAGATCCTCTGCATCCATGTTATGGTTGAGTAGCTTGGTCTTCTTGTTACGGTATTCCCAGTAGTGGGAACCAAGCCTGTCTCTGACTCTTTTGCCTGCTTATGGGACCCTTTCCCTCCTACTGGGTTGCCTCCTCCAGCCTTGACGTGATGATATATGCCTGGTATTATTGTGGTTTGTTCTGTGTTTGGTTGATGTCCCTGGGAGGCTTGAACTTTTCAGAGAGGATATGGAGTGGGGTTGGTCTAGGGGTGAGAGGAGGTTGGAAGAGAGACTTGGGAAGGAGAGAGAGGGAAAATTGTGGTCAAGATATAATGTATGAGAGATTACAAATAAAAGAAAAAATTATGATAGAAATGAATCAAAGTGTAATAAAATAACCAGTGAGAAAATCAACTAAAGCCTCACAGTAAAACACACACAAAAAATGTTGAACTAAGTTAAAGAGATGCATTATTCCCTAGTAAATTACCCTATCCACATATGTTTCTTTACCTTCCCCATTCTTCTCCTTGAAAGCCCTTTCCCATATCATGGGTCCATTTCTAGTTTCCTGGACACTGTCCACACTTATTCCCTCACAAATACACATATGTAACAAGTAGAAGGTGACCATATGAGAGAGAATACACCATATTCATCTTTATCAGCCTGGGTCACATCTCTTAATATAATATGTATTTTATATTTTAATATATATTTACTTTAATTATATAATTTTTAAACAAGTATAAATATATTTTCAACGATCAATTTTTCTGAAGATTACACAATTTTAATTTTTGTGCTTCAATCAAATTCCACGTTGTTACATTTTATTATTGATTCATCTGTTGCTAGATATGTAGGTTGGTTCCTTTTACTTGGTACTGTGAAAACAGCAGCAATAAACATGGTTGTATGAGTATCATCCTGGTAGGATATGGAATCTTTTGGGTACATGCCAGGAGTCATGCAGTGGGATCATATGTAAGTATAGAAGGGACAAGGTCTGGAGTGATGAAGAAAGAAGAGTAGAAAGTAGGATCAACCAGAACATAGTGTGTATGAAAATACCACAAAGAAGTCTATTACTTCCTATGCTAATTAAAGTTTTAAAAAGAGGTATGTTCTATCCAAAAAGCTTTTAGGGATATCAGGACATGTAACATTAGGCATTGAAGTTTCTCTGTGTGTAGAACATTTAACCTTTCCATTTGTGGAGGCTTGGGAATGAACCAGCTTTCTGACTCATAAGGCCTTCCAGACCTGAAGCACATGGTGTTTCACATTTCTGGTGAGCTCAGCATACAGCAACTTCAATACAGATATGCTGATGCAACAGCACTTATATTACACATATGCAAAAGTGAGGGGATGCACAGGCTCCATATGGAATTTTGAGGCAATGACTACAGCAAACAGACAAGTGAAGGTGCCGGCTTCACCTTCTCAGGACATGCTGAGGTGTACAATGTAATGGGTCTGACCATGGAATTCCCAGCCTAGGACAGCCAAGTGATAGCATCTGGAAACCTGTTAAAGATATAAACTCTTGGATATCACCCTTATGCACTAAATCTGAATCTCTGGGAGGAGGGCTACCAATTTGTACTTTAACAAGCCCTACAGGGAATTCCTTTTAAGCACCCTGAAGCTTTAAGAAGTGAAAGCTCTGATGAAGCAAGTATGTGTAGCTTGACTCTAGGGCCTTCAGAAGGTGGACAACTACAGCTGATTCCCATGCAGCTTGCCTAAGCAACTGGAGCAAATAGTCCATGATAGAAAAAATAGCATTATTTGTCAATGTGCCTTTGGGTTTGACTAAGTTTCTAGTTTTAAATGATTCATATCCACTCTCTGTTTTCTTTCCTTGTAGTACCTGTCAATCACTCCTCTTCTCTCTGACACACAGATCTGTTATTTTAGAAACCTGGAATTATGGGGGACTCGTTCATTATTTGTCCTTCTGTAACTGACTAGTTTAATACATTCAGTGTAATTCCTCTGTGTTCATATTTGTTCCATGCTGAAGAACTCTTCTCTAATGCTGTGTAGGACCACTACTGGTCTATATGCTGCTGTATTTTTCTTACTTCTCAACAGTGATAAAACCAAATGAGTGAGTTCTAGACATCTCCAGTACTTATAGTTAGCATAGTTGGATTATACACTTTAAAAATCTGTAGAGTACAGAGGACTTCTAGGAAACAGTGTCTTCTGGATATGACAAGGTTATTGCATTCACAAACTCACAGCAACTGTGTTTGCCTGCACTAGATCTGCAAAAAAAAATCCATCCAATCAAATTTCTAGCAAGGACTGGCTGCAAAGATGGGAGAACCTCTGATGGACTTTGACTCCAGGACTCCTCATTTGTTTTGTCTCCATGACCACCTTGAGGGCAAAGATGCTTCCAGCTGACTTTTCTCACTCAATGTCATAAATGTATCTCTCTGGTCTCCTTTACACCCTCTTAATTTTCTCACTAGATCCTCAATAACAATTTCCCTTTGTGTCTAATTCTTACACTAATATATAGCTCTTGGCGGACCTTGACTAACATATTTAATAATTTAATAAATAATGTACTTATGCATACAGTGGATTATTTGTTTATTTCAACATCAGCTATTAAGAAAAGCTCCCAGCCAGGTGGTGGTGGCAAACATCTTTAATTAATCCCAGCACTTGGGAGGCAGAGCCTGGCTTATCTCTGTGAGTTTGAGGCCAGTCTGGTCTACAGAGCAAGATACAGGTCAGGCTCCAAAGCTACACAGAAAAACTGTCTCAAAAAAAACAGAAAAAAAAAAGAAAGAAAAGCTCCCATTAACAGTCATAGTATGGGGGGCTGGAGAGGTAGCTAATTATTTAACAGCCCATTCTACTCTTGCAGAATACCTAAGTTAGATTCTCAGTACCCATATTAGTCAGGCAGTTAACAATGGCCTGAAATTCAGCTCCAGTGGATCTGAGTCCCTCTTCTTTCTCTATAAGTACCTGCACATGTGTGCACATGTTCACACATAGAAACATGTGTATACACATAAATAAAATAAATCTCTTAAAAATCACAATAAAATAATTACATAATTAGAAAATACAATAATAAGATTCTCAAATATATACAAAGAGAGACTCTTAGAAATACAAAAATTTATCATTTTGGATATTTAAGCTCAATATAATAAACATTTCAAACCTTCTTATATCTATTTAGGGCTTTAGCATAATCCTAATAAAGATCATCAACAAAATTTCTTGAAGCTAGACTTGTTATTTTAGAGTTTATATGCAAGTATTTAAAATACCTAGACCATTTGACCCAACTTCTACACGTGGTAAGTGACTGTAGCTTTGTTTATACAGCTAAACACTGAAAACAATCAATAGCAGCTGGTGAAGTAGAATGTAGTGAGTCCATATAGTGAATTATATATTATATGGCATATGATATACTGTGTTACATATAATTGAATAATATTTTATATTCCATATTAAATATTACATAGATTATAATTATATTGTTATGTTATATATAATATATTATATAAATAAATTTATTATGCTGGATTACAGAAGCCCATTTGTGGAAGTATGAAAGATGTTTTGCATTCTTCCTTGTATACCTTTCCCTTTCTCACCATCCCTTCCATTAATCCAATTTGTTCCCCTAGTCAGTTTTAATTTGGTTTTCAAATCATCTATGCATACATTACTGTGTATCCACATAAAATCTAGGGCCCACAATTGGGAGAAAACATCCAATATTGCATTTCTGAAACTGACTTAATTCATTCAATATATTTATCTCATTTCATTTATTTTCCTGCAAATGACTTAACTTCCTTCTAATTATATTTACAATAGAATATTTTAACTAATAAAAGATGTTATCTAGCTATTTACATGCTATGTTATGTTATAGCACTAGTTACTCTAACTAGTGAATATCTCTTTTGTTGTTACATGACAAAAAATAGAAATAATATATCTAATATAGCATTATTTCTATATAAAAAAGGAGACAGTAAAATATATAAACATACTTGTCTATATTTGCATATAAAGTTACAGTTCAGGAAAGTGAATTCAAATGATTAGCTTTGGCAAGGAGAGTTGTTGAGAGATATGTTGAGAGGCAAGACTTTGATCTCGAACCACATGCATGAATAGCCTAGTGAAGTAAATATATCTTTAAAATATCAAGGAGATTTAATACTTATTAGAACAACAATTTGTACTCACTAATCAGGCAAAGGTTTAAAAGCCTGGTGATGCCAGGCATGGGGCCCTGGGTAATGGTACACATTTCTTAGGATCTGATTCCATTACTTCATTTGTTCATGAACTCAAAAGTCAACAAATCTCTTCATTTAACAAATTCTGTTATTGTTTCTACTGTATATTTAAATTATGTTAAAGTTCCAAATGTAAAATCCTGCACATGGGTAGTAGAAAACACGTAAAACAATATTAACAGAAGCATCATTTATAACAAAACTTGTAATGGAAGAAAGTGTTTAAATTAATCTAAGCAACCACCCAGGACAGAATGGAAATAGCTAAGAAAATATCTTATTACAGTAAAAGACAAATAAACCCCACTATTGAATAATCTTCAATGAAACTCAAAATTTGATGTTGAACTGCTGAAGAAATAAAAAAAAAATCTAAGCATGAATCAACTTGCCATAAATTCAAAACCAGCAAAAATAGATATCAATCATATTTTGTTTAGGGAAAGGGATTATGTCAAAAGTAAATGTATACAATATCCTATTATATTGTTTCTCTGCTGGGGAAGGAGGAGCTGTTTGTGTGTGGGATGTGTAGGTTGCTGATAAGATTCCATTTATCTCAGCATTGCAACCCAGTGCTTGTTTTACTTTTAATATTTAAAAACATCTATGTAGAAATTCAGTCATTTATATGTAAGACATACTCTTAATGTTTTAAAGTTTTTTTCAAAAATATGAGTAAAACGGACATCTCTGACATGAAACCAAGGCCATTACTTAGTATCTGGCAAGGGAAATAAAATATTAAAGCCTGTACACAGCCATATGAAGTTCAGGATCTCAAGAAAATGGAAAAATTACGAGGAAATAAATACTTTAAAAGTTCACTCAAGCAAAGATAGAAAATTTCAACAGATAAGTTACCATGAAAGTTTAAAATTTTATTAAACAATTACTTTTTAAAAGCTCCTGTAAGAGTGTAAATTGTTGAGAACAAGATTGGAAAAGCACAGGGCAAATGGCCAAACTAATGGAAACACATGAATTATGAACCAAAAGCTGTGGAGCCCCCAACTGGATCAGGTCCTCTGGATAAGTGAGACAATTGAATAGCTTGAACTGTTTGAGAGACACCCAGGCAGTGGGACCTGGACTTGTCCTTAGTTCATGAGCTAGCTGTTTGGAACCTTGGGCTAACACATGGACACTTTGCTCAGCCTGGAAGGAGGGGACTGGACCTGCCTGTGCTGAAACTACCAGGTTGGTGAATCCCCAGGGGAGTCTTGGCCCTGGAGGAAATGGGAATGGAGGGCAGGGGGTGGGGGGAAGGTAGGGGCAGGAGTGGGAGGGGGGAGGACATGGGAACCTGTGGCTGATATGTAAAATTAAAACACAAATATAATAATAAAAAAGAGACAAAAAAAACCTCCTACACCATATGATTATGAAATTTATTCTTTCAAATTTCTAGGGACTCAAGTTCCATAATATTGAATTATTTCTAGGCATAAGAAAATATGAATGAGTCCTGCATTTTGTAAAACTAGAACCCCTATTCCAAAACTTAAAAGAGAAAATAAGTCTGCAGTAAAATTGAGAAGATACACAAAAATCCTGAATATTGCTTAACCAAATCACACAATAAAATTAAAAGCATTATTCACAGTCACCAAGTAATGCTTATCCATGAGATGAAACACATGTTATAAAGGGAATTATGGATGCAACATTTCATACAAATATATTTGAACAGAAAGTAACAATACTTTTTAATAGAAAAGGGTCAGTAGTAATTGAAGGGAGAGTGGAAAATAGAAATAATTAAAATTTCCCATCATGGCCTGTAACAAGAATCTTAAAAGGCCTTATTTATAGAAAACCCAGAGCTGACATTGTGGTTAAACCTGAAAGATCAGAGAAACAGAACAAGCCAGCCATGTTCTTACCTCTATGAAATCCTCAGCCTTAAGAGAGAGACTTCCTGTTTACTCATGCCTCATGTACCTTTCTGTGCCTTGCCATCTTGCTTCCTTCCTAGTGCTGGGATTAAAGGTGTGTGCCACCACACCTAGCTCTATTCCCAGTGTGTCCTTGAACTCACAGAGATCCATCTGGATCTCTGCCTCTAGAATGCTAGGATTAAAGGCGGCATGTGCTATCACTGCCTGACCTCTATATTTAATAAAATGGCTAGCCTTGTCCTCTGATCCCTAGGCAAGCTTTATTGGAATTCACAATATATCACCACAGTGGCCCCTGGCAGTGTGATCAGGATTTATCCCCGGTGCATGAGCTGGCTTTCTGGATCCCATTACCTATGTTCAAACACCTTCCTCCCCCTTGATGCAGCAGGGGTTCTTGGTCCTGCCTCAACTGAACGTACAACAGGCTTTGCTGTCCCTCCATGGGAGAACTTATCCTGTTGGAAGAAGGAAGAAAGGGGGAAGTTGGGGGAGGGGGCAGAAGGAGGGATGAGAGGAAGAGCTGTAGTTGGTATGTAAAATGAATAAAGAATTTTAAAATAAATAAATAAAAACATTTCCATCACTCAGAAAAAGCAATTCCCCATCATAATAGTATTTTATACCTTAAGCCAACTACCAAGATTCTTAACAGTGAAGGACTAAAAATAATTCTTATTAAATTTAGAGGCAACAGCAAACAAATAAAAGCCTTTTGTCGTCATAATTTAGTATGGTTCTGGTCATTTTTTAAAATAATATTCTTTTCATTTATTTTACATACTGACTACAGTTTTCCCTCCCTCCTCTCCTCCCAGTCTCCTCTCTCCCTGCCCTTCACCCCCCCTTCCCACCTTCCACTCCTCCTCCATCTCCATTTAGAAAGGGGCAGGCTTCCCCTGGGCTTGAGCAAAGCAGGGCATTTCAAGTTGGGGCAGGACATAACTCTTCTCCTTGTGTCAAAGCTAGGCTAGGTAATCAGGCATGGGAAACAGGTTATCAAAAGCCTGCTAAGTGCCAGGGACAAGTCTTGATCTCACTGCTCACACACTTCAGAGCATTGGATGCAATTAGAGTGAATGTCAAAAGATATCATTACTATAAAGGAAATATGATGATGATTTGGGGCAACAATGCAATTATATTCCCATAAAACTCCAGAGAATCTTTTAAATGGTGGCATAAAGGAACAGGAAGGCTTAAATGGGGAAAGGGGATGGGGGGCAGAGGAGGAAGTATGAAGATGTATAATTAACACTAAAGATATTTTGAAAATTTATATGGAAAATCTACTACTTTAGAAGCTTTCTAAGGTAAATGCATTCACAAATATATAGTAATTTTAAATAGGACAACAATGTTTTATTAGATCCCACAGGCTAGATAACAAAAAGCTCCAAGCCAAGAATGGGTTACATTATTCTGGAATTGTTGGTCAGTGACTGTCTTCCAGTTCTTGATGTTAACATCAAGAGATGTTGATAACAAGAGCTATTTCTGCAGATACCATGAGCTTGAGTTGTAGAGCAAGATAAAGTCAAGCTAGTACTGACCTAGGAGGTTCATTCCTACTAGCTATCTTTCATAGTGCTAGAAGATGCTATGAATGCTACTGAAAGAGAAAAGTAATCATCCCTACTCAGCTGTGAACCCTACAAACTACAAGAATAATCTACCTAAGAATACATGCCAGCTGGTGCAATAGGGGCATAAATGTCATGGAAGTAACCAACCACTTTCTCATTGGATTTAAGGTCATTCCATAAGATAGAGCCTATACCTGAAACTGTTACCAGTGCATAAAACATACATCTTTTAAATTAGCTCTTTGGTATGAGCTCATAGGTGATATATATATTTTAATCTGTACATTTCATACATTTCATACATTTCATACATTTCATACATTTCATACTTGTCTATCAGAGAAATATATAAAGACATTGTATAATGAGAGCCACAATACAGAATTCTGGGAGAAAGAAATTTAAGAATAAGGAGAATCCAGGCTTAGCTGGTAAAGGTACTTTCAGCAAAAGCCTCATGACCTAAGTTCAATCTTCAGAACCCACATAAAAGTGGAAGGAAAGACACAGAAATTGTCTTTTATACAGTAGTTCTTAGATAGTAGTTCTTCTGAAATTAATTTGTTTCGTTTAGTGAAATCCCAATGAAATTTCTAAGGGAATTTGTTTGGAACTTATTTATTAGATTCTGAAGTTTATCTGAGTAAAAAAGCAATTGCAATACAATCAAGTGTGTGTGGGGGGGGTGGGGAGAGAGAGAGAGAGAAATGAAGAATTTTTAAAGTGTGATAATTTCCTACAAATATACAAACAAACCAAAACATGCAACTATCAGAATTGTAGGGAAAAAGTAAAAGAGATCATGAGGAGAACAGAGCTTCAAAATAAAGTTGATTCATAATCAACCACTAGGAAACCTCACACAGCAACAAGGGAGTGGTAGCTTATCCAGTGAAGAAATTGACTATTGTACAAGAGGAATAAAAATTAGTCTCAACCAGACCATTCAAAATAATTTTGGAATTGATAAAGAGTTAAATAAGTAAAAGCAAAACCATAAATATGCAAACCTAGAGTTCTAGGGCAACAGTGTGGATCCATAGATGACTGTCTTCAGATGGCTGTAGGGAGCTTTCAACTAAGTCCTGTTTCTCCTATATCCACACACTATCCATTTCCAAGGAACCTGCTCTGTGCTAAGGCATGTCACTAAGGCTTTTCCATCTCCATCTCTGCTGCCCCTTAGCAGCCCAAGCTACTCTTTCCTGGACCAATTTCTGCTTTTGCTTTTCTCCAATCTCTGTTCAACTTCTAAATGGCCTTCCACATATAGATCTCTGTAGTTTTCACTGACACTTGTCTTCCCAACTCTGACTCTTGCACTCAGGATAAATCCCCAAACACAAAACCTTGTGATATGATCCTTACTGTCTCTCCAGTTCTGAGTTTGGGTGTCTCCCTTCATCTCGAGCCAGCTCCTGGTACACTGGTTTTTATAAGATTACCCCAAAGAAGGAAATTGGGAAGAAACAAAGGCAGGCAATGAAAGACATGATAAGGGAGAAAGGTAGAGGCTATTGGTTACTTAATTTTAACCCTCTCTACATAAAAACAATCACTGAAAAAATCTTTAAGAAAGACAAAGAAAGATGGTGAACAAGGGAAAACTGATTGACAATAAAAGGCTAGAGTAGGCTTCACATAAATTCTCTAACAAGGCTCTTCTCTTTTCTCTTAAAAATTTATGAGAAAGAACAAAGATTCTGGTTGATTGCTGATATTGGAACACACAGGCAACTTTCCAAACAAGTGCTTATGATTTAAATATTTTCTTTGTTATTTATAATTTTTTTAAAAGTATATAATGTATAATATATATAAATGTTTTGTGTTATATATATGCTTATGTAAACACAAATATTTCTCAGGACTATAAGGATTTTCTCAGTTAAAATATTTTTTCTGAATTATAACTTACATAAACTATATCCATCTTCAGCTTTCATATTTTCATAAAAGTATATTTTATGCTTCTTGCATGGTTTACACAGCACTTTTAAGTGTCCCCCATTTTTATTCCCTGTTAGCTCCTAGATGAACCTTTATTTTTACTTCAGTCCACAAATAAATGTTCTTGACCTCCACAAGCACAGGATGTTACCTTTCCCCTTCTTGTCTTCATTACTCATCAAAACACCACATGATAGCTAATGCTGGTGATTATCAATGGTGATTATGTTTTCTTCCTATGTATGTCAGCATAAATAATTCTTCTATGAATGTTCCTATATGTACTTTTTGGGTACATGCATGTTCATTTCTCTAAGATATAGACCATGGTGTGGTTTACCTGAGTCACAGATTGGGCGTAAGTTTAGCTGTAGTGGATAGTGCCAAATGGTTATACAAAGTTGCTAATGCATGAATTGGGAATAAGCCTTCCAAACACAGCTGGTGCTCTTCTACACACAGAAAGTAAGATAGAGTACTTCTTTCCTCCCTCACATCCTGTCCTGTTTTATCCCTTGTCTTTACATCCCTTAATTGCCCCCCATACACACATGCACACAACTTTATCCCTTACCCATTCTTGTTCTGTACTCTTCTCACAGTGCTACAAAGCTCAAATAGCTGGAGGAAGATTCTGGACTGAGCCATCTGCCTATCAACTAAATTATGAACTCTAAATAAGCAACCACTTAATTGGAAGTACAATTAGTGGCCAAAGTCAAGTTTTCACCAGCCTAATATGCCTCATGGAACTGCATTTCTGCCTGTAATTACCTCCAGCTTCCAGGTAACAGAAGGGCAAGAATATTTGCAGCAAAAGTAATGAGAAATTCTTTGCCAAAATTATCTGGGTGTGAAACATAATGCAGGAAGCCAGAACCTATGCTCATTATATGACTATCCTTGACTTGCCATCTGAAAGCAAAGAGAAGGCATAGAGTCCCTCTCTATTCCTTCACCTGTCTCTCTCTGTTCATGATAAATTATTTAATTTCTGTTCTGGAACCTAGCTCGGCCTCTATTCACTATGAATTATTTCAATGGGAGAACCAGAAAAAAAAAAATGCAGCATGGAATGTAGATTATTAAATAAAGGAAGACTGAAGCATATTGACAAGTTAGCTGGCTTCCAGTAACTAAAGGAAAACACATGTTTGGGTCCAGATAATCTCTCTTCCTAGGAGGGAGGAGACTCAAGCCTTTTCTTACAATAACATTACTCTCATTTGTAATTAATTATTATTCCTGTCTTGAACTTTCTCTTCAGCATCCATCATGCGATAGACAATGAGGATTCAGAATGAAACAGAAGTGATCTCTGTGGTAGCCATTTTCCATTTATTAAAATATTAATCAAATAATCCCTCAGCTATTTATATAGCACATGTCCTTTTTGTGTTTTGGGAGGAATTAAAAGGGAAGAAAGTAAAGTGAAAGAGGTGAGGCTTAACGAAAGAATGAGATGACCAGAGCCTGCTAAGGAAGAAAGGCTAAGCTTTATTTGAGGAAGCAACTGCCAGGCTGTCTCTAGGAAAAGGGTGAGCAGTCCCACCAAAAATGGAGTTTGGGGTTTCAGAGGAAGGCTTTGATTGGGTGGGGAGTGGGGTGAGCCTAACATCCCAACCTTTTGTTGATTGAAGTGGTCTCCTCTGGCTACTTCCTTTTGGATTCAGTTGCAGAGTCAGGGACAAAATGTCTTTCTGTGGCTGACTGAGTTACAGAATGGTCTCTGCTTCAGTGGAGCCAAAGGGCTGATAAAGATGGAGAGTGGGAGATATGAACACATCAGGAGGAGTCCTTTAAAAGTAAGACAGATGATTTGGTTTACCTGGTTTTACATTAGAGGAGGCAGGGGGCTAGGAGGAGGAGAATGATTCCAATTAGGGGTACCAGAAGAGGTAGGAGCCATGGCCAAATGCTACTGAAGACATTCCATGACTAGGAAGGCCATTCACCTTCACTGAACTGTAGACAGCTGGCTATGACTTAGAGGGTTTTTTTTTTTTTCCATAACTCTAGCTGACCTGAGTAGTTGATGCAATAACAGTATTCTTTGCTGAAGGGGAGGCAAGTTCCTCCTTTATGTGCTGTCATGAGGTCCAGGCCTCACCTACTTTGAAGGGTAACTGAGGTCAGGGAAGAGAGCTATTCCTGTAGCATTTGGAGACCCCTAGGTGAGCTCTTGGTTGCTGTTGTTAGTTCTGCTGAGAGATTTCCATAGGAAGTAGAGAATGACTCAATTATATCCTCCCCCACATACACACTGCCATCCTTGTAGCTATCCCAGAGCCACAGAGGAAGCAGGCTGGTCCCTACCATCATTGGGAGATGAACAGCCCCCCCTTTGAGTGTATTAGACACTGTGATAACAAGAAGGAGACTTCATTCTCAAGTAATAAGTGAGTCTGGAGTTGAGGATGATAAGAATGCATGGACTTTCTTCCTTGAAGCCCATATAGGAGAACACACTGGATCCCCATGTAAAGAAGATACCATCTGGGAAGGAATGATTCTTACAGAATCTTATAGGAATGGGGTCAACATTTATTAATACTGGGGTGCAAATAGTCCATTTGTTCTGCAGAGGGGAGAGAGAGAGGGAGAGAGAGTGAGTGATTTGGAACCAAGTCACAGGAGGGACTTCTTAGAGCAGGAGGATATATTTTTATAGGAAACATTATCTAGGGGCATTGCTGTCATTAGAGGCTTTGGGAGAGGAATGCAGAAAAAGCAAGTGGTATAATTGGAGATCAGGTTAAGTAATTTAAAGAGTCCTGGCCCAATATAGAATCACCTAAGACACTAAGCAGGATAACCCTTGTGGGAACTAGAAATGGAAACAAGAACATTATGCACTTCTCCACAGTCATCTGACCCTTATCTCAGCAGAGCAGCCTGACCACATCATCTTGATGTTCATCTAAAAGTTCTCTCATAAAGAATTTTTGCTTACAATCTTTCCTTTTCCCTTTGTATCACCCTCTCACCCAATTAAAACCACTCTATAAAGCCCAAACTCCTTTTTGGTGGATTATTCTTCCTTTTCTTGGAGATAGCCTGGCAACACCTACTGTCTCAAGTAAAACATTGCTCTGGTGGTTTCCTTCTCCCATTAAGTCTCACACAGGGTGCTATGATAAAGGGTTTAGGATGACTAATTAAGTCGGCTTGAAGGAAGCTGCTTAAGAGTGGGTGAGGAAGGCCATAAATTACATCAGGCCACCAGAAGCCACTGATCTCTTAGCTCTCATTAGAACGTGAAAACTTTCATTATTTTAGTTGTTGGGCAAAAACAAGAAAAATGGTGTCTATTAGGCAGCAAGTTTTGAGCATTGGTCATGTGCCAGGTATAGTTCCCCTTGAACACACACCCTCATCTGTTGAGAGACACCATTATATACCTCATTGTGTACAACTGGAAGGTCACCCCACTAGTGAATTTTGAGTCAAGTATTTCAAAGATCCCTGTAGTTTGCAGAAGTAGTGACAAGAACCATTATGTTTTAGACTCACCCATAGGAACAAATCTACAACTACTCCAATGATTTCCCAGCCAGACACAGCAGAGCCAACAAGGTTTCTGTACAATGCATCCTTCCTGAGCCTGCAGCCATTGGCCTTGACCATGCTCAGAGGACATCCAGAAATGTCTACCAAGGGACCTGAAGAAGCCCAGAGATGTTATAAGAAAATAAATGCTGTATCATATCCCAGGACTCAATAGAACAAAGCTCTGTGTCATGTTCAACCCATGTAATGTCACCTAACCAGAACTTTAGCATAACTAATAAGCTTTATTGCAAAGGTCATGCCAGAAAAATGGTTTCATAATTTCATCTTTCTCAAAATCAAATAGATCCTTGGTTTCTAGAACTGTACATGGGGAAGTCATTCTTTTTCCTAAGGTCACCTGGGAGCTGAGCATAATAAGGGCAGAACAGAAAATGTCAGTCACTTTGCTCACTCTTACCAGCTTCCTGGGTCCCATGGACCCTCTCCCCCTAGTCCTCCCTGGAGAGAAATGAAGACTCACTTATTCTTTTCTGGAATAAACAGCAATCAATCTTTCACTCCCTGGAAGACAGAAGCTTAAAACATCACACCACTTGGTCATCAGGGCTAGAGTTTTAGTTAGAGAGAAGGGACAAAGGGCTTTAGCACAGTAGGACAAATTTCAAAATGGAAAAAACAGAGACATTGCCACAGCAAATGAGAGCCACATGGGTACTAGTTGACTCTGCCTCTCTGGGGGAAACAACTGAGCATGGGCAGAAGAGATCCTAAGAAGCTTAGGAAAGAAATGTCTTCATAGGATTCTTTGTGAAAAAGTCATCAGAAGCACTCTCATGTGTCAGTTAGCTTCACAGAACTGTCTGCAATGTGCTCAGAGAGGTTGAAGACGAGGCTAAGAAAGATGAACGGAGTGTTGAAGGCTTACAAGGATGGAGAAGGCTACTGATGAGGTTGACTAAAGCCTCTCCTCTGTCCTTCTCAAAAAAGAAAAAAGAAAAGAAATGAAAAGAAACATAAAAGGAGTTGAAAATTCCCAATGCACCAACAGGCATCCTTCTAATCTGTTGTTCTGTTCTGAGCATTGTCCTAAAATCAAAAAACCATCCTAGCTGCTCTATTGGTGATACTACAGAATCCTTGGGAGAGATGTTGAGCAACACAGTGTAGACAATGAGAAGCCTCGGGAAAAGAAGTCACAGGGTAAATACAAACAGGCTCTTTGTGCCTTCAGAGCAAAAGGCAGACATGATGAAGCAAAAAAAGGTTGGAAAGGGCAAAAGAAGCAAGATGAGATGAAGACAGAAATAATTATCTTGTTGATAAAATATTTAACTCCCTGCACATAACTCACTCTTTCACAACTGTAACTCCAATTTCAGGGAATTGGACACCTTCTCTGGCCTCCATTGACACCAGGCACATGATGGCACATGCACATTCAGGCAAAATACTTTCAATATGAAATAAAGATAAATAAATCTTTAAAACATCAGAACAGAGAATATTGTGTACACTTATCACAAAGTAATGGTAAAAGGGTTAGGTGGTGGGTATACTGGTTATCCTGGTTTAATCATTTTTGATGTATACATGAGTCAAAACATCATGTTGTGTCTCATAAGTATGTTCAAATGTATGATAACCAATAATTGAACTACAAAATTAATATACATTTTAGTTTTTCCTGGTGAGCTAAAAGGAGACTCAAATAATTTTCTCTGTGTGGATGTATGCTTTTGTGCATGTGTGCTTGCATGTGTGTGTGTGTGTGTGTGTGTGTGTGTAAGAGATAATCAAAACTCACAAAACAAAAACCAACAATGTGGTTAATATATTGTGCACCCCAATAAACTTATCTGGGGGTCAGAGAACAGAACAGCCACTATATTAAACATAGAGGTTAGGCAGTGGTAGCAAATGCTTTAATCCTAGCATTCTGAAAGTGAGTTCAAGGCCACACTGGAAACAGCCAGGCATGGTGACACACACCTTTAATCCCAGCACTTGAGACCCCAGGAAGTAATAGCAGGAAGCAAAAAGGTATATAAGGCGTGAAGACCAGGAACTAGGGCATTTAAGCTTTTAGACTTTTGAGCGGTTCAGCTGAGATCCATTTGAAGCTTTCCATCTGGAGACTTGTGAAAACAGGATCTGATGAGTACTTGTTGAGGTGAGGTTAGCTGTGGCTTGTTCTGTTTCTCTGATCTTTCAGTGTTCACCCCAATACCTGGCTCTGGGTTTTTTGATTAATAAGACCTTTTAAGATTTGTGTTACACAACAGTGATCAGAAATTCCAAATATGAGCACAAATCACTGCTGCACTTTAGGGGAGGTGACATTTTATTTCCCTTTTTATAATTTCCTGTGTGTTTTAATTCTCTGAAATGGACTTACATCAGTATCATAAGCAGAAAGGAAATTGTAAGACCATCCACCTCCAAGTCTTCACATGGGTCAGTCCAGTTGTAAGATGTACTCAGTGAATACATGAACTACATTGCACATCCAGCTACTTTTGTGTCCTTCTGTCTAATGACCGTGAGTAATCACTATTATCAACACCAATTCTATTAGAAAAACAGGAAACCACCCTCCTTATGTTGTGTCTGTGAGTTTCAGCTGTAATTAATGACTGTGACCCACACCTGAAGTCCAGAATTGAGAGAAAATTTCTTAGGGCCACATGAGTTTCTATTAGTGGAGACAGAGACTGTGGGGTGAGGGATTTAAGATGTCTTGGTGCTAGCTTTGTGATTTCATGTGTTTTGACAAAAGTAATTTAATTCTAATTACTGGCAATAATTATTTCTCATCCCACAGAGGGAAGCTATCAGGCTTATAGTTACTGTAAATTCCAAGGGTCTCTAAGTTGGCTATGCTTCTGTAGCAAAGCAGTGTGACCTCTTAAGAATGGCTAAGGTGGGCTGGAGAGATGGATCAAAGGTTAAGAACACCGACTGCTCTTTCAAAGGTCCTGAGTTCAATTCCCAGCAACCACATGGTGGCTCACAACCATCTGAAATGAGATCTGGCGGCCTCTTCTGTATACATAATAAATAAATAAATCTCTTTAAAAAAAAGTTTAAAAAAAAGAATGGCTAACGCTGAAGATAAAGGGGAATGTGAGTAGTGTGTGTGTGTGTGTGTGTGTGTGTGTGTGTGTGTGTGTGTGTGTTATGATACAGATGGAGAGTTCACAAATGATAATATAGATAATATAGATAGAAAGTTCACAAATTTGAGAGGGAATGGGTGGCATCTGAAGAGTTGGAGGTAGAAGTAGGGATTGAAATTATGTAAATATAGTACTGTGTTCCTCAGAATCTACAGGGATGACCCTAGCTTGGCCTACTAGCAATGGTGCAGAGGGTGCCTGAGCTGGCTTACCCTGGTAATTGGATTGGTGAATACCCTAACTGTGATCATAGAGCCTTTCTCCAGTAAATGATGGAACCAGATGCAGAGATCCATAGCCAAACACCAGGCCAAGCTCCAGAAGTCCACTCAAAGAGAGAGAAGAGGGATTCTATGAGCAAGGGGCATCAAGATCATGGTGGAAAAACCTACAGAGACAACCAAACCAAACTAATGGGCACTCATGAAATTTAGATCAACACCTGTGGAGCCTCTAAGAAACTGGACTAGGCCCTCTGCATAAGGAACATAGTTGTGTAGTTTGATCTGCTTATCCATCCTGGTGCTTGAGCTGGTGTTTTGGAGCCTTCTAACTATGGTAGGACACCTCACACACCCTTGAGGCAAGGGGAGGGGCTTGCACCTGCCTCAAAGGAATGTACCAGGCTCTGCTGACTCCCATGACCTTACCTTCTTATAGGAGGGAATGGGGGTGGGTTGGGGGAGGAGGCTAGAGGGGTGGGAAGAGGGAAAAGGGGGATCTGGGATTGGTATGTAAAATGAATAAAAAATTTCTTAATAATAAAAAGTACTCATGAAACTTTAAACTAAGAAGGGAAGACTTTATAACCAGAGGGTTCAACTCTGTTCCTTGCTCATTATAAAGTGGACCTCTCTAAGTTTTAGTTTTCTATTTTGCAAATTGCAATAACATATGTCTATAGTAAAAATTGACTAGAAACTTCCAGAGGAGCAGGCCTTGGTTGAATTTTGGCCTTCTAGCACTCTGTTTAAGAGCCTAAACAAACATCTACCACCTGGTCACCAAGCTCCAAGCCAATCAACATACATCACTCTAAGGCCCTGAGTTCTCAGGAAGAGTGTACATATGAGGTTCCTGTTATAAAAACCAATGAAAATTGCATATGACCCAAAGTAGGACCACACAACCAAATGAACTGTCAAGTTTTCATTTACATTTTTTGTGTGTATGTGTGTGTGTGTGTGTATGTGCATGTGTATATGAATGCAGTATGTTCATTTGAATGTATTTGGTATATGAATGCACCAATGGAGAGCAGAGGTCAGCTTCAGGCATAGTTCCACAGGAGTTTTCCATCTTGCTTTTTTTGAAAAAAGGGGTCTCTCATTAGTCTAGACTAGGCTGGCTAATAAGCAAGCTCTGAGTGTTCTTTCATCTCCTCTTATCCAAGACCAGGGTTTTCAAATGTGTACTCTTGCACCTAGCAATTTTATGCAGGTTCTCAGGATCCAACTTGAGTCCTGCATGACAAGTAGTTTGCTGACTTAGCATCTTCCCCAGCCTTCTTTGTTTTTATTTCTTTTTATTTTAACTTACAACTCAAACTATATCCATTCAATATAGAAAAACCAAATAATTCATGACTGTCAGAATGTCTCTTTGTGGAATGCCTTTAGTTTTTACAATGCATGAATACAAATTAATTATTGCTTAACAGGTATATTTTTGTCTGACATATGCTAAAACATTAGATCCATGGAGAAGGTAGAGTATCTAAAACATTAGGTCCATGGAGTGGGCCACAGGACTGGTTGGATATTCAAAATGACAAAATACTGACAATTTCCTTCTGGATCTCGTCATCTCTAAGTATTATGTGGATAGTGCGAGCCTTTCAACAACAGACAGGAAGGCTGGAGGGTTGGAAGTGGCACACAGCAAGCTCAATGCCATTTGATATCAGTGGGTAAAGAAATCACTTTTGAGGTAGTGTTTCTGGGGTTCTGCTCAGGAGTCTTCCATGAAAACCTCATAGTCTGTAAGGTAAGATCTAAATTTTACAGATGAGAAAATTTATGCTGGGAAAAGTAAAACTGTCATTTCAAGATTGCTCAGATGAGAGCAGAACTGTAAGTCCAGGTTATCTACCACTGTGATGTCAAGGTCTTTATGTTCAATCAGTTCTTACTTTATTTAATACTAGCCACAGCACACTGTTGCTAACAATTGGAATGCATCAGAGAGAAACCATGCAGTGTTTCCTTTAAGTAAAATGCTGAGCATTCTTAATAAAGGAACAAAGAATGTTTTCTGCTGAAGTTGCTTAAGATCTATGGTAAGGATGAATTTCTTATAGTTTAAAGTGTCATTTATTTAAAAAATTGCTGTACACTTAGTAATGCCTAAATCAGTGCTAATACTTAGCAAAATATCTAAACATTTGAGGTATTTGTGGAAAATATTCTGAATGTATTAACAAGCAAATTGAAAGGATCTAGAAGTAAAACAGTATTTGTCCTTAGGAAACAGGGACACACAGAGCAATGATCAAAGAATTTTAAAAGTACATAAAATAGTATTGAATTAATGGAAGATGAGATGTCATCAGTACAGAGAAGCAAGCCACAACCAGTAATTCTGTCTTCTTTATTGGGATTGTGACCCTTGTCATCAATGTTGTCTGTGCAGCCACCATCTTTGTCATTGTCATCAGTGCTATGACAACCAAAGAATGAGTCTCCTATCTATAAAATTGCACAAAAAAGGAAATTCACAGTAGCTTTGTTTTCACATTTTAAAATGCAAAAGATAGAAACATATGATTAGTGCTTAGTTAAAATGGAAAGGATATTAAATCTGTATGTGTAAGAGTAGGATCAAAAACTTGGTATATCTAGGGCTTAATAATCCCCATCAGGCATCCAGTGTGGGTTTTGGAACACATTCCTGGGATATGGGGCTGTTTATTTATGAGGTGCATATTGTTCTCTATTCCTCTCTATGAATATTTATTTTGTTTGTTTGTTTGTTGTTGTTGTTGTTGGTGGTGGTGGTGGTGGTGGTGGTGGTGTGTGTGTGTGTGTGTGTGTGTGTGTGCACGCGTTCACATGCATTCAGATTCTGCAGAGGCCAAAAGAAATGTCAGATCCGCTGAAGCTAGAGTTGTAAGCTACTTGATGTGGGTGATGGGAACCTAACTCTTGTCATCTGCAAGAGTAGCAAGTACTCTTAACTGTTGAGCCATCACTCCAGCACCCCACTACAGTTTTACTTTTGAGGATGCTCATGCTCAGAGAAATGAATTCATTTACCTAAAGTTTGCTTTTACTTCCTGTCTGACCTGGCAAAATGTCAGTTCTTCTTTCTGTCTTAAATTCTGATCTCTTAATATCAAGTCATCAGACTTCCTCACTGGCACTTGCTCAGGTCTCAGAACTGACACACTGACTTTCAAGTGGAAGGAAAAAGTTTCTGTCTATATATATACTGGAACTGATATCTTCCTCTAGCTCCAGCTGAATTAAAATCAAGGTATTACTGTCATGCTTGAGCTCAAACCAGCTCCATCCTAGGGATCATAGGGTTGAAAAGAAAGCTCTAAGGATGAACAATAGCAAATGTGCTTAACTTTAGGTTGGGGGCATTTTAAAAGAGCCTTGTGGTTAAACAAGAAGTAAAAAAGAAAATTTTCCCCAATTCCAATTCTGATCACAGTGATGATATCTAATTCAATGGGTAATGAGGAGGGTTAAATGGAAATGTATTGATATTTAGTATTATGCCTTGTATTACAAAGTTGCCTTGTATTATAAAGTTCTCTGTAAATGTGGTACCTCCTAAAAATAATTGCTCCTCCTGAGTCTCACTAAGATGGACAAGAGATTCCAGATTAAACATCAATGCAGTTCTGTTTAAGGCCAAGGCTTCCTCCTCTAGAGTATTTCTGTCACCTACCTTCTTTTGAGTGAGAAGACAGATTTTCCCATTTGTGCAATGAAAGGCCTGGAGAAGTTTGTTGGGGCTAAGTTAACCAGTTTCCACAGACTTTATGGCGTCAACCCAACAGAAATATGCTGTTTCCTATTCCAGACAAGAAATTCAAGAACAAGGAGTCAACATGGCCATTTTTCCTTCTGAGCTTCTAAGGGAATCTTCATGATGATGCTTGAAACTTCAATCTGTTCTTATGATCATCTTCCTCTGTTTGTGTGTCTTCTATACATACAGGGCACTAGTAAGTGGATATTAGATTGCTCCCAATTCTAGAATCCATCTTGGTATTCTTGATTAAATGCATTTGCAAAACCTAATTTCAAATAAGGTTGTCTTCTGAGATTCTGGGTAGACATGGGCTTTTAGACAATACTATTAAATCCACTATTGGGTTCTACCATCTACTTCTTTGTTTTGTAACAAAGGTGCATGCTGGTGGCCATTTCAGAGGAGCAATTGAAGAGGTGTCAATTGAAGTTCAGGTGTCAGTCCACCAAGAGGAAAATCCCTGGTGGGTGAATCTCAGATTGGAAAGGCCCTGAAACCACAGACTCCAGAATGTCTTTTGTTTCTGCTGTGCCTTCACATGTTTGCAGCTTCTATCTTTCTTTGATATCTGTCATGGTGTGAATGGGTGTGTAGAGATCCCCACTGCCTGAAATGTAGTGTGTTTATCTTATGGAAGTATCCCATTCTACTGGGCATTTTTACCTGTGAATTTTTATGAAGATGATTTTTTCTAAGCATTACTGTCTAATTGATAATAATAATTGCTTAAATAGAGTTTTGATGATAAAAATAAAACAAGAATGTATCACACAGAACACAAGAAGGATCATATAGACTGCCATGTAGGTTAATGATTAAGAAAAACAATTGAGTCCCAATAGTCCAGCTATTTTAAATTCTTTTAACGATAATGTTGGGAGATGTGTTCACAGGTTTCAGAGTGCATCATAGCTGAAACAAAGCTTTAAAAATAACTTAAAGTTATACTAAGATGTTTTTGTTGAACAGCTTTGAAATGAAAAACCCAAGAAGACAACCTAAACTTTTAGAAAGGCACATAGTTGAGTGAGGAAATCTTTAAGGTCAGAGAACAAGAACAAAGCAGCCCAATTATCACTAGCTGATGCACTTTTCTTACTAGGATTGGTTGATGACCAAAGGTGATGATTAATTCCTTATACACATTTCTGCCCTCAATCTCCTGATATAAAAACTATTCATGAGTGTGTATGCACCCTGAAGGTTTAAAGTACAGCTGATTCTTTTTCATACATAAAAGTTTAAGTTTGTGATTCCTTTAAGATTCTTTATAAGATTACCTTTAAAGGTAAGTAATAAAATAATTGACCCTTTCTTTGTAGCTGTAAAAGGCAGCCTGCCAGTTAAAGATCTGACTGAGAAGAATATCTTGCTTGCCAACATGGTTGACCTATAACAAGTTGCTTGGGTATGAATGTGCATTGGTTCTTGGTATAATTTTTTGTAACCTGCAGTATGTAAAATGTTTAATTATGTAAATGATATGAAAAACATGTTTTTTACTTGTATTCATTGTAATCATTTACTTGAAAAACAGAATATAACCCCATTGTAATCTTCATATTGTCTGAAAGATTTTCCTGGTGTGTATGAGCTGCAAAGAAAAAAATAAAAATAGAGTTAAAATAGGTTAGAAAGAAAACATCAAGAATGAAAGAGTTAAAAGGAAAACATAAAAAATGAGAATGTTAAAAGGAAAACATGAAGAATGAGATAATTAGATGGGAAACTTGAATGATAAAAACAGAGTTAGAAAGTAAGCATCAAGAATGAGAGATGGGAGGAGAATATCAAGAGAGTTAGAAGGTAAAGGAAAACATCAAGAGAGACAGAGGGATGTTTCTGGATATAGATAAGAAAAGAAAATATAGAACATGGAATGAAGAATATAGAATAATAAAGAAGAAAACTGTCAAGTGTGTGTGTGTGTGTGTGTGTGTGTGTGTGTGTGTGTGTGTGTGTGTGTGTGTGTGTGTGTGTGTGTGTTTTCTCCCTTAACCCCTTCAGATAAAAAAGTTTAATATGTGCTGACTCCATGGCTTCCCTTTGAGCTCTGCACTGATGAAGGCTTCCCCACAAGGCAGTGGTATGTGATGATATATTGTGTACTCTAATATACTTGCCTGAGTATCAGAGGACATAGCCAGCCACTAGATTAGACATAGAGGTCAGACAATGGTGGCACACACCCTTAATCCTATGACTCAGGAGGAAGAGATCGGTTTGGATCTCTGTGAGTTCAAGGCCACACTTGAAACAGAGCCTGGGAGTGGTGGCACATACCTTTAATCCCAGTACTGGGAAGCACACATGCCTTTAATACCAGGAAGTGATATCTGGGCAGAGAAAGGTATATAAGGTGTGAGGAAACAGGAACTTGTTCTCTTTAGGCTGAGGACTTCATAGTGGCTGGCTGCTCTACTTCTCTGATCTTTCAGCTTTCACCATGATATCTGGCTTTGGGTTGTTTATTTAAGATTTGACCATCTAAGACCATCTAAGATTCAAACAACAGTGGTAGGTCTGTATTTCTCAACTCACAGTAGTTTTTCTAAGATTCATATGAGGGTATTAGAAAAAAAGTAAGCAAAAGGTGATCTACTTTTACTAAAATGTTAAATTCATGTTGTGAGATATAAAAATAGCTAAGAAGTGTTCCTTTTGGGTACTAAGCTTGCCATTTCCCAACCAATTGTGTAACTATTTCCAGAAACTTCAATTTTCAGATAAAAGAGTAGAAATTCAGGAAAGATAAGAGATAGCTACTTCTTCATGAAATGCTGTTACTACCTTTTCAGTAAAGTATGTGATTTCTTTACAGTAACTGAGCTGTCACAAGAAGACGTTCCGAGTTTATTTATAGGGAGTCCTATGACAAGTTATTGATAGGGTGATGAAATGTGTCTAAACTATTTCCATCCTCTGTTTTCATAGGAACATGATGTTGAAAATGTCCTAAGAGTCTAGGGGGAAGTAGAACCTCAAAATTGGCAGAGCAAATGACTAACTGTTTATTCAACAAGCAGATATTTATTTTATCATCCCACCAACATCTGGGGCATTATGTAGTCAATCTAACCCCAATGTTACAGAATAGAAGTTCGAAAATATAACTAAAATCTTCCTTCAAACCCCGTACTCTTTGTGTGACATTTTCCCTTCTCAGAATTTGAAAGGCTTCAAGGTCTAAACTCAGGTCAGATTCTCCACTCTAGCATCAATATGAACATGGAGCTGGAGTAGAGGCTTTTCTATATCTTTCAGGAAATTGAGTTTGATAAATGCAGTAAAGAAACATGAATGCTAGAGGTCACAGAGTAACATGGGATTAGTGGAAAGGGTGAGCATTGCAGAGGGTGAGATAGGAGCCAAATCTGGAGAGAAATTTCAATGTCTGAGCAATTTTTCAGTCTCTGCAAAGAGAGATGTCTTTATGATAAAGAATAACCTTGTTCATATTTACCACTTTGGCTTTCTCCATGCAGCAAACTTAACACACAACTTCTCAGAGACATTTTATTGTTCTTTTAAGAAACCTGCGTTCTCTCCTCTACAGAAGTGTCTGGGTCAAATTATAAGAAATCCCCACCTACAGATCCAAACATCATATATTAAAAGTCAGCTGTTGAAGTTAAGAAAATAAATAAAATAAATAAAAACTATGATCCTTGTATAGTGCCTTCTTTTGGAAAGGCTTTTGTGTTTCCCATTATTGAAGTGATAGTCTTTCATTCAGGCAAATATAAGAAATTTGAAGCCATTGAAGCCAGAAGAACTTATAGATGAAAATTTTGTCTGAGATTAAAGGTATATTTGAGCAAATGCTTAGTATTTCATTATGCATACATCCTGTCAGAGCCAGGACACTGTAAGATGCTAGGAAGGGCTTTTATGACTGCATTTCCCAAGTTTGGCTTAGTTTTGTACTATTGGAACACTGAGTTTGAAATATAAACAGACACAATACCAGGAATTCATCAAAAGCACTGGCTTTTGGAACCCAAGGAATACTAAGATCCAGTCATGCTGGCTTTTGCCCAAGGATAGAACACTGATAAGGGACAATGACAAATGGATACATTAAGTACAATGTTATTATTTATTTGGTTTGTTCCCAATCACTTGTAGTGTTCTCCTGTCAATTTAGCTAGAGGAGAAAGTTGCTATTAATTTGAAGCCTGAAAGGGATGCATCTATCCAGTCCTACAAACAAAAACCAGAGAGTTGTTCAAAACTAAAATGCAGACCACATTCCAATATAAAAGAATCAGAAGAACAAAACAACAGAACAGAAGAGAGACAGAGAGAAGCTATCATCCTCCAAGGGCAGCCCTTGTATGGATAGTCATATTCCCACTGGTACATCAAACCACATGCTTTTTCACAAAATCAGATTTCCAGAATTTACCTATCAGACAAGACACTCTTGAGGGAAGAGGGATGAGGAGAAGAAAAGTAGAAAAATGCAATTAATTTGATGGATCTTATACCCTAAAAATATTTTGTCTAAAAAATTCAACACCTTTTACCATTTGTGTACTCTTCAGAAAGCCATTGCCCTATCTGCCTTGACTTCCCTCTTATAATTGGCATGGAGCAAAAGTCTGTTATCCTTCCCAGCTCAGGTTAAAATGTAAGAGCCTAAACTGAAGTTAGCAGTCAAGTGGCCCCTGCTAGAGAAAGGTGATTGATGATACAAAAGATGTAAGTGTAGAATGAAAAGACAAGTATAAAGTAGGACAAGAACCAGAAAAGGGTCCAGAATCTAGATCCCTGTAGAGCTGGAAGACCCAGTAAGATCCTTAGTCAGGGCATATACTAACTGATTTCCCCAATAATAGCTTGATCTGCTTGGGAGGCACCCAGTCTGTGGGACCAGGATCTGTCCTTAGTGCATGAGCTGGCTGTTTGAAACCTTGGGCTTACACAGGGACACTTTGCTCAGTCTGGAAGGAGTGACAGGACCTGCCTGTACTGAATCCACCAGGTTTAAATGAATCCCCAGGGGTGCCTTGATCCTGGAGGTCATGGGAATGGAGGGGAGGGGCTGGGGGGAAGGTGTGAGTGGGGGCGGGAGTGGGGAGGACAGGGGAACCCATGGCTGATGTATAAAATTTAAAACACATAATAATAAAGAAAAAAAAAAGAAGGTGGTGGGGGATGCTGCAGCTAGATGCTCGCATCTGTCGAGCTGGGCTTTTCCCTGCCCTCCTCCCCTTTTTGGTGCACGCTGTACACGATTTATGTTTTTATTTAGGAGAATAAATAAATGAAGAGGAGAGCCGGTCGAGGCCGGCAGGGCGGAGCAGGTTCTGGGCGGCTGCGTGCTCCTCATTAAGATACAAAAAAAAAAAAAAAAAAGGAGGAGGAGGTTGGTGCCAGAGCCCAAGCTTTGGGGACAAAATAGGCTGTTGTGCAAGGGACAGAGGAAGTACAAGGCAGGGAGACAAGTAGGTTATTAGAGACCGCAGGTGCTAATTTACAAAGGACATGGAGCCTGACAATCATAGACCAGAGAACTGCCAACACTTTAGACAGTTGCCATTTGATTTAACAGTTCAGAGGCAGCATGCTCAGTAAATACACTTAGGAGGCTCACAGAAAACTCAAATATTCTGGTGGCACTGTGGCATGATGAACAATTGAATAACTCTATCAAACAGGGGCAAGCCAGGGGAGAGAGGGAAACAGCAATGAAGGAAAGTGCATGGCCTCATTGTTCCTACAGGATAATGGTCAGCACTGAGAGCTCAGGGCCTTTGTCTCCAGTGTGGAAGTTTATTCCAAGTCATTTTTGTTCAGAGGCCTCTGCCCTATAAGGCAGGAAAAGGTTTGTTGGTTTTTTGTTTGTTTGTTTGTTTTTTGTTTTGTTTGTTTTTTGGGGTCTTGTTTTGTTTTGTTTTGTTTGTAGATTTTGTAGAAGGAAAGACTCCTTTAACCAAAGATGTAACATGAATAATCAAAGTCACAAAGTCAGAGAGCAGGAAGCAAGATTAGGTACTTATATTTATTAAACATCCACAGTACTTAAAGAGCTGTGTTGTGTCTTCTCTGGATTGTTTCATTGGTTTCCTGAATAACCCTCTACTATATTTTGTGCTTCTGTAACAGAATATCTGCTGGCAGGCCAGATTGTAGGTGGGGGTTTTGTAGCTGGATTGGTGTCCAGATTTTTTTTGTAGTCTGAAAAGAACCTTTGCATGCCAAAGAGACTAGAATATCTCCAGGGAGCTGAGATTGATAGCATTTGTAATTGAGCTTGGAAGAGTGGGTTCATTGCCTCCTTCCTTTCTGCTTCCCACCATGTCAGGACATAGTAAGACCAACCAACACATAATGTTCACACCTTGATTTGGACTCTTAGCCTGAAAACTTAAATGTGTTTTCTGTTAAAATAAATAAATAAATAAATAAAACTGAGAGCAGGGCCCCATTGCTAAAGACAATATTTACACAGCTGATTGAATGTAGAGAGATCAACCTGGTACCTGCATGGAGCCTTATCCCATATATTCTAGTCTCTTTGGCATACAAAGGTTTTCTTCAAACTACAGAAAAAAACCTGGATACAAAAGACCCACCTACAATCTGGCCTGCTTGCATGATGTGCTAGAATAATGGTGGCACAGAGCTTATAGGAGTGACCAACTAATATTTGATTTAACTTGAGGCCCACACCAAGAGAGAGAGCCCATGCTCTACATTGCTTGGATGGCCAGAAATCAGAGATTGGGTTGACCAGAGACCTAGGGTAGAACCAAACTTGACAGGAAAAAAAAAATAATGAAATGATTCCTGATGCTATTATGCTATAGTCATAGATTGGTGCTTTGTCCAGTAGTTATCAAAAAGGCTTCTTCCTACAACAGATAGAAATAGGTGCACAGACCCACAGACAGATATTATGCAGAGAGAAAGTATAAATTGGAGGTCTCCATTGTGCCCCTCCCCTTGGAGATAGGGGAATACTGCAGATGAGGGGGAGGAAAAACTATAGGAGTCAAAGGGGATGGAGGACCCCAGGAGAACATTGTCCACTGAATCAACTAAGCAGGACTCACATGGGCTCACAGGGACTAAATTGGCAAGCATAGGGGCTACATTGGTCTGCAGTGGGTCCTCTGTGTATGTTATGGCTGTTAGTTTGGTGTTTTTGTGAGAATCCCAACAGTAGGAGTGGGTATTTCTCTGACTCTTTTGCCTGCTCTTGGGACTCTTTTCCTCCTATTAGGATGCTTTGCCCAGCCTCTATATGAGGGATTTTGCCTTGTCTTATTGAATCTTATTTTTCCTTATTATTAATTGGCTGTTGTCTCTTGGAGGCCTGTTCTTTTATGATGATGAAACAAAGAAGGAATGTATCAGGGGGAGAAGGGAGTGGAGGTGAGTGGGGAGTGTAAAACAAATTGCAAAATGGTCTTATTAATGAAAGACCCAGAGGCAGATATTGGGGTGAAAACTGAGAGATCAGAGGAATAGGACAAGTCACAGTCAACCTCATCTTACCAACTCCTCAGCCTCCAGAAAGAGCTTCTTCCTATATACTCATGCCTATATCCTCTCTATACCCAGCTCTATCACTTCCTGTCTGTACAGATCTCCAGACTTCTATGGTTAATTAGAGCTGGGAATGAAAGGCATGTGCCACCATGCCTGGCTCTGTTCCCACTGTGGCCTTGAACTCACAGGAATTTCTGCCTCCTGAATGCTAGGATTAAAGGCATATACCACCATTACCTGACTTCTATGTTTAATTTAGTGGCTGGCTTTTTCCTCTAATCATCAGATAAGCTTTATTGGCATGCACAAGTAAAACATCACATTTCCCTGCCCTTTTTTGTCTAAAATAAAAAGATGTAATAACTAATATAAGAAAAACTATATAAATAAGTACAATAACTATATACAATATATACAGTCAATAAATACATCATCAATGTCTAATCCATTTGCATTTGATAAACTCAGAGAAAGTATTCCATTATCTATCCTATTATGGTGAGTCCAATATGTACCTAATTCACTTTCTATCCTAACTTGTATTACCAGCCAAAAACTATCTTTTGATATCTTTCAAACTTATACACTTTACACCTCTTAGTGAGTTGCTCTTCTGAATTTCTTAATAAAGAAAACTATAACTACAACTATCTAATCTTTAACTCCCTTAGAGACCTGAAAAGGAAATAATATTAACTAAGTAAGGAGGAAGCACAAAGAAGCAACTTCCACAATGAATAAGTTATGATAGAAACAGCTAGCTTCCTGGATAGTCACCCAAGATTCCTCTGCAACAATGGAGTATCCATTCTTTGTTCTACAGGCTTAGCATATCTGGAAGATTCATGTGTGAAGCAGTACTTTCTAAAGAGCCTTCCTACCTTGTCTTGGTGAGGACTGGCAGTCCTTTCTTTTGTGTCCTGCTTGTCCATTTTGGACAGCATACTGTCAGCAGTCCAGGCAGTGGCTAACTTTTGCCACAGTGAAAGTAAACTCCATATGGAGTTTCCTCAAGGCCCATAATCTTCTCTGAAATATATTGGTACTACAAAGAGCACACAGGTGTCATAGACATAAAAAAAAATCTATGTTATTAAAACAACTTAAATGCCATATTCTGCAGATCTCTAAAGTGTTTGAAGATGACCTGTCTATCTAAAATATATCTCTGACATTGAAAACATATCTAACATGACTACAGGTTTGACTGTAATGACTAACTACTAACTTTCATTTCTTTTTATCCTAATTAGTTGGTAATAATAACTTTCAAGGACTAAGAATTTTCATTACATTGTTAAATTAACTGTATAGGTACAATATCTTGAACAAGATTAGAAATACATGTACAGTATTATCTACAAAATCAATCTCAAATTTGTATCAATATATGTAATTCGTATACAATACACAAAAACACAATTCAATGTAAAACGTTTTAAACTAGTAGTTGATTGTTTTTGGTTTTTTTCATTTTTCTTTATTAAGAAATTTTCTACTCACTCCAATGCTATCCACAACACCCCTCCACCCTCCTCCCTCCTCCAACCCCCCAACCCTCTTTCGCAAGCCACTCCACATCCCCACATCCCCCAAATAGAGGTCTCCTATGGGGAGTCAGCAGTGCACAACACACTGAGCCTAGGCAGGTCCAAGCCCCTTCCCACTGCACAAGGCTGTGCAAGGTGTCACACCATAGGCACCAGATTCCAGAAGCCTGCCCATAGACCAGGGACAGATCCCAATTCCCCTGCCTTGGTGCCTCCCAAACAGTTCCATCCAAACAACCATCTTCTGTATCCAGAGGGCCCAATCCAATCCCATGGGGGCTCCACAGCCACCAGTCCACAGTTCATGGGCTTCCACTAGTGTGGCTGGTCATCTCTGTACATCCTCTCACCATGATCTTGATGTGCCTCACTTGTAGTATCTCTCCTCTGTCTCATCAATTAGATTCCCGGAGCTCAGTCTGGTGCCTGGCTGTGGATCTCTGCATCTGCCTCAATCTGTCATTGGACAAAGGCTCTATGATGACAACTAGGTTATTTGCTAGGCTGGTCACAAGAGTAGACCAGTCCAGGCACCCTCTGGACCACTGCTAGCGGACCAAGGTGGGGTCATCTTTGTGGATTCCTGAGAGCCTCCCCATCACCCTACCTCTTCCAATTCCCATGATGTCCTCTTCTATCATGGTATCTTCACCCAGCCCTCCCACTCTGTCCCTGTTCCAGATTGAGCCCTCCCATTTCCCTATGTTCTCATCTCCCACTCATTACCGTCTGCCACCACCACCTCCTGCCACCCAGTCCAATCATGTAGATCTCATCCACTTCTGTAGCCCATTTTAAAATTGGATTATTCAATATTTTTATGTCCAGATTTTTGAGTTATTTATATATTTTATAGATTGGCCCTCTGTCAGATGTGGGGTTGGTGAAGATCTTTTCCCATTCCGTAGGCTGTCATTTTGTCTTATTGACACTGTCCTTTGCTCTACAAAAGCTTCTCAGTTTCAGGAGGTCCCATTTATTAATTGTTGCTCTCAGTGTCTGTGCTACTAGTGTTATATTTAGGAAGGGGTCTCTTGTGCCAATTCGTTCCAGACTACTTTGTACTTTCTCTTCTATCAAGTTCAGTGTAACTGGATTTATGTTGAGGTCTTTGATCCACTTGAACTTGAGTTTTGTGCAGGGCAATAGATATGGATCTATTTGCAATCTTCTGCATGTTGACATCCAGTTATGCCAGCACCATTTGTTGAAGATGCTTTATTTTTTCCATGGTGCAGTTTTGGCTTCTATGTAAAAAAAAAATCATATGTTCATAGGTGTGTGGATTAATGTCAGGGTCTTCAATTTGATTCCATTGGTCCACATGTTGGTTTTTATACCAGTACCAGGCTGTTTTTATTACTACACCTCTATAGTAGAGCTTGAGGTCAGGGATCATGATGCCTCCAGAGGTTGCTTTATAATACAGAATTCTTTTAGCTATCTAGGTTTTTAGTTTTTCCATATAAAGTTAAGTATTGTTCTTTCAAAGTCTGTGAAGTACTGTGTTGGAATTTTGATGGGTATTGCATTGAATCTGTATATTGCTTTTGGTAAGAATGCCATTTTTACTATGTTGATTCTACATATCCATGAGCATGAGAGATCTTTCCATTTTCTGATTTCTTCAGTTTCTTTCTTCAGAGACTTAAAGTTCTTATCATACAGTTCTTTCACTTGCTTAGTTAGAGTTACCCCAAGGTATTTTATATTATTTGTGGCTATTGTAAAGGGTGATGTTTCTCTGATTTCTTTCTCAGCACCTTTTTCATTTGTATATAGGAGGGCTACTGATTTTTTTTTGAGTTCATCTTGTATCCTGCCACCCTACTGAAGGAGTTTATCAGCTGTAGGAGTTCCCTGGTAGAATTTTTGGGGTCACTTATGTATACTATCATAACGTCTGCAAATAACGGAAGTTTTACTTCTTTCTTTCCAATTTGTATCCCCTTGATCTCCTTTGGTTGTCTTAGTGCTCTAGCTAGAACTTCAAGTACTATATTGATAAGTATGGGGAGAGTAGACAGCCTTGTCTTGTTCCTGATTTTAGTGGAATTTCTTTGAGTTTCTCTCCATTTAATTTGATGTTGGCTGTCATCTTGCTGTAAACTGCCTTTATTATGTTTACATATGTTCCTTGTATTCCTGATCTCTCTAGAACCTTTATCATGAAAGGGTATTGGATTTTGTCAAAGGCTTTTTCAGCATCCAATGAGATGATCATGTGGGTTTTTTTTTCTTTCAGTTTGTTTATATGGTGTATTACATTGACAGATTTTCATATGTTGAACCATCCTTGCATCCCTGGGATGAAGCCTACTTGATCGTGATTGGATGATTTTTTTTTTCATGTGTCCTTGAATTCAGTTTGCCAGTATTTGATAGAGTATTTTTGCATCAGTATTCATAACAGAGATCAGTCTGTAATTCTTTCTTTGTTGCATCTTTGTGTGGTTTGGATATCAGGGTAACTGCAGCATCATAAAAAGAATTTGGTAATGTTCCTTCTGTTTCTATGGTGTGGAATAATTTGAAGAGTATTGGTATTAGCTCTTTGAAAATCTGGTAGAATTCTGTTGCTGAAACTATCTGGTCCTGGGCTTTTTTTGGTTGGGAGACTTTTAATGATTGATTCTATTTTCTTAGGGATAATTGGTCTATTTAAATAGTTTATCTGGTCTTGATTTAACTTAGGTATGTGGTGCCTATCCAGAAAATTATCCATTTCTTTCAAATTTTCCAATTTTGTGGAGTACAGGTTTTTGAAATATGACCTGATGATTCTCTGAATTTCCTCATTGTCTGTTATGTCCCCCTTTTCATTTCTTATTTTGTTAATTTAGATGCTCTCTCTCTGCTTTTTGGTTAATTTGGATAAGGGTTTATCTATCTTGTTGATTTTCTAAAAGAACCAACTCTTTACTTCATTGATACTTTGTATTGTTCTCTTTGTTTCTATTGGATTGATTTCAGCCCTCAGTTTGATTATTTCCTGGCATCTGTTTCTCCTGGGTGAGTTTGCTTCTTCTTGTTCTAGAGCTTTCAGTTGTGCTGTTAAGTCACTAGTGTGAGATTTCTCCAACTTCTTTATGAGGGTATTTAGAGCCATGAATTTTCCTCTTAGCACTGCTTTCATGATGTCCAGTACATCCAATTTCAATGAATTCTAGGAAATCTTTAAATTCTTTCTTTATTTCTTCCTTGACCCATTGGTGATTCAGTTGGGCATTATTCAGTTTCCATGAGATTGTAGGCTTTCTGTAACATTTGTTGTTGTTGAAGTCTAACTTTAAGCCATGGTAGTCTGATAAGACACAGAAGGTTATTTCAATTTTTTTTTGTAGCTGTTGAGATTTGCTTTGTGACCAAGCATGTGGTTGTCTTTGGAGAAGGTTCCATGGGGTGCTGAGAAGAATGCATATTCTTTTGTGTTAGGGTGGAATATTCTGTATATATCTATTAAGTCTATTTGAGTCATAATTTCTGTTATTTCCCTTATTTCTCTGTTAAGTTTCTGTCTGACAGACCTGTCCATTGGTGAGAGTGGGGTGTTGAAGTCTGCCACTACTAGTGTATGAGGTTTGAAGTGCAATTTAAGCTTTAGTAATGTTTCTTTTATGAATGTTGGTGTCCTTGTATTTGGGGCATAAATATTCAGAATTGAGACTTCATCTTGTCATATTTTCCCTGTGATATATATGTAGTGTCCTTCCTGATCTCTTTCAATTGGTTTTAGTTTGAAGTCTATTTTATTAGATATTAGGATAGCTACACCAGCTTGCTTCTTAAATCCATTTGATTGTAATGTCTTTTCTCAGTCTTTTATTCTGAGGTGGTGTCTGTCTTTGAAGTTGAGGTGTGTTTTTTGTATGCAGCAAATGGATGGATCTTGTTTTCGTATCCATTCTGTTAGCCTGTGTCCTATTATAGGTGAATTGAGACCATTGATATTGGTGGACATTAATGACCAGTTATTATTAATTCCTCTTATTTTTTGGTGGTAGCGTTGTATGTTTCCCTTCTTTGGTATTTGTTGGTATGGGACTATCTATTGCCTTTGTTTTCATGGGTGTATCTAACTTCCTTAGGTTGGATTTTTCCTTCGAGTGCTCTCTATGTGGCTGGACTTGTGGAGAGATATTGTTTAAGTCTGGTTTTATTATGGAATATTTTGTTTACTCTGACTATGCTGATTGAGAGTTTTGCTGGAAATAATAGTCTGGGTTGGCATCCGTGGTCTCTTAATATCTGCATAACATCTGTCCAGGACCTTCTGGCTTTTAGAGTCTCCATTGAGAAGTCAGGTGTTATTCCTATGAGTCTGCCTTTATATGTCACTTGGCCTTTTTCCTTTGCAGCTCTTAATATTTTTTCTTTATTCTGTATGTTTACCGGTTTGATTATTAAGTGTTGAGGGGCCTTTTTTTCTGGATCCAGTATATTTGGCGTTCTGTAACCTTCTTGTATTTTTGTAGGCATTTTCTTCTTTAGGTTGGGAAAGTTTTCTTCTATGATTTTGTTGAATATATTTTCTGTGCCTTTGAGTTGGTATTCTCCTTCTTCTATCCCTATTATTCTTAGGTTTGGTCTTTTCATGGTGTCTCAAATTTCCTGGACAGTGTGGGTCATGACTTTGTTGGTTTTAGTGTTTTCTTTGACTGATGAGTCTATCTTCAATGCCAGAGATATGCTCTTCCATCTCTTGCATTCTGTTGGTTATACTTGTATCTGTAGTTCCTGTTCATTTACTCAGATTTTCCACTTCCAACATTACCTCAGTTTGTGTCTTCTTTATTTACTCCATTTCAGTTTTAAAATCTTGAACTGTTTCCCTCACTTGTTTAATTACTTTCTCTTGGCTTTCAAGGGATTTACTGATTTCTTCCCATTTTTTGTTTGACCTTTCCTTGATTTCTTTAAGGGAATTACTCATTTCCTGTTTTAAGATCTCTAATATCTTCTTAAAGGCATTTTTATGGTAGATATCTTCTGTTTCTTCTATGTTGGGATGCTCAGGACTTGCTGATATAGGTTCTGATGGAGCCATATTGGTTTTTATGTTGTTGACTATATTTTTGCACTGGTGTCTACCCATCTCTTTCAACATTTGGTGCAAGCAGGATCTTTATCTGAGGGAGCCTTTCTTGGTCTGATACTCGATCCAGTGGGAGCTCTTGGTCTAGTCGATGCTGATGGATGGACTTTTTGTCTTAGGGAGCAGCTCTTAGTCCAACCTGTGCTAGTGGGCTCTGTTTCAGGGAGTAGCTGGATAATCCTGACAAGTGTTCTTTGAACAAGCAGTGGTAAATACTTCATCCCCAGTAGCAGTGCTGCCGCTGCCACCAACACAATGAGAAGCAGCCTGCAACTTGGAGCAGCCACCCCCTTCATGGTTCTGCCACCACTGTTTGTGGTCTATTCTTGGCTGTAGCTTCTCCTTAGCAAGCCTCCTAGGCTGGCCTTGAACTCAAGATCCTCCTGCCTCCACCTCCTTCAGCAAATCCTACCACCATGCTCCACCACAACCAGCTGTGTGCAGCTTGGGACTGAGCTGGGGACTGCAAGGCCACAGACAAGCAGCTATTTTGTGAATTCATGCCACAAGAATTGGGTACCAATTGTAACATGAATTGCTAAATGGTCTTATTAATGAAAAAAAAACAAAACAAAAACACCAAAGCCAGATATTGGGGCGAATGCTGAGAGATCAGAGAAACAGAACAAGTCACAACCAACTTCAGCTGATCCTGTTTCCACAAATCCTCAGACTGAAAGCCTCTGAGTCCTCACCCAGAAGATCTCAGATGAACTGCCTAAGAGCCTCTAGTTCCTAGTCCTTAGGCCTTATAGGCCTTTCTGCTTCCTACCATTACTTCCTGGGATTAATTATGTGTATCCTTTCCAAGCAAAGACATGAAATCTCAAGTGCTGGGATTAAAGGAGTGTGCCACCATGCCTGGCTCTGTTCCTAGTGTGGCCTTGAACTCACAGTGATCCAGATGGTTCTCTGCCTCCCGAGCAATAGGATTAAAGGTGTGTGAGCCACCACTATCTGGCCTTTATGTCTAATCTAGTGGATGTTCTGTTCTCTGACCCTCAGATAAGTATATATATATATATACATAACTCTGTGGGCTATCATATCAAGAGGCACCCAACATGAGGCATGAACCCAGGACCCTGAGATTAAGAATCTCATGTTCTACTGACTGAGTTAGCCAGGCTGGCCTTGAACTCATGATCCTCCTGCCTCTGTCTCCTTTAGTAAATCGTACCAGCATGTATATATGTTCAACTTCTGTTTAGGATATATTAAATATTGTTACAAATTAAGGATATGTTGTCATATTGCACTATACACTTTTACCTCTGATTATGATATTTTTGTATATTGTCACTAATTTGAGGTCACTGCCCTTATACTGAACCTCTGTTTACAGATTGTTTAATTTTATTATATAAAGCCTTAGTCTTTAAGCTATATGGGTTGATAAGAGTTATATGCTTGTCATACTGATAGTCATGTTGAGTTAAGTTTTCTAGATATGCACAGATATATATCAGATGGACAGGTAATCTTCAAACACTTCATAGACCTAGAGAATATGGCATTTAAAATGTTTTATTAACTTAGAATTCTGTTGATGTGAAACACAATTGCTCCTGGAAGTATCGATCTACTCTTGAGAGGATGTTGGGCATCTAAGATACTCCATATATAATTTGTCTTCTTCTTGGCAAAAATGTGCTGTTGGGCAAAGAACTGCCTTTGCCTTGACTGCTAACAGTAAGTACTCTGTCCAATCTGGAAGAGCAGGCCACAATAAAAGTGACTGCTAAACCTTGCCAAGTCAGGGTAGGACTATCTTTCCAATTTTCCTTCTCTGAAAATGGCCTGTTGCCAAAAATGGAAGCCCCCACATTGCAGAAAAACATTGGATGACTGTATAGGCAACTCACTGTTTCTGTCATTCTTTGCATGTTTCAGAAGTTGCTTGCTTGCACTTTCTGCTTACTCAGATAATATTATTTTCCTTCTCAGGTTTTTGATGAGGTTGAAGACTAGGTAGTTATAGTTACAATACTCTCATATCTAAGCTAAGAGCACATCAGGTACAAGATTTAGCTCCTTCAGGATAGGACACGTATTGGAGTAATCTCTGCAATTTTCCAATTACCTCTGACCTGGACAATTATGTTTCTTGCTTGATGCTTTTGTTGGTTGTAGTTCCATTTTTGTTTATATTATTACCTTTTCTTTCTTCTAAACAATACTTGATAATTGCTTTTATTGTATATAGTTTTATATTAGGTTTAGAACCTTCTTATTTGGACAAAAAAGGGAAAATTTGTGGGAATTCATTCTGCTAATAGCTTCAGGGTACAAGCCTTGGTGTGCAGCTTCTTGTCTGTGTACATGACTGCTTAAAAGGAGAGAGAAAGGGGGTCATGCTCACTTTGGGTGGGGAGACTAAGTGAGGTAGCAGGAAGCAGCTTTTAGTTGGTCCCCATCAGCCTTGAGGACAATGGAAGCTGGATCAGCAGTGGATCAGCAGTGTGTCTACCTTGCTTTCTATTAGTGAGTCTGTTTCCCCATCATACCCCTTAATAAATTTATATGTGTGTGTGTGTGTGTGTGTGTGTGTGTGTGTGTGTGTGTATTTATCTCTGTGGGCTTTCATATCAGAGGTCCTTTTCTATTTTGCCTAACCTGAAGTCTGATCTTATTGCTGAGTTTGATGATGTTAACTTGGCTGCTTCCCTTGAGGCCATGGTATTTGTGCATAAGGACATTTATTTGTTCTTGCCTGTGGGCCATTTATGAAACTGCTCCACTGCTCATGCCACACAAGTTCTGGCCAGGAAACTGGGTCTTCACAAAGAGACCCCAGAGAGAGACCCTTGAGCCACACTGAAAAGGGACATATATCATGATCCTGACAACTCCAATGTCCTTAGAGGTAGATGGTATCATCACCTGGACTCATCACATCCATACCAGGCCAGCAGATCCAGTGGTAGTGGATCCCAAAGAACCATCTCAGGAGAAAAAGTTTCCTCAGGATGGAGAATGGAGTGTCATGACAACCTGCTCAAGCTCAAACTTTGCCACCAACCTCCATCATGAAGATCCTGTTCTTGTTGGCACTGGTCATCCTTTGCCACTGTATGTTCCCTACTAATCCATATCAACCTGCAGAACTCACTTGGATTGTTACTGAGATGTCCTCTAGAGAAATCCTCAAATAAGAATCAGCTATAGCTCCCCCTGGAACCTGGTTCCCACCTCTAGAATTTGAGATACAGGATTTATTTCTGTTCAAGAAAGACTGATGCCAGCTGAGAAATAGTAGTTTTATGTCTGCCTGGGACACAAAACTAAAAAGTTCTGGCATCAGCAATGTGGGGGAGCCAAGTCTTATTTCAGTGTTCCTTGGAAATGTGTGAGTACTGGACCTATATTGTGGACACTACCAATAAGAGATGATTTGATCACTGTCCAATGGGGTCTATATGACAGCAGTTGCAGGTCCTATGAAAGACAGAAGTGTAACCTCCTCAGGATAGAATTTGCTGATAAGGGAAAACAGATTCAGACTGAGGAATGGATCACTGGTAAAACCTGGGGTATCCAACTTTATGAAAGATCAAGTCTCAATTGGTCTGATCCCAAGGGCCCTCTTCATTATTAGATTAGAAGTTCAGACATCACCCCTGGTGACAATGGGACACAATCAAGTCCTGGTACCTCAATAGGTGCCAGCCCCCACTAAACCCCCAAGAGGGGCCCTGACATCAATGGTCCACTTGGAAACCACCCCTCAAGGTCAAGACTTTTCATACAGCTGGCATTTTATATGGGACTTGGTCTCTTAAACCCTCTAAATGATAGATGCTTCTAAACCCAACCTGCCTAAAGAAAGCTGGCTCTGTTTAAATGCACAAGCTCCTTTCTATACTGGTGTTGCAACAACTGGCAACTATACCTCAGTCTCCCCAGAATCCTGCCCCTGGGGGAAACAAGGAAAGTTTTCCTTACAGTAAGTGATGGGTATAGGAACCTGTGTGGTGTCCCCTGGAAGGCAAGCCCTGGCAGATTAATGTAGTCAGATCCTCACCATACAAAACAGTACTCCCTATTTGGACTCTGCTGTGTGGTGGGCTTGCACTTTTGGGCTCACTCTCTGCATCTATGGGATGGTCCTTAATACAGGATAAGGTTATTGTGTGATGGTCAAATTGTTTCTCAAAATGAAATACTATAAAGAGAGCCAAATGGAGCTGGCCTTGTCTCCTGTACTTAACAGGGCAAAACAGGCTATAGGGGCAACAGCTATCTTGCTCTCTTCTCTGGTAGAACTGGGCATAGCTAGGGCAATGGGGATGGGTACCTCAGCCTTAATTCTCCAAGACAGAAATTACCAAGCCTTTCCATTGACCACTACTTTGGACCTCAGGAACATAAAACAGTTTATACTCAAGTTAGAAACTTCCTTAGATTCCCTGGCTGTTTGCCTTGCAAAGTCAGAGAGGCCTCACTTCCTCTTTATGCAACAAGGAGGACTATGCACTGCCCTGGGGGATGAATGTTGTTCTTATGTCAATCATTCCAGGGCAATTAGAGAGTCAATGGCCTTGTTAAGAAAATGGATTAATGATAGAGAATAGAACATATACATGGAAGCTAGCTGGTATGAGAACTTGTTCAATCAGTCTCCTTGGTTAACCATCTAAATTTCAACATTCACCGGCTCCCTGATGATCCCGCTTCTAATGCTTACATTCAGTCTCTGCCTCATTAACAGGCTCATGACCATTTGTCTGAGATCAAGTTAACAGTGTTCAATTAATGGTTCTTAGGTTCCAATACCATCCCCTTGAACCCTTGGACATAAAGGACCCATAATTGAGTCCTGTCATTGGTAATTATGAAGGGGGGAATATGGGGCCCAGGGCAGCATGGCTACACTGTTGCCATGGCAGGCTTGAAAGAAACCAGCCAGAAGGTTTCAGTTTTCTGTTTACTGTAAGACAATACCAGGTTCCAGGAAAAAACACAAACTGATACCACCCAGGCACCACCTAGGAACAGTCCAATCAGCATCCAAAGGGAGAAATATCTAATGTTCTATAGGAAATACCCAATGTTCCAAAGCAAACTCTTAACATTTTAACCAGGTGTCCCTTAACCCAGCACACAACTACCCCTCATTCCAAACTCTGTTATGATAAAAACCCTACCCCAACAAGGCTCAGAGCTCTCCCATCTCACCACTGTGTCAAACAAACAGAAAGTCTAAGCTCAAGCTTGAATAAAGACTTTTTGCATTTGCATAGGGATTTGGACTCCTTTGTGGTCTCTGGGGGATTCCTTTACATGGGCAGAACATTCTCTACTAACCACAGCAGCCTGATCCTTTGAAGGTCACAAGTGATACTCATCTTGTCTAAACCCTTAGTTAATTCATAGCTTAATCTAGATTTGGCCCATCAGCAGCACAAGTCAAACAGTGCAAAACCCTTCTTAGAGAAACCATTTCTGGTTTTACTCCAGGGGTTGTACTTGGTCTTGATCCATCTTTCACCTTTTGAAGGGTTCTTATAAGAAAGAGATACCTAGTTGACAAGAAGAAAGAGAGAAACACAGGATAGTTTTGGGTGGGGGGAGGCTGGATCACTACTCAGTGGCCCTTTCCATTTATTCAAAATGGCTTTTTGTAACAATGCCAAGGGTTGGGGCAAAAGACCTCCCCCTTACTAGATCAAAGAACACCACACAGCCAAGTGTAAATCATCCCCTTATGCAGCCCTGCTATGTAAAAACAAGCTCAGATTCTTGGACCCTGAGTAAATTCTCACAAGGAAACCTCTGTGGGTCTCCACAGCTCCCCCTTCTTTACATTTTAAATAGCTCCTCAGTTCCCTTAGATAGACTGTGCTTATCTTAGGTCATCTTCTTCACTAATCAGCCTTATTCATCATTAAGATACACTTTCCTTCAAGTGTACTCTGTCTTGGGTTGACAGGTAGCAGGAAGGATGCCAGCTAGCAAGAAGGACTTACCCATCTCTGACTACCAGCCTCTGGCAGGGAAAGATATAGAACTGAACTCTATGCAGCTCTGAATCAGGTCCCTACTAAGAGCTTTCAAACAGGTGGAACAACCACAGCAATCCCTATAGCTGCCACACCTCCCAGTAAAGGAGTAGAGTATGAAAAAGATGCAAAGTCCTCTTTGAATGGGTCTAAGATAGCAGCCTCAGCTGCAACAAGCCTTCTTAAAATCAATAAACTCTTGATGCAACCCTATCAAATAAATCAGTAAACTCCTGATGCAACTGCATCAAACTTAAAGACTCCCTAGCATCATCATCAACATTAGCAGATTAACATAATTCTAAATTGAATATTACTATACACAATTACAATTCTTACAAACTTACATCCAAAACAAATTCTCAATAGGACTATTTACACTTGACAAACTTTAGCAAACACCCAAAACTTAACATTTTCTTCTAACAAAACATAGGGTATATTAACACAAATTAATATTAGTCCACTCAAGGAAGAAGAAAATATTTTTTAAAAAATTAGAGAGACTGAGGAATATTAACTCCCCCCTTTCTTTATAATTTTTTAAGCTTCATCTTGAGCCTGGTTAGAAAAAAACCCAAACTCCTCTATTTTTACCCAAAATAGTTTCATTTTCCAATTGGCACTTATTTCCAAGTTGATGAATCACCAGTTAATAAAGTATATATGCATGATAGCATGTATAGATGAAATAAAAATTGTCCCATTTTTGAAGTTTGCAAAAGTTCAAAAGGTCAGTTCTAATAACAGTCTTAAGGTTCCACTGACAGCCCAAGATCAGTGTCTGGCTTGTCAGCTGCCCTGCAGTCTTTGTATAGCTGTCCAAATCATAACACAAACTATTTCCATGCACCATGAGCATTGTTCAGTTTTGGGTTTACCTATGTTTAGTAATGAATCTGAGGAAAAGGGGAGGGGTCAACTGTTGCACCCAGCTACCCACCTGGATCCCATTGCCTATGCTTGGCTCTGAGGAGAAGGAAAAAGTAGCAATGTGTACTCCCAGTGTGGTCCCCTCAAGGCCTAGGGAACTTAATGCTGGTCTGCTGAGCCTCCACCAGGGGCCTGGCATCACTGCTTGCTATTGGCAGGCCAGCAGGTGCTAACCTCATCTTTCTGAGCAGCCTCAGTGAACACATTCTTGGCCTCTTCCTTCCCGTGTCCCAGGCCTACAGCTTCTCTGACCTGAGAGGTTCCAAAGCTGCTGGGCTTCATCTCCCAGCATTGTGGGCTGGTGACTTTCCCAGGACTCTCCATGTGGCAGTTTTCACACGGATCACTTCAGCTGTCCTCTATTTCCTCCAGGGCAGCTGGCTAGCCAAACATGGGGGCTAGTGAGTGCAAGTCCGCCAGCACTCAGCACAACAGGTCCTGGAATCTTCGATGCATGAAACCAAGTTCAAACAAGTGTCTCTGAAGTCTCACTCTCTGCCACAGAGGCACCTGCAGTTAAATTTCACCTAGGTGAAAACTGCTCCAATGCAAAAGCTAGCTGGTTGGGGAAGACCTCATTATACAGCCAGCACATGAACCACTAGCAAACAAACTTTTAGCTCCTGGCTTTCACAGCTATTTATAGTCCAAGTCCTGGGGCCTGAAGGCTCTCCACCACTATGTGCTACATGGGCTCCTGGTGCCTCCCAGTGCCTCCCAGTGCCTCCCAGCCACTAAAAGCTGCGGCTTCCTCAGATCCCATTACCTGGTCCACCAGGTGTGTGCCTTGTGGGAATCTTTCTCAGGAGAGCCAAGGAACATGATTTGAGTCTTCAGCAGTAGCTTCAATGGCAGGAGGTAACTAGTGAGTGATACAGAGCTGAGTTTCAGGCTCAACAGTGGAGATGTACAGGAAGCCAGGAGCAGCTTGAGCTCCTAGTGAGCCAGAGCCATGGAAAAGCCTGAGGAATTGTTTGGCTGTGCAAACAAGGCAGCACACAGGAAACACAAATGCACAAATGCCCTCCATTCTCACCCTCCAGCTGCCCTCTGACAGACCTACTCTGGTGCCTAGGGTCCAAAGCCTCTGCTGCATTCTCCACAGCTCTCTATTTCAGTATCAATATTTTGTGTGCCTTAGAAGTCATGAATTAAGCCTCTTTATTTCTATACTTGCTACTTGCTATTATTATCTGATAGGGATCATGACATAAGTTGTAAACCTATGCCTCCAATGTTTCTATCTCTAGCACCAAATGCCCATCTATAGAACTCAGTGGACAACTGGCCTTTACAGGACATTTGTGTTGAAGCCCACACATTTCATCCTGAACATTTGCTCTTATTTATTCCACAAATCTAATTTTTTCTAAGTCTGATCCTTCTATGTAAATGACAATTCTATTTTTCCAGACTCTCAGGTTCAAACATTGGAGTTATCCTTCCTATGTACCTTTCTTTATCTCCATATATCCAGGCCATATGGAAATCCTCCTTTATGTATCTTCAAAATAAATCTGTCATCAAGCCACTCACCACCTTCTCTAATATTTCTCTATTCTGCTCCAAACTACCAAGCACCTTGGCTCTGCCCTCTACCTAGGTGAAAGTTTCTTCACTTGCTTTTCTGCAGTTGATACATTTTAGTTTTGTTTTTTTAATTGGTTTATTTTCCGCCTTTGTCTAGATATCCTATTAACTACTATTTCCATTAATCTTTGCATCTGGTACATAGTAGCATCTCAATATATGCTAATAAAGTGAACCAATTGCACACTCCAAGCAGGAAGGTAGTGGGGTAGTTTCAGAACTAAACAAAAGTATGCACTGTCTATCATATGTTGTATTTCATCAGAGAAGTGTCTAGCAAATTTCTTCTTCCATACCTTTGTTCATAAATAAGCCCTCAGATAACCCCTAGAGCCATATCAGTCAAACAGAAATCCAATTGCCATATCTGCCTTTGACCAATCATAATTAATTCCAAGCATTGGTGGAGGGACATTCCCACTTGGTACCTTCACAGTATTGGGTTCTGTTAATGAAGAACTATAGTTGCAAAGGTGATGGGTATTGTTCATAGGTGATAAGCAAGACCTGTCATAAGAATTTAATTTTCAGACTTACTCAGCAGTGAGGCCCAAGACTGCTAACCTCAGTAGCATAAAATGTGGAAGAAAGGGAAGCTAAGAAAGACTGAGCATGTGGTCCCAAGCCACATGTGGTCCCAACCAGTTAGTGGCAAATCTGTAAATCAAATTCAAGTTATCTGGTTCTAATTTTATCCTTTTCAGCTTTGGACCTTAATAACTTTGTACCTGTGAATTTCTGTTTCTTCAATCTGTAAGAGACATTTTTAAATGATGCAAGATAAGTACTTCATGGCAGAAAGAATCAAGATACAATCAATGAATCTTTGGGCAGCTTCATAATTATATTTTAGAACAGAATTTCACAGGGCAGAGTTTTCTGGTTCTTTGGGTGGAGAGACTGCTTCTCCATCTGAGCCACTTGCCTTTCTTTAAAAGCTATGCACTATATCAAAATATGAAAGCCCCAGATTTGGAGGATAAACATGTCAATTAGAATCCAAACTCTAGCAAAATGGGTTTTGGCAATTCACTTGGGTGATTTATATAGGAAATGAGCATATTTATCCCCATATTATTTAGCAATTAAGATTATTAAAGATCATATATACATATATATATATATATATAATGAAACCCGTGAAAAATGACTATAGCAAAGTTTTTAATGTCTAATTCCCACACAGTCCTACTGTATCATAGCTCTTTGAAGGGAGAAAGGGCCAGTCATCTTCTATTTTCCTTTAACCATTGCCATGTTATGTTCTCTGCCACAAGGAGTCGAATCTCACTAAATGTTATTCTTTCTATGGATGAGAATATGCATCCTTTGGGGAAACTTGATCCAACTCATTACAAGTAAAAGCCTCCTTTGGGATGCTGGATCCATGCCAAGTCAGAAAGGAAGAAGCTAGACACCAGGGGGAATCAGGAGCCAAAAACTTGCAGTTTCCCTAAATTAGCTGAATTCCTCACCCAACATAAACAAACCCAAATCTGGACCTGTGTGTAGGCATCAAGTTGGAGGACTCCTTATCTGCCTTTCCCAGTTCCTGGCACATACTCAGCACAGGCCCCAACTCCATTTTAAATAGCAGCTAGAATTTAACAAGTCCATCTCAGGGGACATCAACAAATTCACCTTCTAGAATGTTAATGAAAATCTTTTGTGTATATCATTGCTCCAAGTTCTATGGATAGAACCAGGAAAAAGATAGACAAAATCTCTGCTTTGTGAAACTTATGTAGCAATAAATTTTTAGAGAAATTAAATGAATAAAGTGGCTACAGTTATGTATAAGTGCTATGAAGAAAATTAAGTAGGGTAATATGATAATGTGACAGGACAGGGATTGGTTAAGTTAAATAAGGCCAGTATGCAACATTTCTAAAGTGGTCAATTTGAGCAGAAATAGGAAAATACAAGAGGAATAATTTCATATACAGACAAGTTTTTTTTTCCAGTGCATTGTTGTACAGGTCTACCAAAGTGCCCACATAAACTTAACAAAACAAGCTTTTAAAAAGTTTTTATTATTTTATATGTGTGAGTATTTTGCATGCATGTATGGGCATGCACTATGTGCATGCTCAGTGCCTATAGAGGTCAAAGGAGGCCATTAGATTACCTGGAACCAGAGTTACAGAAAATTGTGAGCTGTCATGTACATGATGAGAATCAAATACAGGTCCTCTTCCAAAGTAATAAGTGTTCATAGCCACCTACCCAACACTCCTGCCCTAAAGCAATCTTAACAATAGGAAGAGTTATGGCTATCCCATGGTTTTTAAACACTGCTCATACTGTCACTCACAAATCTACAGAGTAATAAACAAACTAATGTTATAACCCCATTTCTCTTCATGGAGTGCTTATCTGTATCAAGATGGGGTGTTTTCCTGTTTCTGGTAGACTGTTTAGTGACAACAATGGAATATGAATAGAAGGGATGATATGAATTCTGTATTAAGTTTAAGAGCTAACCCTTGTAATACCAAGACTTTGTTTTTGGTCTCAGTAGAAACTGTTCCATATTCTAGCTAAGCAAGGACAAGGAGGAATAGAATGTGCAGCTTAGTACTCTTGTAAGGTGAATGACAAGCCCACCAACCTCAACCTTGCATTTGATTTTGTTTCTTTTTCTTTTCTTTCTTGTTTCCACCACTTAGCTTTGTCTGCTATAATATTTGCTATGAACCCCAGGCTCTACATATTAGTCTTGGATTCAATGACCTTGCCTCAGCCTCTAGCCTGCTGAGATTATACATGCATTCCACCATGCTTAATAAACAAGAATTTTCAAATTTTGATAAATATCAAAAATACTCATAGTGCTTGAGATCAGGGAAAATTAGTTGTTATTTTCACCTAAATTATCCAACACTGCCTATCTCAGAGGGAGATGAACAAGTTATACATATACACCAGAAAAGAGTAATTCAAGGTGGCAAGATGGTTCAGTGAGTAAATCGTTTATACACAAGCCCAGTGACCTGATGTCAACTCCCAGAACCCATGGAGAGGTGGAAGGAAAGAAATTACTCCACAAGTTGTAATCTCTGACCTCTACCAAAATGTCATGACATGTGTGCCATCTACATCATACACTCACACCTGTGTATATACACACATATGCATGTATATAGGCACTAATAATAAATTGTAAAAAATCAAGATGGAAAAGGCATCTTGATTTCTTTCCTAACACAATAGAGTGATGTTCATCTTTCTTCCAAGTGGCTTCATGCTGAAGTAAGATGATTCCTTAGAATATTTCTTACAAAGATTTAAAATGTGGTTGACGTTAAGTCTGATAAATGCAGCTGATATTAATTCAAGATTCTCTTGGCTGGACATTGATGGCTTAAAATGTGTAATGAGGAACAAGAAAAGACAACCAATGGAGTGGGCTTTAAAATTTTCTCCTCTTCAAAGTGATAACCTATTTATTCTAAACTGATTTAAAATGATTGAAATAATACATGTGTCATTCTGTAATATTTTCTCCTTATACTTTGTTATGTTTCTACCCTTTTGCTTTTGATATACTTGCATATTTATAACTATAAATTCTTATGAATAATATGTAATCAATCTTGCTTAAGCTTTCAGTCTGCTCACCTCTGGAATGTGACAGGTTCTGCTTTGTTTTAATGCAATTCCACTGTGATTGGGTTCACATCCTACACTCTGTACTTGCTTTCTTTATATCCTATCTGCTCTTTGTTCATCCCCTGCCAACTTCCATTGAATTACTTAATTATAGGTTTTTATTTAATTATATTGACAGCATTGGTTTATTCAGTGTACTTCTGGTTTGGGGGCTTGTTTTGGTGTTTGCTTTTGAATTTATAATAAATAGCATTAACTCATCACTGTCTACCTTCAACCAGTATTATCTCACTTAATGCCTCGTGAGAGCTGTATGCATGTTCGTTCATCTTTTCCCTCATTTCTCATCTCCTTTGTTATTACTCCTTAACAACTTTTTTGTATACATGCTATAAAATTTTATAGTTTGTTACTGATACCTTTGCTTTTAACAGCTAAATCACTTTTAAAGTGATTATAAATGAGGAAAAGGCATTCATATTTATTTTAATGTTTATAACTTCTCATGGCATTTATTCCATTTTGTGCATAGGAAATTTTATCTATTTTCATTATTTGTGGGATATTCATGCGGTTTTCTTCATTTTTACTCAGAATTATTTGAGCTTTATTATTCTGTGACTATATAGTTATCATCAAATATGGATTTGAGGACCACTATTCAATATTCTTCCTGTTCTATTCATCTTTCTGATATTCAAAACATACATAGTTTGGATTGTTTTGGACTAACCCATATGCACCAAGTTTCCCATCTACTCTATTACAAAATACTTGAATTCCCCAAGTCTGGAAATCCTAAACTGCAGATCTTCATAAGTCCCTCCATGCTGACCCATGTGGGGATCTGGTGGAACAAGGAAATGAATGAATACCAGAAACTCATGTGCCTGTTGTTCTGTGAGTATCATAGCATGTATGTCTGGTCCAGGTGTGGTGTCATCTTCCATTATCTGGAAAACTGGAGCAGAGGGGTTAAAAAAAAAAACCCTCAGTTTTAGTTACAACCTGAACAACTGATTCCTTTTACACTACAATCCAGGCCAATTATAATTATTGTGACCAAGATCCACTGACCAAGATCCACTCAAGTGTGGTTTAGAGCTCTGATTCTAGACAATGAGATGTGAGAGGAAATATTTAGGGTCTTTCAAGGGAAGAAAAAGAGACAGCAGAAATCAACATAGGATCTGGACCTGTTTCTCCTGAGGGTGTTTTTTTGAGCAGCCATTGGTATCAGTTTAGAAATCACTGAAGAATGCTGAAATCAGAGCAGATATGTACCAAATTACTGACTGCATCAACCTAGGAGCTTTGTACATTTTGACTTTGCTTTTCCTGGGACAAACCTTCTGTAGTTTTCACCTGTTTAGTCAGCACATTATTTGGAACTATAGACATCTTACCTACCTACAAGAAGAGAGAGAAGGACAGAAATAGAGATGCAGAGAAACTATAGGAGGAAAATAAAGGGGGGATATAGAAAGAGATGGAACTGAATGAAAAGGAGAAAGAATTAGACATCCTGAGGATTAGGCATGTACCTAACACTCTTCCACACTCAAAGACTAAGAAGATCAAACCAACCAGTGGAGACTGAGAGTCAAGAATAAAACTGGCTAACAGTAAACATCACTGTTATACAGCAATAACTACACTTAAGAAATACTGCTCTTGGAGTGGATTTGAGTTCAGTTCCCAGAACCATGTCACAATTATCTATAATTCCATCTCCAGGGAACCAGCATTCTCTTCTGGTGGCCTTCATGGACAACTGTACTCATGTTTGCACATACTCTTTCACAGACATACAGATATACATTTAATCAAAGATAAAAATATTTTATTGAATAATTTTTCATGCAATATTTATTTTTTGTGGTGGTATTGTGTTCCCCAAAATATTGTGCACCCTAATAAACTTATCTGGGGTCAGAGACAGAACAGACACTAGATGCAGAGGCTAGAAAACGGTGGCACTCATGCCTTTAATCCTAGTATTCCAGAGGCAGAAATCTATCTGGATCTCTGTGAGTTCAAGGCCACACTGCAAACAGCCAGGCACGGTGACACATGCCTTTAATCCCAGGAAGTGATGGCAGAAAGCAGAAAGGTATTTAAGGCATGAGGACCAGGAACTAGAGCTGGTTAAGCTTTTAGGCTTTTAAGCAGCAGTTCAGCTGAGATCCATTTGGATAAGGACTCAGAGGCTTCCAGTCTGAGGAAACAGGATCAGCTGAGGAATTGGCAAGATGAGGTGGCTGTGGCTTGTTCTGCTTCTCTGATCTTCCAGCATTCACCCCAATACCTGGCTCCAGGTTTGTTTTTATTAGTAAGACCCTTTAGGATTCATGCTACATTTTTTAAAATTGTATTTATTTATTTGTTTGTATTGGTTTTTCGAGACATGGTTTCTCTGTATAGCTTTATGCCTTTCCTGGATCTCGCTCTGTAGACCAATATATTCTGATCATCTTTTTCTCTCACCCAATTCCTCTCATATCCTTCCCCTTCCCTACTTATCCAACTTTGTTTTTTTTAACCTCTCATCTCTCTCTCATTAAAACAACAAAATACAATAAAATAAAAACAAAAGAATAAAAACACAAGATAAACCACAAAAATGAAAATCAAAATAAATAAGCAAAAGCCCAACAAGACAAAAGATGTCAGAACAAAGCAAAATAAAACAAAGGGTCCACCAAAACACCATCATATTAATTTCATAATGGCCAACTACTCCTGGATATGGGGCCTTCCCTGATGTGTGGTTGATATACCCAGTGAGATGCCATTAGAGAAAACTAATTTTATCTTTGCCAGTGGATACCAATTGCAGATAGCTTCTTGGTTAGGGATAGGACCTTGTGTCCACTTCTGCTTTCAGTGCTGGGACATCATCTCATCTGGCTTGAGCCTATGCAGGCTTTGTGTATGCTGCCATAGTCTTTGAGTTCATAAGTGCATTATTACTGTTGTGTCTGGAAGAAACTGTATACTTGGGGTCATCCATCACCTCTGATTCTTAGGATCTTTCTGCCTACTCTTCCACATTGTACCTTGAGCCTTGAGGAGAGGGCTTTCATGATGACATCTTGTTTGGGAGTGAGTGTGCCAAAGACTCTTATTGTCCAGTTGTGGATCTCTGGGTTAACCCCCATGTATTGCAAGATGTGGGTTGAGCAAGGCAATGATCTATAGGTATAACAATATGCCATTGAGAGTCATCTTATTACTATGTTCCTTTAGCAGAATAGTATTTGGTTTTCTTCTAGGTCCATGATCTATCTAGTCTCAGGTTCATGGTCATATTACTAGTATCACATGTGAGTAAACAATAAAAATGAGCATCAACATTACTTTGAGGGAGTTAGAAGGGCTCACTCTGTGCCTTAAACCTCTCTTAGTCCCCATCTCCATACTAGTTGTTAGTTTCATTTATTGTTACTGCTGCTTCTATAAGAACCAATGGGAGGGCTGGTGAGATGCCTCAGTAGGTTAAGGCACTTGCTACTAAGCTTGATGACCTGAATTCAGTCCCTTGTAACCACATTGTGGATGAAGGAGAGAACTGATTCATAAGTTGTCCTCTGACCTCCACATTCACATCTTGGTATACATGTACCCACATAGATACATACAGAGAAATAGGCACATATACATATATGAATACAAATACATACGAAATAAATAAAAGCAAAAAGTTGGTCTTGTTGCTATTATTTAAGAACAAGAGGGAAAGATTTAGCAAATTGGAAAACTTTGATCCCATGTTAGGTAGAACATGTCCTTGATTTCAGTGTCTTAGAGATCCATGGGGGCTGCTGACTGTGTGCTCCAAACCAACAGCACCATTCACAGATTCACCACAGCCTATGTTAACCCTCTCTCATTTCATAGCTTCTGTTAAGGTTGTCTTTCCTACCATTATCTTATAAGTCTTCCACCACCCCTATTTACCATTTTATATCTGTCTTTCTGGGCTGACTCTCATTAGAATTATCAAGGTATTATGGAATAGGGCTCTTCACACTTTTTCCATCCATGACCTCTTTTTGCCTAAGAAATGTTTTCACAACCCCAAGTACACAGGTATATAAAATAAGCATATAAAGCAAACAATTTCTGATAATAAATCATAATTAAATTTCTTTTAAAACAATTCTTTGGTACACATATCATTTTATCATTCACTTAAAACTAAAACAAATTTGCATGCTAGTGAAATGGATGTGCTTGTTTCTTTTTACATAAATAATTAAATATTGGTTGAGTGTTTGATACTGTAGAACAAAGCATCTTTAGTGGTGTTCTGGACTGATTAATATTTTGATGTATATAAGTGTCAATGATTAAAACTTTTTTCTCTATGTGTATATGTAGTACAGAGTGGTAGGAGTATATTGTTGGGAATCCTGCCTCAATCTCAAGTAAAAATTCAATTCATGGGTTTGTTGTTGTTGTTGTTTGTGTGTTGTTTTGATGAAACTCAAGGCAGCAACTTAAACAGCACTTGAAAATTCAAACCCAAAGATAAACTAATTTGATACTTATAAATGACAATGATGGTAGGAAAATATTAGGTTTTTGTTTTCTATAAATAAGTTTCTATAAGAGCAGAAAATGTTTGCACACAACAAAAAACATTACAATTCATACTATGCATGCTAGACAATTTGTTGGTGTGACAGCATATACACTGTAAAGTGTGTATGTTGTGTTTTTGAAACCAAGGCAGCAAAAATGCTGTGATGCAGCACTAGTGAGCAATGCCAGAAATACATTTGGATTTGATGTATATGTGATTTTGAATTAGTTTTGTTTGTTGAAAATGCTTGTTCTGTTACAAAATGATTTGATTTGTGATTCCACATTCAGTTCGACAACCACCAGTTTATAATGCTGCACTTTAGAGAATAACACTAGTGACTGTTGCTTTATGGCTCTTAGCATGGCCAGAACTTTCTTGGATGCTTGAATGCAATGACAGGTAGACAGACAGATGGACTGATAGATGGACAGATGGATAAATGAAGTTATTACCTTAGTTTGAGAATCAGTATTGGTTGGAATTCTTGCTCCACCACTTACTCCCTTAGTAATCACGGGTAGATGATAACATTTTTCATACCGATGATAGACTGCAGACTCAGGTTACTACCTTCTCAGATGGGCACCCCAAGAACCCAGACTCCAGTCCAGTTGATGCAAGCAGCAAGAGGGTTTATTCAGCCATTTGTACAAACAGGCTATCTCCCCTCCTCAGAGTAAGAGAAGACCTGAACTGCAGTCACATACAATTTTTATAGGCCAAAATCATAAGCTTTACATAAGATTGAGGGGCTCTACAGGATTGGTTACTTTAAAGGTTACCTTAGGTTCAGTTGAGGTCCCCCCTGATAACTTCTGGGGGGTTTACACATCAGGGTGTGGGCAAAGGTTACAGTTGTTTTTACTGGAACACAGTAATTATCTTAACTACAGTTGAGCAACATATCTTAACAGAAATCTTAACTGTGGTTGAACAATGGTTTAGCAATTCTGCTTTTAGTACAGGTTTTAGTTCCTCATTCCCAAGGGGTGGGGGGGTAGACCTGAAGGCTCAGGGTCTTTCACCAGTTTCCAGTCAAAAAAGTGTTACAATTAGGAAGGAATAAATATTAGCTCTCCAAGCACCATTGCTAGAGTGGCTTGTTGACTACAGAACATCTTCCTTCAAGATGCTTTTGCCAATGATAGCAGCAGAAGAGGTAGGAAGGAGGTAGGGGAGAAGGAAAAATAAACATGAATGAGTAGAATTCAAGGTGGGATAAATGATCCTTGTCAGTAGAGTCACAAGATGAGTGGACAGAATGACAGAACCAGTTGTGGGACTCTTAGCATACAACTAGAAATCATTTAGGGAACTGGAACTGACACACATGTTTCATTTTCTCTTCTGTAGCTCTGAGAAAGTGGCTTTGGAAGTGACATAGTTCCATTTTGATGTTCTGACATGGAAGCCAGTAGAAAACAGTTAACACTAAATGATCTGATTCCAAATTAGAGTAATCCCTGTCTCCATGGGGAGAGCAAATGAAATTCCATTAAGAGCCAGTTTGCATGAGAAAAAAACAACAACAGAACAGAACAGAACAAAATGGTAACATACTAGGCATTTCAGAAACAAAAGATATAAGGACCCCGTTACAAAGTGTGGCTGAGTCTGAATAAAAAAAGAAGTGGCATGATAACACAAAGATGAGTCTCTGCAGGAGACAGCCACCTCCTTTAGGGCTGATAGAACTAAAGGAAGGGAGGTCACTGATTTAAGCCCAGGAGGGTACTGCTTTGGCTCTAGGCAGTGGTGGAGCTAAGTGAGGGGGGTCTGCTGGGAAGACTAAACTGTGCCTCCTGCTGAGACACTGATCACCAAAAAGAGAGTTGCTAGGATCCCAAAGGGATGCAGCATTTCCCAGAAATACCAACAAAAAGGCAGAAAAATGAGAAGAAATCCTAGGCCTCCCTCCTCTCATAGTGTCTCCTTGCTGGCAAAGCTGAACAAGAACCTAGGTGACAGGGAAGTTCAGAGAAAGTAATTTACCCAGGCTTCCCATTTAGAGATCATGGGGGTAGGAGGAAATCCAGGTAGAGAAAATAAAATGAGCTTAAAGGAAGGAGATGATGGGAATGAGAAAGAGGAAGAGGACCAAGAGGACCACAGACATAACAGTGATAAAGACAACTACAATGAAAATAAAAGCAATGGGACTGATAAGATTTCTCAGCAGGTGAAGATGCTTGTAGCCAAGCCCAATGACTTAGTTCAATGCTTGTAGCCCCCATGTTGGAAGGAGAGAACAGAACTCCAGAAACTGACCTCCATATCTGTGCCATGGTACACACACACACACACACACACACACACACAATATAACTAAAAAGCTCCAGCACCAACTGCCACTTATCACACATTATTCTGAATCACTTTGCATATATGTGTGTTCAAGAGTAGTTGGCAGAAACCAGAGGAAAGACAAGCCAGAGTGAGCCACACAATGCAGGTCTAACATCTCTTTCCAAAGACACACATCTTATCTTTTGTCTCTCCCAGATCCTTTCTCCCCACCCCTACAAACAGGAAAAACAATATTTATTCTTTAACATTCAAGGGGTTTACCACTATGTTGAGAAACTTTCCCATTCTCTTATTTGATTTTCATAGTAGCCATTTGTTGAAAAAGAAAAAAACAGGCCAGAGAATTACTTACATGCAGGGGAAAGTGGCCCTGGTTCTATCTGCCTGAAGCTCAGGTGCCTTTAAAAGGATAAGAAAACATGCCATGCACAACAGAGTTACTGCAAAAGGTTTATTAGGGAAGGGGGAGCATGAGAATGTCAGACAGAAAGAGAGAGAATTGGCAAGAAAGGAACAAAGATTATCAAGGAAGGCAAGAGAAGCAAGAAAGGAAGGAGACTGTGCTGGACCAGCACTTTGAAGGGGTACACATGTCGAATAGCTGAGGGTAGAAAGGCACCTAACAGCAGGTGATGACATACTGTGGCAGGAAATAGCAGCCTTCAGATTAAGGAGTGAAATCGGTATCTAAAACACTTATGAACAGTCTTTGCAGAAGGCTGTATCCATCTTCCATCTTCTTGAAGGCACTACATCCCCATTGCTGTCTTTTAGCTAAGGATATACTGAGCAACTTTGAAGCCACTAGTCTAGGGCAAGTACTCTACACAAGTAGTGTGTGGTTTGAGAAAGGACTTCTGAAATTGACAATGAAAGTACTTTCTCTGCATCAATGTAATTTAAACATCAAATATTCAAACACTATTGAGTAAAGAATTGTTTAAAAGAAACAGAGAAATACAAAAATTAAAAGTGTTACCATAACTCACACCCAACATGATAAAAGATAAAGGACTTGTATACACCTGGTGAGAGGTTGTTTTCAGTTTTCCTCTGCCATTGATTTACTTCTTACGTTAATCTTAAGGGATCTCTTTCTCTCTGCCCCAGTCCTGATGAAAACCTTTCCTGTTTAGTTATTTTCTCTCTACCTACCTTTTAATCTCAAGCCCTCATCCTCTCCTGCCTTGCTTTCCTGTACACCAATCTCAAAGTCTGTAAGATTCTTCCACTTCTGCCAGGATTGCATTTTCTGGGAAATAAAAGTAAAGATTACTGCTTGGGGCTTCCCAGAGAAGTCCAGGAGCAAAAAGGGGCTCTGTGTGTATGTGCACAATCACAGACTCATGCCTTATGGCTCTGCACATGAGCTAGTGTGAGAATGGAGGGGAGAGAATTAATAGGAGATGAGAAGAGGCATGGCAATCTTTAAACCTTCTCCCCATCTAATCTCCTATTGACTGAGAAACATCACAATGAGGTATCTAGGGTGGGTGGTGGGAATTAACACTAATTCCTTTTCAAGTCCTCATCACTCTCTCCTCTGCTGGATGCTCCAGGTGAGGCAAGTCTGTCAGAGAGCATCCTGGGTAATCAATTCAGATGCTAACACCCCACCTTAAGAAATGCATTAGCCTTGCTCCCACCTACACATCCCTAAACATAGCATGAGGAGAGGGAGTACAGAGCATCCCAGAGGAATTAAAGGGAAAGATGGTTGTGGGGAATACAGATGGCGTGGGTTTCATCTACAGAGGAAAGAAGAGAGAATAATGAAGGGAAGTTAGCAAAGAGGAAAAGAAAGAGAAATATTTTTTTCTCTTAAAACTTGATTATCTGATTACAAAATGGGCCAGACATGACCCCCAGAAACTTGCTTGCTTAGAATACACAAAGACATCTGTGAAATAATGTGAATCTCATGTGGTTTAATGTCAAAGTCCTGCTGACTAGAAAGAAGCCTGGCCCTTGTCTTTCTTGTCTGTATTGCCAACATCCAGCTGGAAACTGTACATATTCTGAAAATGCTTGTCAAATGACTCCATTTTTATGCTTTCTATGCCAATGTTTAACTAAGCCATGACCTTGGAAGCCATGGTCAACACATGTTGATTCAAATGTCAATCTATTTAGCTATTTATCAGATGTCTACTGAATGTTACTTACTTTGTGTTCAGCACTGTGATGATAAATATTGGAGTAATAATGAATTGGATATTGTATAACATTCCTCATGGGCAAATCCATAAATTTTAAAATGTGTTAGCAGGCATAATTATTAGAGTAGGACTAACAGGGAAGGCACTTAACCTGGGATCATGAAACATAAAAACACTTAAAGGGTAGGGAGATGGCTTAGTCAGTAGTACCTGCTATATAAGTATAAAGTCTCAACTTTAGATCCTTGGCACTCATGTGAAAGTTAGACATGGTGGCATATATCTGTAACTCAGATGAAGTAAGGGAAGCAGAGAAGGCAGATCACCAGCTTGCTGGCTAACCTGTTTATCCGGTCAATGAGATCTAGGTTCAGTGACCTTTATTTGCATGTACATGTACACCTTCACATACACTTGCATATACATACACTTAAAAAAAGAACACATTTTAGAGAAAGTAAGACCTAAGACCTATTAGCTGAAAGTAGACATGGGAGTTTCTTGCTGCTTTTACTGCCTTGCAGTTTCTTTAGCATTTAGTAATAATCTTTCTGAAAACACAAACCAGTTTTGATTGTGTTTAATGAATAGAGGTAAAGGGAGTTTTGTTAAGCTTCAATCCAACTCTTAGAAGGAAAGTTGTAGCCTTCAAGGGTTTGGCAATAGTGTCACAGAGGGTGCTGTGCTTGGATAAGGGTCCCCTAAAAAATTTATACTCTGTTAGACCCTAGACCATAGTGTTGTTGTATGGTTCTAGATACTTTAAGAGAGGAAGCTTAGTGGGAGGTTTTATGTCATTGAAGATGTGCCCTTGAAAGGCATTGTAGGACCCACCCCCTCTCTAAGGCTGATCCAAAGGCAAGAGGGAACAGGTGATTGGAATATAGACATTTTGAAGTTTTGTTGGCATGCTATAGAGAGTTCTGATAAACTATTCAAGATGGGCTCTTTCTGCTTGCCAGTGAGGCTAGGTTGCAGCCCATAAGCTCTTTAACTAATTTTTCCATCAACTTCCCCTCATTCCCTAAGAAACTGAGCATAATAAAGCAACAGCTGCATCTCCCTCTGAGCACCTTTCAAAGATTGGGTGAATGACTACAGAGAGAGTTACTGGGGCCTCCAGTTAGTTCCTTCCTCCTGCCAGTTTTCAGTTCCTTTTTGTATTTCCCATTGGAAGGAGGGAATAGGTTTCTGTCAGCTCCTAGGTTGGACAACTGGAGAGATGAGAAGATGGCAAGGAAGGATACATATCTAGCTCAAAACAGAGTCCCTTTTGTGTAGCAATATTTATCATGCCTAAAGTAAAAGACATCATTGAAACCATCAAATAAAGGGTTTACAAATACAAACACTGTCACATCAATGTCACATTCCTTTGTCATTGTGTCAGAACACTGCCCTATACAAGCCAGCATGTGGCATTCTCCTGTGGGCCCAGGACAAATATTGTCCAAAGATGATGAGGTCCAAGAAGTTACTCAGTGGAGGTGAGAAGTTAGATCACATTCTTCAGTGTGTGTGTTTGGGGGTGTGTGTGAAAGTTGACCCAGGAGTTGTCTGTAGCTGTGTGACTGACTAATGTGTACAGTTAGATCTGAGATGGAAACACATGACATGGGAGAGTCCACCTGTGAAAGCTGAAAGGGTCCATAGCCCCAAACACACTGGGAGCCTGTAAATGTTGTGAACTCTGAAAAAATACTCTGATTCTGGCTATTTAGTGAGCTCACTAAGCCAAGGGACATCAGATCATTATTTGACATCTTAACTATCCTTCCTAACCTACTAAAACCCTGCTGCTCTCCTTTTTCCTGTAATCAACATGGTCCCAAATAAAGATGTCCTGTGCCTAGTCCTTTCTGTACTATGCCTGAATGCTGACTACCTTTATCCAATTATTATTGGTGGAATTATTAAGGCCACTCCACGTAGTTAAAAGGGAAGTTTATTTTGTGGGGTAACTTACAAATGAAGGGGTAGGTCGCAGAGTCTGGCAAGGTAGAGGGTAGTCCGGCGGCGGCGTTCTCTGGAGAACTCTGCTCGGTCCACCTCTCGCGTCCGGCGTCCCGGAACCAAGAGAGTGAGTTCTTCCCGATCCTTCGTCTTCTCTTCCTCCTCTGCCCCGCCTTGTGGGTGTGACCATTACCGAAGCCTCAGTGGGGGTTGGAACTTCCAGGCCAATGCTGGGATGCCTATCCACTACAAATTATCAATTTTCTTGTGTCTCAAGTTCATTCTCAGTAAGGTGGAAAAGTAAAACATTCACTTCACATCACATGCTTAGCTCAGCACTAGTGCTCAGTGGACACTGGAGGTGATGGTCGTCATTGAAAAGAACAGTGTGGATAGTGGTATTTAGGGAAAGTGACCAGTCACAGTAGCCCTGATGCAGCCTTGGTTCTTGAGTATACTGGTGAGAGTATTCTCCATTGAGACAAGCATCTGAATCCAGTAAAATGGAACCAAGAACAGGTCACCTTCCTTTGGAACAATGACACCCACTGGAAACAGTTTAGCTCACTGATCACCCTTAAATCCTTCTTTCTGCCTCACTTCAGGCCTGCTCTAATATATATTCTTATCTGATCTGATCTTCAGAACTGTGGTTGACATAGGTGTACTGGTCTGCTAACAATGTAAAAACATCATGCACTGGCTTTGGACTTGAATTTAGGGCTTTGCCTTGAATTTGCTTTGGTGAGCTTTTGTCTCTGTGAGCTTTTCAGATGAGCACAGTTCAGTCTGTCTGTCACTCCTTGTCACCTAGATTATACCACAAAACCTTTGACTGACATCTAGCAAAATTTCCCATCCTAGGGTCATACTGGACTGTTGTAGTGAAAGAGCAAAAACAACCGACAACATTTTGGTATACCAACTTGAGGCTTGAATACCCCTAGGGCTTGAGAAAGCTGAAAAGAAAAAAAAGCGTATACGACTCCTTTAAGAAACCATGATGTACAGCAGAGCATTTAAACGGGATTTTTTTCACACTAAATAGAAACAAAACACCAAGTAAAAAATGCTGCTGCAGTGCTGGGCACTGGCATTCTACAGCTGGGGTTTGAATGTGGTTTCAGGTCAAACAAACCTCAAACCACACCACAAGCCTTAGGCTTGGCCCCCAGACACCTAGAAATGGGCAGAGCTTGCCAAAAGAACAGTACAGAGGATTCAGGTATAGCTTAGCAGTCTAAAGTTTGCTCATGTGATTTAAAAGGACTAGAGATGTGCAGTAAAAGAAGTCCAGATGAAAAAACTTCTAACTGGTTCCAGTGTGTTTTATAATGTGCACTGGCTTAAGAAAGAAAAGAAAATGGTTATAGGCAGGCATAGAAAGAAAGAGTTTGAAAATAGTAAAGCCTTTAGAAAAAAAAACAAAAGTAATATAAAAAAAAAGAATAAGCCACATAGAGATGGGAAATATACAGGGAGTCCAGATCCTGTATATAATTGTGTTGATTTTGAATGTTTTTTAAAAATTTATTATATTTGTGTTTTAATTTTACACATCAGCATGGGTTCTCCTATCCTCCCCTCTCCTGCTCCCACCCCTAATTCCCCTCAGCCGCTCCTCTCCATTCCCATCTCCTCCAGGGCCAAGAATCCCCTGGGAATTCAATTCAACCTTGTGGATTCAGTACAGGCAGGTCCAATCCCCTCCTTCCAGGCTGAGCAAAGTGTACCTGTGCAAGCCCAAGGTTCCAAACAACCAGTTCATGCACTAAACACAGGTCCCAGTCCCACTGCCTGGGTGTCTCTCAAACAGTTCAAGCTATTCAATTGTCTCACTATACAGAGGGCCTGATCCAGCTGGGGGCTCCACAGCCTTTGGTTCATAATTCATGTGCTTCCATTTGTTTGGCTATTTGTCCCTGTGCTTTTCCAATCTTGGTCTCAACAATTCACACTCTTACAGTCCCTCTTCTTTCTCGACAATTGGACTCCTGGAACTCTACCTGAGTCCTGGCCAAGGATCTCTGCATCCACTTCCACCAGTTATTGGATGAGAGAGTTCCAGCATGACCGTTAAGGTGTTTGGCCATCTGATCACCAGACTAGGTCAGATCAGGCTTTCTCTTGACCATTGCCAGCAGTCTACAGAGGATGTATCATTGTGGATTTCTGGGGACCTCTCCAGCACTCTGCCTATTCCTGTTCTCATGTGGTCTTCATTTATCATGGTCTGTTGTTCCTCGTTCTCCCTTTCTGTTCTTGATCCAGCTGGGATCTCCTGCTCCCCTAAGCTTTCTTTCCCTCAAAACTTTCCCTTCCTTACTCCCACTGTCATCCACATTGTTCATGTAGATCTCATACATTTCTCTGTCATTGGGCAATCCCTGTGTCTTTCCTAGGGTCCCATTTTCTAGGTAGCCTCCCTGGAGTTGTGTAGCAGTCTAGTCATCTTTGTTTTACATCTTATATCCTCTTATGAGTGAGTACATACCATGTTTGTCCTTCTGAGTCTCGGTTACCTCACTCCAGATGATTTTTTTCTAGATCCATCCATTTGCCTGCAAAACTCATGCTGACAAGCAAACAATTGCTGCTGAGAGACATGGGAATGTAAATTGGACTGTTAAATTGAACTAACCTAGATAGTTTAAGAATACCTCAATTTTAAAATGGAAGTCCAAAAATGTATTTTTTAAATGAAAATCAAAACTACTTTTGCTGTGTGATGTCTTTCTGTATGCTGTGAATAGTTGTTGCTCTCATTGGTTGATAAATAAAGCTATTTGGCCAATGGCAAGGCAGAATAAGGTTAGGTGGTATATTCAAACTGAAGATAGAGGAGAAAGGCAGAGTTGGGGAGATGCTGGAGCCACTGTCAGGAGAAGCAAGATGTAAGAGAACAGGTAATGCCATGGGGCAAAGCTGGCAAAACATAGATGAAAAGAAATAGGTTGAATGAAGAGCTAGTTAATAATGGGCCTGAACCATAGGCCATACAGTTTGTAATTAATATAAACCTCTGAGTGATTATTTTATAAATGACTGCAGAACCAGGTAGGACCACGAAACTTTCTGTTACAAATGGCATTCCAATGTGGGGAATTTCCACCTAAAACCTGAGAAAGTTTTTAAAAAGTGTTCTAAAGTGGAGCCAAGAACAGCTTCCTAGTTGTGTCTCTCATGTGAGCCATGATATAGAGATGCCTCCTCAGTGTGCAGGCTTGAGCTACAGCATGGCAGATTCCTGCCACGATACACAGAGGTGTCTCCAAGCCATGTAGCACACTATGTGGTGGATTTAGCTTTTGCTAGCCCAGACCAAAAAACAAACAAAAAAAGAACCTTTCTGGACTACATGCTGCTTGATGGAGGCATAGACCCACTGCTTCCCAGGGTTGTTGGTGTGCATGGCTCCCAGACCTGGTGGTAAATGTACCACTGCCATGTTGGGAAACTGAATGGGGCAGAGTCAACAGCCAAAGTTGCAATGCAGCTAAACAGTTTAAAATCTCTCCTAGCCAAAAAGAGATTATAGATACACAATAAGACAGATGGAATAAACCTTTAAATAGTTTACAATGTATGTAAAAGATACATAGGCATGAGAGAAAGAAGAGAATGGATATAGATAGTCATGAAAATGAAGTCTTAAAAAACATAATATATTAAAAAATATAATCATGTAAAGATGGAAATTACACAGAGAATCTGTATTATATTGTCTTTGGGATATGTAACTGTAATCATTTGAATGTAAAGGCTCCTGAGTTAAACCAATATATATATTGGTTTATGTATATATGTATACATATATACATACACACACACACACACACGCACACACACACACACACACACACATATATATTAAAGGTATCTTGACTTCAAAATTTGGATCAAAGGTATATTGCTTTGGAAAAAAGATTCTTCTTTTGTTTCCACAGGAAGTAAGAGGCTGTTATGATCAATCCACATGAGTCTATTAAATGTGTAACATAATGTATTAACATATAAATTGAGAAAATACACTCATGAATACAAAACAGAATAGACAGCTAACTTTGTCCTCTGATCTGACCAGTAGTTAATTAACCTTGCAGGCAGGAACAGGGAGAAGGGGCATGTGACCCTTCTCCAACTCCTCATAAGAGGTCATATACAATGGCAGGAAGTCCTAGCTCCTTTGGGCCATATAGCCCAAGATCAAGGATGGAGCAAATATCACTACACTATTGACTTGTTCCAAGTTAAGGTGGATAAGATTTGATCAAATGAGACCTCCTAAACCTTGACAAATGGTATCTATCAACAAAAGTTATAGCCAGTCTTCCCAGGACTTGACCAATATCTTGAATTTTCTCAGGATCCCCATAAGATTAACAATGTCCCAATTAGCAGGAAGTAGCTTAGAGGTCTATGCACACATCCCCACCCCCTAAAAAATGGATTATGGATGTTTGTCTTTGTTTAGGAGGATAGTTACAAATTGTTATTGGTCATAGTCAATCCCTTTCTAAAAGAAGAAAGGGGAATATGATATAGAAATGTAGGATATAGATGTGATAAGATAAAAGGGTAGATTATTGAATCTACTTTTAAAAAGCAACAACTTGTTTAAAATGCATAACATTGGGCTGGAGAGATGGCTCAGGGGTTAAGAGCACTGACTGCTCTTCCAGAGGTCCTTAGTTCAATTCCCAGCAGCCACATGGTGGCTCACAACCATCTGTAATGATATCTGGTGCCCTCTTCTGTGTACATAATAAATAAAATCTTAAAAACAAAAAAACTTTAAATGTGTAATATTGTTATGGATTTGGGTTTATTGATAAAAATTTAGAGTTAATTTTGTAATACTGTGTATATATTTATACTCATGTTTAAGGTATGTTTATGTAGCTCATTTAAAATTGTAATATATAATTAAATACAGATTAATAATTAGTCATCTATGATAATCAAGCTTAAAGTTAGGTTAGCTAAGTTTTCAGGTATACATAGATATATTTCAGTTACGTAGGTAACCTTTAAACACTTCAAAGACCTACAGAATATGGCATTTAAAATATTTTAAGAACTTAAGCTTTTCAGGACAATGAGACAAAACTGCTCCAGACAGGACCAATTACTTCAAAGAGGATGAAGTACATCAAAGAAACTCATTATGGAGTTTTCTTTCTTTGTAGTTAAAGTTAAGCAATGGGCAAAACAATGCCCTTGCCTCCACTGCTTGACAGGATGCTGTATAAACTGGATATGCAGGACCCATAGGAAGATGACCATTGAACTTTGCAAGGTGAGATGGGCCTTCAGGTTCCTGGTGCACCAGGAAACTGCCAGACATCATGCAGAACATGGGGAAAAGCAACTGAAAAACTATACCAGAATGGGTAGAACAGTCCTTAAAATTTCCTGCTTCACTGAAAGCAATGCCAGAGACTCTAGATCTGTAGGCTGAAGATAGATGCCCCAACATTACAGAGGAACTTTGGATGACAGTCCAGGCAGCCAGATATCTCTGTCATTTCTAGAATTATGGAAATAGCTTGCAATGTACTTCCTGTTTACTCAGGTAATAGTATATCCTTCTTTGATGGAGTGGAAGACTACATAATTATAATTATAATTTTCCTTAATTATGATAAAAGGTAAATTATATATAAAACTTTAGATTCACAAATAAAGGATATATGATAGAATTTTTTTTAATTTTACCAAATATAAATAGACTAGATATTTTAACTGTAATTCTTGCTTGATAACTGTTTTGTTATGTATAATTCTATTATGTTAAAGTTAAAACATTCATTTTTGATTAGACAGAAAAGGTGAAGTGTGGTGGGATGACTTTCTGTGTGCTATGAATAGGTGTTAATATCATTGGTTGATAAATAAAGCTATTTGGCCAATGGCAAGGCAGAATAAGGTTAGGTGGTACATTCAAACTGAAAATAGAGAGAGGAGAAAGGCAGAGTTGGAGGAGATGCTGGAGCCACTGTCAGGAGAAGCAAGATGTAAGAGAACAGGTAATGCCATGGGGCAAAGCCATGTGGCAAAACATAAATGAATAGAAATAGGTTGAATTAAGTTATAATAGCTAGTTAATAATAGGCCTGAACCATAGGCCATACAGTTTGTAATTAATATAAGCCTCTGAGTGATTATTTTATAAATGGCTGCAGGACCAGTCAGACCCAGAAACTTCCAGTCACATATTTTGGAATTTTGTTTCCCAAGGACACAAGAGGCCAAGGATTCATTCCAGGTTAATATGGATCAGGTTTGATCAAGGGAGACATCCTGAAACTTGACAGGTGATATCTATCAACAAAGATTGTAGCTGGTCTTCCCAGGATTTGGCCATTATCTCAGATTTTCTCTCTGAGAACCTAAAAAATGTTTTGTCTACAGACAGCAGGAAGCAGTTTGGAGAATACTATGTCCACATTCCCAAGAGGGGTATGGGAGGCTTTTAGTTATTTGGTGGTGGGTTATGGATGTTTGTTATAATTTAGGGAAATATAGAAATATGGGATAAAAAGGCAACTATTAATCTCAGACATTTTTCATTGGCATGGATTTTGGTATATTAATATAAATTTAAAGTTAATTTTGTTAGACTATATATATGTTAAGGTAATTTTTGTTACAATACACTGTATATATGTTTCTACTCTTGTTTAAGGTATTATATCTATGCAGTTCATTTTAAAATATAAGGTAAAATTCTAGTTTTTGGAAGCTATTATGGTGAACTACTTAGGATAATCAAAAAACATAGGGCAGTAGTTAGTCATTTATAACAATCAAATTTATAGATAGGTATGCTTTTAGGATCATATATATTTTAGATAAATGGTTTTCAAACACTTCAAAGACATACAGAATATGGTATTTAAAATGTTTTGTTAAGCTGAGGTTTTTCATGACAACGAGACACATCTGCTCCAAGCAGCACCAATTTACTTCAGAAATAATGGGCATTGCAGAAACTCTTTATGGAGTTTGTGTTCATTGTGGCAAGGTTAGCTACTGGGCAAAGAAACTGTTCTTGGCTTTGATTGCTGACAATGTACTATGCAGACTGTACATGCAGGCATACAGGAAAAGGACAGTTAAAGTTTGTCAAAACAAGGCAGATCAGTCCTTCAAAATTCCTGTTTCACAGAAGAGTCTGCCAGATATTCTGCAGGACACACAGGAAAGTGACTGATAAAATTTGCCAATACAAAGCAGAAAAGGCCTTCAAATTTCCTGCTTCACTGAAAAGTTTTCCAGATATTCTGGGCCTGTAGACTGAAAATGGATGCCCCAGCATTGCAAAGGCAGTGAGATGTTTCTGTCATTTCTATAGTTTTGGAAGTTGCTTGCAATGCACTTTCTGTTTACTCAAATAATATTACATCCTCCTAGGTTTCTGATGAATTCAAGGCTAGATAGTTATAGTTTCAGTTTTCTTTAGTTATGTTAGAAAATAAATTAGATATAAAACTTTGAATTCACTAACATAGGAGAAATCATGCATTATTTTCTCCAAATATGCTAACTACAAATGAACAGAATATTGTAAATGTAATTCTTACTTGATAATTGTTTTTGTTATGTAGTTTTATGTTAGTTAAAAACTTTCTTTTTAATTAGACAAAAAGGAGAAAATATTATAGAATATTATTTTAAGGTGTGATAATTTTTGTTTATGTTACATTTGTTTAACTCTGTGAAGCTGTGATACTTTGCCTGTCCTGATTGTTTAATAAAGAGCTGAATGGCCAATATTAAGGCAGTAGAAAGAATAGGTGGTGCTGGCCAGAAGAGAGAATATATAGAAGAAGAAACCTGGAGAAAAAGGGAGAAAGAGCAAGAGAACAAGGAGAGGAGGATGCTAGAAGCCAGCCACCCAGCCACCCAGCCACCCAGCTACTCAGCCAACCAGGTTGTAAGAGTGAAAGTAAGATATACAGAAGTAAGAGAAAGGTAAAAGCTCAGAGGCAAAAGGTAGATGGAATAATTTCAGTTAAGAAAAGCTGGCAAGAAATGAAGCAAGCTAAGACCAGGCATTTATAATTAAGAATAAGCCTCCATGTGTGGTGTATTTGTGAGCTGAGTGGCATGCCCCCAAAAGAGCAAAAGAGCAAAAACAACCAACAGCACTGGACCATATGTTTCTCCCTAGATTTGTGGGGAAACAGTTACAAAGTTATTGATCTAATGTAAAGAATAGGCTTGTGTGTGTGTATGTGTGTGTGTGTGTGTGTGTGTGTGTGTGTGTGCACATGTGAGTGTGAGTATGTTGTATGTGTGTGTGCACATCTATGTAAGTGTGAGTTTGTGTCTATATGTTTGAGAGAAAGACATGTAGACACAGAGAGAAAGAGAAAGAATTAGAGATAGAAAATTGGAGATACAGAGAGAGGAGAGAGCCTAACTGCTGTGATGAGATAATCTGACATAAACAACTTAAGGAAGAAATTAAGTATTATGTTCGTGGTTTCAAAGAGTTCAGTTCATAGTTGGCAAAAACTCTGTGGGTCATATGATTCTGTAAGCTCTTAAAAAAAAGTAGGGGCAAGCATCTCAAATATTTATTTTATGCAATCAACCTCAAAAATAATATCCAATTTTCTACATAGCAAAGCAGTCTCTGTAAGGGACCCTCACTCCCAGATTGGTCCAGGACATACCCTGACACCAGGTTCTTGGCACAAAGAGGATTTATTACCCTGGAGGGGCAAGCAGAGGGTCGGGTAGACTTCAAAGGCATTGAGTCAGGATTGAGTCAGTAGCCAAATAACGGAATGGATGGGAGAAGGGGGTTAACTTTAGGAATGCAATCTAACTGTTTGTAACAAGGGACAGAGAAAAGGAGAAAGGGCAAAGCCTGTGGGCGCTATGTTTGCCACACTTGGGCCTGTTAGAGCCCTTCAGTCACCAGCCTGGCACCTTCAGTCATCAGCCATGCTAGGTGGACAAAAATCAAAAGATACAACTTCTCTTCCTGCATAATATGGTTTGTCTCTGATAACTGGTTTGTCTTGTCTGACTTCCTCCTTCCTGCTACAAAAATCAGAGGCCCTCTTATTACACAATCCTTATGCTTGCTTCAGCCCGATGGCTGCAGAATTAACTTGTCATGTTTGTCCTGCCACTGGGACCTGTGAGGTCTTAAACAGCTTAAATGACAAAAGGAAGAAAAGTGATCTGCCTGCATTCTGTCATGTCCCATCTGTAGCACCATGTTGAGTTCATTAAGGTACAGGTTGGAAAGTGCTAGGGACAGGTACATGTACAGGGAGATGGGAGGCAGTTCTGGCTTTAAAATTGGAAGGATATGTGTTTGTAGGACATTTTACACCTTCCAAATGACTTCCTCCAATTCTCACCTGTGAAGCAGGACAAAGGGAAGGTGATCATTTCTCTTTTTATAGAGTTAGTTGTCATGTTGCAAGAAATCCTAAATGCTGAATCAAGAACATGCCTGCAATATTAATCAATGTGTAGATTTTTGCAAATTCACTTTCTTTTCCCAATTCTAATTCTCTCAGCTCAAAAATCAGACATAAAACTGAGGTGAAGGACATTCCATCAAATGTACACAATTTTAAAACACTTTATAAATTATAAGGAACTACTTGTACTAGTCCATAATGGTACATTATAATAATTCTATTATAAAACTGTCTCAAGCTGAAATGATATAGCATCCATGACACTAGGAAGAGTATCCTGGAGTTAATGCCCTTGCTTCCACTTTCTGTTCCTGCTTTACTTTATTCTGTGGCCTGAGGAAAGTTGCTCTTATATCCATTGTTTCATCTATAAAATGGGAAGTAAGAAAAGTTGTTCTGAGAGTCCAGTTATGTAGTGCAGGTAAAGCACAGAGTGAGGAGAATAATGTATGTTTAGTCAATGGTTGTTGTCGTAATTATCATCATCACCATCACTGTTATCCTAAAGGCAGATTCTACAGTTTTCACCTAAATAATACAGAAATCCTATGATGAACTTAATTCTGACTCCAGGTCAGAGCCAGCCAGGATCACCAGGTATCCTATCCACTTCTATTACTGGAAGTGGAATTCAGAAAGGGAACTGAGACCTGAAGGTCATAGGAAGGCTTGAAAGGAGCTCAGTACTTAGCTGAAGTCCTTGGGCTCTCAGCCCAGTGTTGCTTCCACATCCTGCACTCAGAGACCCATGGATCTTAGAGCTTCGGAGACTATGACAATCCACCAAGCTCACCCTACTGCTCACATAGCAAGTAATCACCATGCAGAGGAGAAAAGGGATATGGTATAGTTATGTAGGGATGAGACAATGGCTCAGTTGTCTTCATTCTTAGTGCAGGTTTTCTTAACTTCCCAGGCTCCTTAAGCACCTCACTGTGGGGCAGGAGAAATAACTCAGTTTTTAAAGTGCTTATTTCTTTATAATGAAAACTTCAATTTGATACTAAGCACCTATATAAAATGCTGGGCATGGACCATGCTTAAATTTCCAGTGCTAGAGAGGCCAAGATAGGCACATATCTGAGGCTTGCTGACCAGCCAGTCTTGCCTAATCAGTGAGCCTGAGATCCCAGTCAGAGACCTCTTCCAATAGATTCCATAAAACTATGGAATGATACCAAAGGTTAACCTGTGACTTCTACATTTATTCATATATATGTGCATGTGCACTCACTCATACACATGTTGTCCACATGAACACACACACACACACACACACACACACACACACACACACACACATACACACCAGGAACCTCCCAGTGATGAATAGAAGAAAATGTCGCTACTATGTGCCATAAAATAATAACATCAACAGCTAATATCAATGATTTTGTTGACCTGAGTACTTGCATGTTAGAGTACCCCATTTAATTTTCAAGAAACAAAACAACAAAGTGACCACTTAAGAACTTTAAAGAGATAAATTTCACATAGCTAAAGACAGTAAGAACTGCTATAAAGTCCAATAAAGTTCTCAATAAGATGTGAATTGTGAGAAAACAGGGATTCTTTTATTTGTGACTATAAATGCAGAACATGGGAATGCTCCGAGCACATAGTACTTGCATTATATATAATTTTGAACACAAAATTGGAAGATCTAGGAAAGATATCGGCAAGATCATAGAAAAGAAATGCCAGACATCTTCCCATACTCACAAAAAATGGACAATAATACATAGTGAAAGGATTGTTAGTAGAGCTCCATAATCTGGGTAGCTGCAACGCATTGAGCTTATAAAAGGTAGACAATCATACACACACACACACACACACACACACACACACACACACACACACACAGGATGGTTAGTGAGACTGGCATACCTGAAATTATTGTAGAAAACCAGAAGTAAAGAAAAGCATGGCCTGTCAACGTTGAGACTGGGGAGGTGCATCCATCAAAAGAGGAGCCATCTTTGTTCTACCCCAGAGCCAGGGATGGCAGACCTTCTAAGTGATGAACACTCTCACATTCCAAATGCCAACTCTGCAGTTGTGTGACACACATCAGAGATTTCAGAGTCATCATCAAAAAGACTCAAAGCAATGCTCCATGTCCAAAATCTTGGATTCTCTATACATATTCATGTTCTGGAAGCTGATTCCACTGTCACAAAGAATTACATGTACCAGATGCAGAGCAAAAGTAGCTCTCTGTGGGCTTAAAAGCAGGTTCTGTGTACCCTGGACTCTTCAGAGCACCCATACCTTGCAAAACAATGTGGCAGGAGCAGTACATATGCCCTAAATTCAGGTAGCACTTTACCCCAGATTTTGGAGCTGAGGTTTCTCCAAACATTCTCAGAGCACTGCTCTTCATATTTAGTGCCAACACTACATTTTCAAGCTTGACCCAGTGTCAGGAGAGACCCCTTTATTAAGCTTCCCAAGTAAGAGAAAAATAGATTAAGGATACCTTCAAAGCCTTTCCATCCTATGATCCAGCATTCTTTACCACCTATTCAGACACGCACAGTGTTGGCCACTGAAGGCCCCTGTAATGTTTGCCAATGCTGACCTGAGCTAGCAGAGCTATACAGAGACAGCATTTCTATAACCTCATGGAGCCAGAACTGCTTCGACTACCCACCTGACATCTTCATAGGCAATTTTAATAGGAGTTCTCTACACGCATACTCAAACAAGACCATGAAATTCAGAAGACATGACTATTTAATCAAATACATACAAACACAAGACAGAAAGAATAAGAAAAACTAGGGAAATTTGACACTACCAATGGACACATCATAAGTTTCAAAGATGTAGATAGACTGAAAGTGAATGGATGGATAAAGATTTGTCCCTATTCAAACAGTAATAAAGAGAGCAGAGGTAGTTATATTTATAGCAGACAAAATGAGCAAATCAAAAACTACAACAGAAGAGATAAAGAATTTCATTCTACAATGACATTTATCTGGAAAATGTAATAATTGTAAATGCATATGCAGCCCAGATGGGAGGACCTAAATACACAAAGCCAAAAGATAAACAGCAAAATGCTAATAACATGGACTTTAATATTTCACCAACAGCAATGGATGGATGGTCCAGACAATAAATAAGGAAATGCTGGTCTTGGAGTATATTTTATATATAGCATACCAAATGGAATTAACAGACCCAAAGGATATGATGGACACATGAAAACCAGCATTCTTTGTCAGTGTTTATAGACCACTTGTAAGATAAAGCATATCTTATACCACACAATAAGCTGTAAAAATTTTAGGAAGACAAAATTATCTTTCATTTCTCATTGCAAATGTATACAAATTGAAATCAATAACAGTAAGAAAATTGAAGTTTTTTTTTACAAGTGTACAGTTAAAGACCCATGCTTCTAAATTCATAATTATCATGAATCAAAAGTAACACAGTAGAAACACAACATATCAATTAACAACAACAAAGATGAATACAGAAATAAATATGGTAGAAACTAGAGGAAGACGGGAAATATACACCTGAATTTTCAAAAAGAATAAAGTGAAAAAACACTAGGTAGACTTACTCAAATAGAATCAGAAATGAAATAAAATTATATCCAAGGCCATACAAATACTGTGGATAATTAGACTACTGAAAACAATCATAAACCAGTAATTTGGATAACCCAGAGGAGCAGGACAAATATCCAGAACTTATAACCTATCAATACTGAATCACAAGAGAATGAAAGTTTTAGCAGAACAATAAAGACTAAGAAACTTAGATCAAGCAAAACAAATCAACCTGTTAATCAGAGAACACTCCAGCATCTGTGGGATTTGTGTGTTTGTGGGTCAGGTCTACCAGATATAACTGCTAACAATTCTTCTCAAACTCTTCCTTTTAGAAAGATTTATTTTAAGTGTGTGTGTGTGTGTGTGTGTGTGTGTGTGCATGTGAGTGTATATATATGAGTTCAAGGGTCATTGGAGTCCAAAAGAGTGCATCAGATCCCCTGGAGCTGAATTAACAGGCAGGGTCAAACTGCCTGCTGTAGGTTCTGGGAAATGAACTGGGATCCTCTGAAAGAGAAGTATATGCACTTAGCCACTGAGCCATCTCTCTAGCCCTTGAAGAGCAAAGTTATGAATTAAGAAGAAACTAAGATTACAGAGAAATTCCAATCTCATTCCAACTCTGAGTGATGATATTACAAATCATTTCAAGACTTAGATTTAGGCATTTATGCCTTGTAAGGGGAGAATTATGATATCGCATGTGAATCAAGGTCTATGATTTAGGTGTGTTAAGTCTCTATGGAATGATTTTTCTCAGAAGGATTGTCATCAACAATTCTCAGTGAATAACCCTATAGGTCTTTCATGAATACCTGGTAGACAAAGAGATTATAAGAAAAATGGTGATTCTGTTATTTTTCACAATTGGAGAAGAAGCGTACTTGCATGTTTAAAGCAACAAACTTTAAGTATCCACAAATGATCCATGTTTAAGAGGATGAGTACTAAGGAGATACTTTTAGGAAGTGGGAGAATCAGGATTCTTTTATGAACCAGGATCCTCTAGAAGAACAGAATTGATAGAGTGAATATATATTATAAAAGTGATTCATACACAATGTGGATTTATATACACAATAGGGACTAGATAATCCAACAATGGCCATTTGCATACTGGAGAGGTTGAAAAGTCTGTATCTACTCAATCCTCAGTGTTGGATATCTCAACAGTCTCAATGATGCAGCACAGAAGGCTGGAAGGATTCCTGGAGGGCTACCAGTTTTCAGTTTTCATTGGAAAGAGTTTTGAGGTCTGTAAAGGACAGTGGCTGCTGAGGTAACAGCAGTAGCAAAGCTATACTTGCAAGCAAAGGTGGGCAAGCAAGCAACCCTGCTTTTTCATTAGAGCTCTTTATATTGCTGCTTTCACCTGAAGGTCCTGCCTTTTCTAAGGGGAAATCTTCCCCTGCAGATTTACCCAGAGGTATGTCACTTAGTGGACTCCACACACGATTGGGTTGACAATCTGATCAACTATTACAAGCCTCAAAAGTCCTGTTAGACCTCTTTTCTTTTGTATACAGGCCTTTCTTCTCTGTCTTTCTTGGATCTGAGCTGTGCAGTTTTCTTCCCTACCTGCTCTCTACCATTATCAACCAGCACCTCACTATCAACATGTCCCTGCATTTTCTGAAGGATAAGCCAAAATAAACCTTGCATCATTATAGGTTAATTTTCTAAATATTTTGTTCTATGACAGGAAGCTAATGATAACAATGTCCTTTCAAGTCCCTTAGCAATGAACTCTAGATGATCCTCCAATATTTGAAACCTGGTACTACAATTGAAAGCCACTGGCGCCATCTCTTTCCTAGTTTCTCTCTTCCCTGGCTCTTTCCCTTGGCTGGATCATTCAGAATGACATTTTGGTTAATTGGACTGTCTTAGTAACTTTCAATTTATTCTTTCTGACTCACTTCTGTGCCAAGTTCAGGTTCCCAGAAATGCTATGGCTTCCAATAACAATGATCACAACAGCATCATCTTAACTGATTCATAGAGGAGCTGCAACACATTGAGATGGAAATAAGACGATTCTATTTTTCCAGTAACTCCCCTCTAACTCTGTTACATATATTTTAACAAACATTTTACTGAAATGCACACCTGTACAGAAGCTAGCCCAAACTACAAGGGTATAGACTCTATAAATTAGAACAAGATGAAAAGCATTTATAGAGAGACCATTGCCAGAAAAACAGGAGCTCTCCTCTCCAAAGGTAACCAGTGTCCTGATGTCTGCTGTCAGAAACTAGAATAAAGTCGTGTGGCTTGTGTTTCACTTGCTTGTGGACACTTTACTAAGCATTATGTTGTACCATCATCATCTTGTACACAGAAGACATTCAATTGTTTTTGTGGCTTCTTGGTTCTTTATTTTAGTAATGATAAGAGTATAGAGCTATTCATTCTCCTATTGGTGGATATTTGGACTTCCAGCTTGAAGTTTTAAATGATGCTATTATAAAATACCTCCACATAGGGCCTGGAGTCACAGCTCAGTGTATAAGAGCACTTGATGACTTTACAGAGGACCTAAGTTTGGTTCCCAGCACCCACATTGTTGCTCAGTGCCATCTATAGCTATAGTTCCAGAAGATCTGACACCCTTTTATTGATTCTATGAGTACTTCACACATGGTACACATGTATGCAAGCAAAATGCTCAAAATAATTTTTTAAATGCCTCCATATATCATTTGGTGCTTATATGTATACACATTCTTGTAGAATGCATACCTAGAAGTGAAACTATAGGATCAAAAGTTTTATACACACTGTCTTAGTGGTTATTGCTGCACAGTCCTCCCAGTTGGCCATCCCACCATCAGTGCATGTGAATAACAATCTCTCTGATGCTATGCTAAACTTTAGTATTAGCAGTCTGCTGTGGATATCACCATGTATAAATAAAACACTGATTGGCCAGTACCAGGCAAGAAGTATAGGTGGGACTAACAGGGAGGAGAATTGAGAAAACAGGAATGGAGAAGGGGACACTGCCAGTGGCCGCCAGGACAAGAAAGATGTAAGGTACCAGTAAGCCACAAGCCATGTGGCAAAGTATAGATTAATAGAAAGGGGCTGAATATAAGAGTAAGAGCTAGACAGTGGTAGGCCTGAGCTAAACGACCAAGCAGTTTAAATAATATAAACATCTGTGTGTTTATTTTATAAGTGGGTTGTCAGACTAACAGGGCTTGGGGGGGGCTGAAGGTCTCTAACTACAAATGGCACCCAACAGCTTGAGTTTTCACCTTAAACCTGACAATATTTAATAAGCAATTCAAAATGGAGCTAAAAACAGCTTCCTAGTTGTCTTTCTCAACTTAGCTGCAGCCTGCATGTTTGAGCTACTCTATGGTGGGTTCCTGGCATGCTTATACATGGGCTTGACCTATACAGAGGTGTTTCCAAGCTGTGCACTATTCTGTGTGTTGGATATAGTTTTTGCTAGTTTAAAAAAAAAAAGGTTTCTGGGCTACATGCTGCTTTGATATAACTGCTTCTGACAGACCCAGAGCTGCCTATAAACTGTACCACCACCACTTTGGGAAGCTGAGGTGGGTAGAGCCAGCAGCCACAGTGTCCTTTCAGTCTTAAAATGCTTCAGTTTAAAGCAATTGATTCACAATAAGACAAATTCAGATGGAATAAGACTTTAAATGCTTTATAATGTGTGTAAAAATGTATGTAGGCTTGTAAGAAATATATAGTTTTTAAAAATAAAGTCTTTAAAGAGACAGTAAAGGTAGTATAAAAAATAAGCCACATAAAGATGGATATTACACAGACAATCTGGATTGTGTTGTCTTTGGGATTTTTAACTGAAGAGAGATATTTGATTGTAAAAGCAGTGAAGTTAAGCCAAACTTTATATTTTAAAGACACCTTGACTTCAAAATTTGGATCTAAGGATATGTTGCTTTGGAAAGGAGGCTCTGCTTTTGTTTCCACAGAAAGCAAAAGGCTATGTATTTGTTCCAGATTAAGATACATCAAGTTTGACCAGCCAAGACCCCCTGAAGGTCTCCAATGACACCATGGCCCAGATGATCCAACATCCAGAATGGTTTCAACGCAACTGACTAGGAAGATATAACCTCATAGACTACTCCATAACCCTAAAATTTTCTTTGTGTTCCCATAAGATACAATGCCCCCCTCCAGCAGGAAATAGTAAGAGAAACTATGTCCAAATTCTCAAATATATCAAGCTGGTTTTGGAGATGGAATTGGCTCACTCCATCTCTAAATCCAGACATATTGATTAAAAAAAAAAGTTAAGAGATTCTTGTGTCCCAAATCAGAAAAGCTTCTGATGTGGGACAGAGAAAAACCAATATTTTAATTTAAATCAGGTTGATTATAAATGTGATCTCTTTCTAAAAAAAGGGGGGGATATGATATAGATATAATAGGATGAATGGATAGATTGATGGACTTACTTTTAAAGAGTAACAACTTGTTTGAAATGTTTTGCATTGATATAGATTTTAGTTTATTGATACAAACTTAAAGTTAATTTTGTTATACTGTGTGTATATTTCTACTCTGTTTAAGGTATTATGTTTGTACAACTCATTTAAAATTGTAATGGATAATTAAAAATAGATTAATAATTAGACATCTATGATAATCATACTCGTAGACATGTTAGTTAAGTCTTCTAGGTATACATAGATATATTTCAGATAGATAGGTAATCTTCAAATACTTCAAAGACCTACAGAATATGGCATTTAAAATATTTTTTAAAATTTAGCCTTTCTGGACAGTGAGACATGTCTGCTCCTGGCAGCACCAATTACTTCAAAGAGGAGGATGGGCATCGAAGACAGTCCATATGGAGTATATCTTCACATTGGCAAAAATAGCCATTTGGACAAGAAACTGTCCTTGCCTGGACTGCTTGATCAACTGGACATGCAGGACACACAGGAAGGTGACCACTGAACTTAGCTTGGCAAAATGGTCCTTCAGGTTCCTGCTTCACAGAGGAAACTGCCAGACATTCTACAGGACACTGAGAAAAGTGACTGAGAAACTCTAGACCTGTGGACTAAAGACATATGCCCCAACTTTACAGAAGAACTTTGGATGATTGTACAGGCTGCCCGCTGTCTCTGTCTACCCTACGATTCTCCCAAAAGTTGCTTGCATCCTTCTCCCATTTCTCAGGTAATATTATATCTTTCTGAGGTCTTTGATATAGTTAAAGACTAGAGTTATAATTTTCCTTAGTTATGATAAAAGATAAATTAGATATGAAATCTTAGACTCACAAATATAAGATATATAAAATATCTTCTTTAATTTTGCCAAATAGACTAGTTATTATAAATAGAGTAGATATTATAACTGTAATTCTTGCTTGATAGTTGATTTCTTATCTGTAATTTTACTATATGAAAGTTAAAACCTTCCTTTTTGAAAAAAAAGGGGGGGAAGTGCTGTGGATATCACTATGTATAAATAAAACACTGATTGGCCAGTAGCCAGGCAGGAAGTATAGGTGGGACTAAGAAGGAAGAGAACTGAGGAAACAGGAATGGAGAAGAGGGCACTGCCAGCGGCTGCCAGGACAAGGAAGATGTAAGGTACCAGTAAGCCACGAGCCATGTGGCAAAGTATAGATTAATAGAAAGGGGCTGAATATAAGAGTAAGAGCTAGACCGTGGTAGGCCTGAGCTAAACGGCCAAGCCATTTAAATAATATAAGCATCTGTGTGCCTATTTTATAAGTGGGTTTTCAGATTAACAGGGCTTGGCAGGGGCTGGAGAGAAGGTCTCTAACTAAGGCAGTCTTTTTAATTAAGTCACTCTGGTGGAAGTGTATGGTTATCTCATGTCTTTAATTACCTTATTTAATTTGTAGCTCCCTGATGAATAAGGAGGTTAAGTCTCTTTCTGTTATCTGGAGTCATTAGATATCTTCATTTTTTTCGAAAGTCTGCAGCTTAGTTTTTCTCCTCTCTTTTGCTTATTGAAGATAAGGACATTAGAGTACATGATATGCATATGTGAATATGTGTGCATGTATTAAACATGGGATCTTGTCATATATTCTGAATGAGTTTTTGTTGTATGTAATAATTATTTTCTTTATTTGCTTTCTTTAGTAAAAAGGAAATTTCTCAGTTTAATACAATCCTGGATAGCTGAGTTCCTCTTCATTTTGTGCTCTATTAAGTCTTCGTTTTTCTCATTTAAATTTAAAATCTTATGATTGATATCTGTGAATAGCATGGCATATGAGCCATCAATTAACTTTTTTCACTTGCTATTTTGTTGACTCAGGAAAGATTATTAAACAGAAAATTTTTCTCTCAGTACATGTAGTGCCAAGTTTATCAATGTGATACTGTCATCTGAAGGATCAAATGTGGCCCTTAACATCCACAGTCATGAGGCTGACACTCGTGCCCCTCACTAAAACCATCACTTGCTATTCTATTACTTTCTGATTTCTCCCTTCCACTTATTGCCCCATCTAATTTCAAATTCAGAGAGATATAGAATGGTTCAGTCGGTAAGAATATCACTGTGCAAGCATGAGCACCTGAGTTAGAATCCCTCGCAACCTGTCAAAAGCTAGGCATGCTGTATAGGCCTGTAACTACAGACTTGGGTGTTGGACACAGCCAAGCACTGACTCTAGCCAGCCAAGATGAAACAGAACTTTCAGTTCAGCAAGATACCCTATCTCAAGGTAACAAGGCAGAAAGCAAAGAGGAAGATACCTAATGTCCCATTTGGCCTCCACATGTGTGTTATGGGCATGTACCTGCACATTCACACTTATGCATCACACACATATATTGCACATACATATACCACAATACAAACAATACAACAAATAGATAGATAGATAGATAGATAGATAGATAGATAGATAGATAGATAGACAGATATATAGATTCTGTCTCCTCATACCCATACCCAGCTATGGTTAAAACCTAACTCCTCTTATCATACAGTCACCTAGCCCAGATCAGAGGAATGGGAGAAAACAAAAGTTTTCAGAGAACCCTGGCATGGGCTGCATTAGTCTGCTGGAATAGCATAAAAACGTGCCCTGGGATGGGTCCCTGATGTAAACGACAGAGCTCACAGCCTCACAGCTCTGGGGCTGAGAAGTCCAAAGCTCAGAGCACCAGTTAGTTTACTTCTGGCAATGATATCTGTGTTGTTTTTTCATTTGATGATGCTCATTTTCCCATGGTGTCCTCCATGGTAGAGAAAGAGACTTCACTGTGATGTCTTCTCTTCTAAAGGTGCTCATTGTATCAGGATCCCATCCTTATGATCTCAGTCAATCTTCATTGCCTCCTTTGAGGTTCTGTCTCCAAATACAGTGATACACCCCTCATTCAGCACATGTTCCCTGAGTGGGCATCTGTTCTATAGAATCTGGCAGCATAAAGCTTATTGCTTGGTTCTTCTTCATCAAGTTTCTCTTGCTCTTCTTAGTCTTTCAAAAGATATAAAAATTTAAAGCAAATTTTATTATTTTCACAAAAAAGTAGTGCTGATGGGGATTATATTGAATATCCAGATCAAATTTCAAGAGAATTGAGATTTTTTAAAAATATTTTTATTTTATAATTAATTTAATTTTTCATATCAGCCATGGATTCCCCTATCCTCCCTCCTCCCAACCCCCAGGTTCTCCCCCAATCCATCCTCTATTCCCACCTCCTCCAAGGCAAGGTCTCCCCTGGGTAGTAAGACCAGCCTGTTAGATTCAGTTGAGGCAGGTGTAATCCCCTCCTCCCTACACCAAGGCTGAGCAAAGTATCACAGCATAGGCCCTAGGTTCCAAAAAGCCAGCTATTGCATCAAGGTCAGGTCTTGGTCCCACTGCCTGGGAACCTCCTAAACAGTTCAACCTGTCTTACTTATCCAAAGGGCCTAGTCCAGTTCCATGGGGGTTCCTCAGCTATTGGTTCACAGAACATGTGTTTCCACTAGTTTGGCTATTTGTCCCTGTGATTTTTCCAATCATGGTCTCAATCTCTCTTGCTCATATAATCCCTCCTCTCTCTCGTCAATTGGACTCCTGGAGCTCCACCTAGGGCTTGGTTGTGGATTTCTGCATCTGTTTCCATCAGTCACTGGATGAGAGTTCTTTCATGACAGTTAGGGTGTGCAGCCATCTGATCACCAGAGTAGGTCAGCTCAGGCACTCTCTTGACCATTGTCAGTAGTCTATAGTGGAGGTTTCTTTGTGGATTTCTGCAGACCTCTCTAGCACTCTGCTCCTTCCTATTCCCATGGGGTCTTCTTTTATCATGGTATCTCTTTCCCTGTTCTTCCACTCTGTTCCTGATCCAGCAGGGACCTCCTGCTCACCTAAGCTCTATTTCCCCTGACCCTTGCCCTCCATTAACTCCCCTCTCCCCTAGTTTGCTCATGTAGATCTCATCCGTTTCTCTTTCATTGGGCGATCTCTGTGTCTTTCTTAGAGTCCTCTTTACTAGGTAGCCTCCTTGGAGTTGTAAGTTGCAGTCTGGTTATCCTTTACATCTAGTATCCACTTATGAGTGAGTACATACCATCTTAGTCTTTCTGAGTCTGGGTTACCTCACTCAGGATGATATTTTCTAGTTCTATCTATTTGCTTGCAAGCCTCATGATGTCATTGTTTTTCTCTGCTGGGTAGTACTCCATTGTGTATATGTACCACATTTTCTTTTTTGTTGTTGTTGTTGTTTTGTTTTTTTCATTTTTCTTTATTCAGAAATTTTCTACTCACTCCACATGCTATCCACAGACCCCCCCCCTCTTCCCTCCTTCCGGCCCCCAGCCCTCCTTCCCAAGCCACTTTGCATCCCCATATCCCCCAAATCAAGGTCTCCCGTGGGGAGTCAGCAGAGCCCAGTACACTGAGCCTAGGCAGGTCCAAGCCCCTTGTGTTTCCCACAATATTGTGCACCCTAATAAATTTATCTGGGGTCAGAGAACAGACAGCCACTAGAACAGAGCCAGAAATGGTGGCTAGAATATGGGTCAGAGCAAGCCATAGCAGAAGTTGGGAGGTGGTGGTGCATGCCTTTAATCCCAGCACTTGAGAGGCAGAGCTAGTCAGATCTCTGGGTTCAAGGCCACTTTAGAAACAGCTAGGCTTGGTGACACAGCATTTAATACCAGAAATCCAGCCTTTAATCCCAGGGAGTGATAGCAGAAAGCAGAAAGGTATATAAGGCCTGAGGACCAGGAACTGAATTAGTTAAGCATTTGGCTGATTTAGCATTCAGGCTTTGGAGCAGCACAGTTCAGCTGAGATTCATGTGGAGGAGGATTCAGAAGCTTCCACCCTGAGGAAACAGGATCACCTGAGGAACTAGCAAGGTGAGATAGCTGTGGCTTGCTCTGCTTCTCTGATCTTCCAGCATTCACCCCAATAACTGGCCTCAGGTTTGTTCTTATTAACAAGTACCTTTAAGATTCCTACTACACCCCCTCTTCCTCCTCCCACCCCCCAGCCCTCCTTCTCAAGCCACTTTGCATGCCCACATCCCCCAAATCGAGGTCTCCCATGGGGAGTCAGCAGAGCCCAGTACACTGAGCCTAGACAGGTCCAAGCCCCTTCCCAGTGCACCAAGGCTGTGCAAGATGTCACACCACAGGTATCAGACTCAAGAAGCCTGCTCATAGACCAGGGACAGATCCTGATCCCCCTGCCTGGCTGCCCCCCAAACAGTCCCAGCCAAACAACCATCTTCTGTATCCAGAGGGTCTAGTCCAGTCCCATGGGGGATCCACAGCCACCAGTCCACAGTTCATGGGCTTCCAGTAGTATGGCCAGTCATCTCTGTATGTCCTCCCATCATGATCTCGATGTCTCTCGAATGCAGTATCTCTCCTCTCTCTCATCAATTGGATTCCTGGAGCTCAGCCTGGTGCCTGGCCGTGGATCTCTGTATCTGCCTCCATCTGTCACTGGACAAAGGCTCTATGATTACAGCTAGGTTATTTGCTAGGCTGGACACCAGAATAGACCTGTCCAGGCACCCTCTGGACCACTGCCAGCAGACCAAGGTGGGGTCCTTATCCATTTTTCAGTTGAAGTGCATCTAGCTTGTTTCCAGGTTCTAACTATTACAAATAATGCTGCTATGAACATAGTTGAGCATGTGTCTTTGTGGTATAATTGAGCATTCTTTAGGTATATACCCAAGAGTGGTATAGCTGGGTCTTGAGGGAGGTTGATTCCCAATTTTCTTTTTTTGTTTTTCCCAATTTTCTAAGAAAGCGCCATATTGATTTTCAAAGTGCCTGTACAAGTTTGCATTCCCACCAACAGTGGAAGAGTGTTTCCCTTGCTCCACATCCTCTCCAACATAAGCTGTATTCGGTGTTTTTGATCTTAGCCATTAGGACAGGTGTAAGATGGTATCTCAGAGTCACTTTTGATGTGCATTTCCCTGATGATTAAGAATGTTGAGCAATTCCTTAAATGTCTTTCAGCCATTTGAGCTTCTTCTGTTGAGAATTCTCTGTTTAACTCTATAATTCATTTTTTGACTGGACTGTTTGGTATTTTGATGTCTAATTTCTTGCATTTTTTATATGTTCTGGATATCAGCCCTCTGTCATATGTGGGATTGGTGAAGATCATTTTGTCTTCTTGACCGTTTCAAGAGGTCCCATTTATTAACAGTACTTAATATTCTAATTCATAAAAATCATCTGTTTGTTTTGGGTATTTTTATGAGAAAATAAAACCCTGTGTATATTAGATTTATTACTTTATATTTAACCCACAAATGATATTGTAAATGTTATTATTTTTTATTTTATATTTGTTTTACCAATTTGATTTTTGTATATTGACTTTGAATTTATTAATCTCCTAAATTACTGATTAATTCTTATAGTCCCAGTCTTTGTAATATATGTATATATAATTATATATAAATATTATGTGTGTATATACTTTTTACATGATACCCATGTGGAGGTCAGAGAACAGCTTTATAAAGTTAGTTCTCTGTGGTGGCATTTCTGCTGAACTCCTGGCTTGGCTCCAGAGAATAGCACCTAGCCCTAATCCTTCCTTTGTTTAACCACATCTTTTATTTCTCTTATCACCCTATTTGAATCTTGTTTGAGAATCAAGGATCAGAGAGTCCCCCAAGGATCAAAGTCTTATGCAAAACTTGGTCCAGGAAACCTGGAAAACCGAGGTACCTGATAGTTCAAGTAATTTGTGCCTGGCATTTGTTCTCTAGGAGCTCCTTTTGGGTTGCTTTGCAGGTATGGAAATTAACTATCTAAACTGTAAAAAAGAGTAAATAAATATGCCACAGCCTCCTGAGTCCTGAATTATAGGTGTACATAATTATACCCAGGTAGTTATTATGTGTTCTTTAGGAACAGAAGTCACTGGAGAAGCAGATGTAGATTAGTGCAGAAAGAGCTAAACTTAACATCCATAGGAATGGACCCTTGATAAGCTGATAACTACCAGGTCTCATGACAAGTAACCTGATGCCTTCCAGGATATAAACATCATCATCACCAATTTCAGGTTAGCAAACTGAAGCCAGAATATATGGGACAAGGAAAGCTAACACGAGTTCAGTTAATAATTGTATGGCTGGTTTTGTATGTCAATTTGACACAAGCTGGAGTCATTAGAGAGGAAGGAGCTTCAATTGAGGAAATGCTTCCATGAGATCCAGCTGTAAGGCATTTTCTCAATTAGTGATCAACAAAGGAGGGCCTAGCTCATTGTGGGTGGTGCCACCCTGGGGTGGTGGTCCTGGGTTTTATAAGAAATCAGGCTGAGCAAGCCATGATAAACAAGCCAGTAAGCAGCACCCTGTCATGACCTCTGCATCAGCTCCTATCTCCTGGACCCTGCCCAATTTGAGTTCCTGTCCTGCTTTCCTTCAGTGATTAAGAGTGATGTGAAAATGTAAATCTAATAAACCCCTTCCTCCCCAACCCCCCACAAAAAAATACTATCATCCTCCACAGTAATAAGGGTTGGTGTTCACATTGACAATACACAGGAAAATAGAATTTATAGTGTAGTAAACATCCTTCAAGAACTTAGCAAGTGCATTCCCTATTATTGTATCTTGACAACCATCCCACAGGGAGGATGCTATTGTTATCCCCCAGTTATAGGTAAAGAAACAATAGATTGAAGAAGTTGAGCTATCATCCCAATGTCACTCAATTACTGGCAACTAAACTCATCCTGAGATCATTATATACAATAAATTTCCAGAGTATGAAACAAGTAATAACCTTCCACACCCAGCAAGACTACACAGTAGTTCAACATGAAACACATTGACATGGAACACAGGCAAAAGTGAGCAAAATGCTTAGCCACTCAGGATAGTCCCTTCCTGTAGCCCCGAGTCTGCAGAGCATATAAAAAAATGTTTTCCAAACACTTTAAACTCAAAGGATAGTCACAAATTGCCCAAAGGAAATCCATCATCCAGAGGTTTCATCTTTTCCCCAACTGCAGAATTCATTTGCATTTCAAAGAGGAAAGGGCTCAAATATCCTGCTGATGTGGGCCAACAGTAGGAGAAAATTCTCTGCCTACCTCTGAGAACCCTACTGCAACCAAGAGCTCCTGACTAAGGCATAGGCCTCAAACACCCACCTGCTGTGGGAAGGCCAGTTAAGAGCTGGAGGAAGTGTGGGAGTAGCACTCTATGCGGGAAGGTGTGGGGTGAGTTGTTTTAGTTTTCAAATTCCTGAGAGAATATCTCTGGTTATAAAACAATTTCTTTTTGCTCTAAACAGATTAGTCACTTTCTTGAACCTGCTGCTCTCTTCACTCTTGAGTTAGTCACCTGCCTGACAGTATCAGACAGGATCCTAAGAGGTGCTTATCAGAAAGGGCATAAATCTCACAGAGGTCATATTTGCCCCAGGGACAAAGGCTGCTGAAGTTCTCTATTTCTTGCTTGAAAACAACTGTAAAATCCTAAATTACAATACAGAGATTCTTTGTTTCACACATTCTATTCCCTCTCTTTTAGATAAAGAAGTGTAGGAAAGGATTCCCATTGCACATGCTATAAAAACGAAGAACTTTTACCAACCAGGTAAATAGCGGTTTAATCCCCAATGGTGCATCAATTATCTAATTTTTGTATACATATTTAAAAAAGTAACTGAGAAGATGGCTCAGTTTGGTGAAGTGCCTGTGTTGAAAGGATGCAACCATCCCTGATGATGGAAATCAGAACAGTAGTTACCTTTTGAGTGCTGATGTTGACCCAGGGGAAGGGAAAAGGTGTTCCTTCAAGTGTTGGTCATGTTCTATATTTTGAACATTGTCATAGCTGGAAGGTTCAGAATATATGAGCCACTTTTCTCCTCACAGTGTTAAAACACTTGATAAGAACTAATTTGGCAGGGGATGTTGTAGCTTTCAGTATAAGAGAAAAAAAATCTATCAAGGTGGAAAGATCATTGTGGATGGAGCTTGAGGCAAATGCTTACATTGCATCTACCATTAAGAAGCAGGAAATGAATATTAGTGCTCAGATCATTTTCTGTTTTTCATTACCAGAACCCCATCCCATGGAGTGATGCTGCCAACAGTTAAAGCAGATCTTCCCACCTTAGCTAACCTACTAGATAATCCCTCACAGCCTTGCCCAGAGGCTAGCCTAATGTAGATAGTCCATCACAGGTGTGCCTGGAGGCATGTTGCCTATGTGCATCTACTGCTGTCAAGATGACAATCAATACTAATCATCACACATACATAAATATTATGACATTCACTTTAAGTCAGATTTAAACTAAAAAAAAAAAAAAAAAAAAAGCAGTCCCAGCCTGTCCTTTCCTACCCATTTCTCTATAATATGATCTATTCCTGGTCAAACCACAAGCACACTTTAACGTTACAGATACTATCTCTGGATCTATTTGCAGTATTAAAGTTTTTACATCTATTATGTAATTCCATCCATTGAGTCTGTTTATGGCATCTTTTGTCATACAGAGCTTTAATAAGTTTCACAAATACAAGCTTGTCTTATTGCATCTCAGTATTAAGCTGTGGGTTAGCAAGGTCACCAGATGGTACATGTAATTCTCTGGGCATTTTGTAAGACTTTAATTCATTCATTTTTTCATATGATTAAATATTTCATCTACGTGAAATTAATTTTCATGTCTTTAAAAAAATTACTTATTTGAGGACCTGTGTTATAGCATGCGAAAGTCAGAGGACAACTTCAGGGAGTAAGTTCTCTATTCCTCTCAGTAGGTTTCCAGGGATCAAATTCAGGCCATAAGGCTTGGCAGCAAGTGAGTGCTTTTACCTGCTGAGCCATTTTACCAGCCACACGTACTTATTTTTATATGTGTACTATGGACTAAATTGCACCCCTTCCCCAAATTTATATACTGAAGACCCATCTCTATCATAAGTGGATCTGGATATTAGACCTGCAAAAATGTAATTAAGGTTAAATGAGGTTATAAGGGTAGGATATTCATGCTAGAGCATCAGTGTTCTCATAAAGAAATAAACTGGAGGTGAGAGAGTTCATCCTTCTGCTGCCAGCACCTTGATCTTGAACTTCTAAGCCTCTAAAACTATGAGAAAATGCTTGTCTGTTTTTAAAGTTACTCTGTATATTCTGTTATGATAACTGAGCAGAACTGAGAGAACATGCCATGGGAATCTATTGCTTTTTCATGGTACATCAATCTCCTTTAAATAATATTTTCAACTTATTTGAGACCAATGTGTGAATTCTCTATTCTGTTTTATTAATAAGTGTGACATATTTATATAAATTTCAACAACATATAAGATAAAAAAAGTTATACAAAATAAAAACTTCTCAAGAATGTCCAAAAGAAATAGAAGGAAACAAAAAAATTAGTAGAAGAAAGAAGAGAGGAAAAAAAGAATAAGCTACAGAGCACAAAACTGTATGATAAAACTCCTGAAGTCAAATTACTACTATAGTGTTACCAATAAAGATTACCTGGAAAGTATACATTTTAAATACTCTTACAATTTAAGTGAATGGTATTTATAGGAAGCAATTATCATCATAGAATTAGTAATACAAACTCCCTTTAATTCAGCCATTTCAATTAGGAGTATTGTCTTCTATAGATAAAAGCATACTTGCTTGAGAACCTGAGTACTGGTGTGTTTATTTCAATCTTGCTCTACCAAGGAACTAGAAATAAGTTAGTATCAGCTAACAGAGACATGGCTGAGTCAACTTTAAAATAGTCATGCTATGGAGTATTAGGTTGCTCATTATTGAAAGTGAATTAGAGCAATTTGAGGACTTTGAATGATATCAGAAATACCACCATATAAAATCATTAGAATATGCAAAAGATTGTTTGTCATAACCCCATTGCTATTTGTTAACCAATGCCAGTATATTGTATGTCACTGGTGAAATACAAAGATTTTTCAAATACCTTGAAATAAAAGGAGAATAATTTAACATTAAAGTGTTTCAATAAAAACCTGAGGAAGGCTGAAGCAATAAAGAAAACATCAGGAATGGAAAAAAATGACTAACAAAATCAACAGCTAATTTTTATAAAAGGCTAATAAATTCAATAAGAATTGAGCAAAAAAAAGGAAGAGAAACTTCATAGCCAGAAACACAAGAATACAGAAACGAAAAGGTATCTTCTATTCTAGAAGCATAAGTATGGAGGATTAAACTTGGCTCCAGTGACCATCTACAGAGTGATGGAATCTCGCTCTCCATATTTGTCTACATAACACAATGATGCAACATCAGAACATCTAGACCAAAGCAGACATCCACATAACAGGCCAGGAAGAAACAAGATGAATTTTCCTAATACTATTCTAGGTATACTTTATGCTGGGCCTTGTGCTAAAACTATAGGCCTAGGCTCATTAAATGTGCACACCAACTCACTATGAGTTATGATCACTATCATCATTTTGCCTACACTTTTTAGCCCAGGAAATTTCAACATAGAGAACTTAAATAATATGCCCAAAGTCATATTTCTTTCTTTCTTTCTTTCTTTCTTTTCTTTCTTTCTTTCTTTCTTTCTTTCTTTCTTTCTTTTTTTTTTTTTTTGCCCGAGTTGAGGACTGAACCCAGGGCCTTGCGCTTGCTAGGCAGGCACTCTACCATTGAGCTAAATCCCCAACCCCATATTTCTTGTGAGATATAAAATTAGAATTTTCTTAAGTGCCTTGTGCCTCGATTTCCTGTGTACAGAAGGTAGTGCTTGGCCTTTATCAAGAGCTGCAGTTCTCAACCTGTGGATCAGGACCCCTTTGGGGGTTGAAAAACACTTTCACGGGGTAACAAATCAGATATCCTGTATATGAGATACTTATGATTCTTAAGAGTAGCAAAATTACAGTTATTAAGTAGTAATGAAAATAATTTTATGGTTGGGAGTCACCACAACACAAGGATCTGTATTAAAGGGTCACAACATCAAGAAGGTTGAGAACCACTGATCTAGAAAGAGGACTTTAAAACGAGACATAGGACAGTGAGTTCATGCCAAGGGGTGTGTGAAGAATGGTCAACTACCACTCATAGCATAGCAGTTTGAGTCAGCTTCTGTAATTATCAGAGGTCTTTAGAAAATGACACTACAATTGTCAGCTTTAGCAAATGAAGATACAAGTTGAGCTGAACATGAACATCCTATAAACAATGGATATTTTTATTCTAAGTATGCCTTCTATGTAATCTAGAACATAATTACTCTTTAAAACACTTAATTTGAAATTCAAGTTATCTAGGCAGTACACATTTTATCTAGCAACTTTATCTAAAATTTTATTATCCAAGAAGATGAACTAAAGTGACCACCTAGTAGTGAGCCTTCTTGTTGGCTCCAGGTTCTCTGTGCTTCTCCCTTAGTAACAGAACCACTGTGCTCAACTATAAGCAAAGCTATCCAGCTAGTGGCTGTATTTCCTTATCTCCCTTGCAGGTAGGAAAAGTCATGACAGTGTCTGTCTGATGAAGATGCAAGAGGAAGAAGAAAGAATGAGATTCAAGACCTTGTCTTGAAAATGCAAGGAAATGTCTCTCCTTTGTTTTTTCCCCATCCTATTTCTTGAAGGGTCAGTGTGATAGCTGGAATTTAAACTACCATGCACGGTGAACCTTTTCTTGGGTTGGTAGACATAGGGCTGGAAGATTAGACAGCAACAGCCATTAGTAGTAGTCCTAACATTGGCTGTAGACTGGAATCCCCTTTTAATACATTGAATGATTAGATGAGGCTTTGATTGGGTAGCTGTATTTTTAGTTTCCTCCAGTTGTATTGTATGGCCAAATCATAAAACAACTTGCTTTTGTTTCATGTGCTGGTGTGTAGACCAGAGGTCAAAGTTGGTGTTTTCCTCAATTGCTTTCCAACTTATTTTTTTAAGACAGACCCTCTCACTGAACCTGGAGCTAAGCTAGACTGGCTAGCCAATTAGCACAGGAGATCCTCTTCTCTTTACCTCCCACCTTCAGGGCTAGGGTTAACAGATCTGTGCCACCTTGCCTGGCTTTGTTTGAGTGCTGGGGATGCAAACTGAGGTCCTCATGTTTGTTAGCAAATACTTTACACACTGACCAATCAGCCCAGCCCAAGAACAATTATTTCAAGTTCTCATCAGTGCTTTTCATACACATCCAGTGAATGGAGTTTGTTTGGTATTTAGTTGTTTTCCAAGCATTTCAAGTGACTTGTGACTATTTTAGTTCATCCGGGAAATACTACTATGTCTAGGTCATGAGCCTCAGAACTATTTGGAAAACTATCTTTTTAAAAAATTTCTTGCCCAGTTTTATTGAGCTATATTTTACATATCATAAAATTTGCCTATTTTCAGGTATATGACTCAATGCTATTTATTAACTTAGTGATTGGCATCATAAATCAGATTTAGAACAGTTAGGATCTTCCTCAGTAAGATCTGAAATACACATTCACAGCTATGATCCATGACTCGCCCCCAACCCCCATCCAGGCAGCCATAAATTGACTTTTTGTCTCTGTGAATTTGTTCTAAATATTGTATATGATTGTACTCATGCACTATATGGTCTCTTGGGTATGGCTTCTTTTCTTAGTGAGAACTTGGAGAAGGTTTACTTTTGACTCACCACATACCAGCAGTTCATTCCTTTTTCTGAGTAGTATGTGGGACATTTGTGAAAACCCAGAACTCATCTTGGGCTCCACCCCTGAGATTCTTTTTCAGTTGAATTGAAATTCTATCAAGTGCTCAGGAGATATTGCCTGCAGCTGATCTTCATACCACACTCTGGGTTCAACACAAAATAAAAAGGGCAAACCCATAATTAGATACATTAAAAATTGGTACAGAGGCCAAATTTACTGATTTGTGGCCTAACACTCTAGGAGTTCAAATCCTAACACTGTCAATTACTGGCTATGTATGAAATCACACATTCTCTCTGCTTCCATTTTTTTAAATCTGTAACATGGAAGCATAACAATATGGCAACTCTTAAAAACATTAGGCATGGATTACCACATGACTCAGCTTTTCCACAAGAATTTGAACAGTCACTTACACACCCACACTCAGAATTACTCACAACAGCCCAATGTTTGGGTGAGAATAGAATAGTATATAGCCTTGAAAGGAAGGGAAATTAGACGCATATTACAACATAGATAAACTCTGAAAATATTTAACGTAGTGAAATGAGCCAGTTAAAAGTGTAAGTACTGTGAAATTCCATTTATATGATGAATAGTTGAATTCCTAGAGACATAGAGGAGAATGACAATTGACACGGCCATCAGGGGAGGAAAAGGGGTTTATCATTTGATGTACAGTGTCAGACTGGGATAATGAGAAGCTTCTCTGACAGCTGATGACTATTGTATATCAACATGAATGTACTTTATGGCACTGACATGCACACTTAGAATGGTAAACTCAGGTTATGCTGTGTATAGTTAGCATCAAAAAATGGAAAACTGTTGTTTGTTGTGGTGGTTGGTTGGTCTTAATTGTTAACTCTATGGGATTTAGAATTACCTAGGGAACATACCTCTGGGTGTGTCTATGAGGCCATTTCTAAAGAAGATTAACTGAGGTGTAACTACCTACCCTCAAATACATCATGCCTTTCAATAGATTGTCCAGATACAAAAAGATCAGAGGAGACTGCGCTTGTAACTGCCTTTGTTTCTTCATTGTGAGTGCTTCTATACCACTGAGGTCTTCTGCTGACAGAGACCCCAGCTTCTTTAGCCTAACATGAACTCGGTAGCAGCTCAAAAGTGCCTTAATGCTGGATTGAGATGCTGAAGCATTCAGGTTCTTAGCTTGAGCAGCTACCAAGTTACCTGCTTCTTCAGTGTGCAGATAGCCATTGTTAGATTACCCAGCCGCATTGCATGAAAGCCAATATAGATCCTCAATATACTTACTGTATACACACATATACATATGAGGATAGATATATGTAAATGCACACTTAGATGTATTTTATAATCTACCTTATACTGTGTCTATGAAAAATAAACAAGTCAATAATTATGAAACACTAAGGCATTCCCTGGATACAATAAGGGTGACATAAACAATACCCATTTCATAAATAAAGACCTCACATATTTAAAAAATTAACATGTAAAGTGAAGAATATCAAGCTATAATATTTCTAATTTTTGCATAAAACAATTTTCTGGTTCCATGTGCCCTAGCATGGGAAAGAAAGAAAGCCATCAAGAGTAATAAACTGTTAATCTGGCTACGTCTGGGTGAAGAGATTGTAAATGATGTTTGTTTACCTTGTTGTATTTCAGTGTGGCACATTTTTTAGGCTGGGTGGTGGTGGTTTACCCTTTTAATCCCAGCACTCTGAAGGCAGAGGCAGACAGATCTCTGCTAGTTCAAAGATAGCCTGGTTTACAGAGTGAGTTCCAGGACAAGAGCTACACAGAAAAACCCTGTCTCAAAAAATCAAAAATAAATAACTAAATTAAAATTAAAATAAGAGTGGCACACTTTTTTATAAACATTAGCACTGATACTTTTGAATGTTTAAGGAGCTTTGCAGTTCAATATCCTGTTTACTCATCTGTGTTAACTTGTAAGAATCTTTCTCCTTTCAGAAAACACTGCTCTAGACCATTTCTATATATTGATTATAGATGAATACCTCTGTATGCTGATTATATTCCCCAAGATGGGTCTGGGAGTCTCCCTGGTAAGAGCATCCCTTGGGATATTTGTTTCCTACTTGCACTTAGAAGTTTAAGGAGCACAGGAAGACTGGGACTAGCATTGCATGGAGAAAGGAGTCCTTCGGGGCATTCAGCTCCTGTCAGGTACAGACAAACTGCATTCCTGAGTGTTCTTTGTCACTCCCAGAACCCACATTATCAGAGTTGAGTTGAAATAACTTCTGACGAAACTCTGAGCTTCCTGCTGCCAATCACTCCCTCTCCTGCCTTTTGTACTCTATGTAACTGGTGAGTCTCAGAGGAGAAGCAAAACTCCAGAGAAAGTCATTGCAGGACCACCTCAGTGAGTCTGTGCCAGGTGTTCTAGGCTTAAAAATGTTTCAGGCAATCCCTTGTGAATGAGCTTTCCATAGCATGTTTGCGTTGTAACCTCTGCCTTTCTGTGTCCTTTCTATCCTGCCTTTGCCAAAGTGCTTAACATTTTTCAACATGTAAGTAGACGGACCATCTTCAACAGCCTTTTCTGATTTTTCAGGCAGGGTGTAGCTCCCTTTCCTCTGAGTTTCAGGGTAATTGGACATTACACAGCTGGTTCTCTTTTGCTGTATTTTCCTATCCAGCTGACTGAGGAGCTTTCTGGGGTTGAAATGGTATTCACTCTGAACATGTCCATGTTAATACATATTAAATAACAATCATTTCACCTTGGCTGAGACATATCATGTCTCATGCCATCATGTGTTATCCACAAACTCACATGTTAAATGGAAAAACCACTCTGGTTTACTTTGTGTTGTCACTAAGACCCTATAAGAAGCAGCTTAGGGAGGATATCATTTACCTCATGATTTGAGGGTATGAATCTACTGAGGTGGGGAAGGCATGGTCAAAACCTGTGGATAAGACACTTTATTTCTTCACTTCTGGGTGGATTGGGAAGCAGGGTCAGGCTATCAACTGCAATGCTCTCCTCCCATTGACCTATTTACTTCTGTTATACATTACCTTTCAAAGGTTCTACAACTTTCCAAAACAGTGCCAGCAGCTGGGGACAACCCAAACCATTTTATAGCACTTTACATGGCTGGTAGAAGATATGAAGATCCAGTAGGTCACTGGAGGAGAGAAAGGGATACAACAAAACCACTTATTCAGAAAGCTTAAAAGTTATCCTCCAGGATCATGCTAATAATCATTTTCTGGCCGGGCAGTGGTGGTGCATGCCTTTAATCCCATCACTTGGGAGGCAGAGCCAGGCCTGTGAGTTCGAGGCCAACCTGGTCTATAGAGCAAGTTCCAGAACAGGCACCAATGTAGTTTTCCTGCTTGGCCCAGTCAGGACAAATCTCTCTTACCCACCAGTCCCACAATCGCTCAGACCCAACCAAGAAAGCACACAGAGACTTACATTGTTTAGAAACTGTATGGCTGTGGCAGGCTTCTTGTTATCTACTTCTTCTATCTTAAATTAACCCATTTCTGTTAGTCTATACTTTGCCACATGGCTCGTGGCTTACCAGTGTCTTTACATGTTGCTTCTCATGGCGGCGGCTGGTGGTGTCTCTCCCCAGCCTTCTACTTCCCAGAATTCTCTTCTCTCTTGTCCTGACTATACTTCCTGCCTGGCCACTGGCCAATCAGAACTTTATTTACACAGAGCAATATCCACAGCACTTCCCCTTTTCTTTTTTTTTTTTTAAGGAAGGTTTTAACTTTTACATAGTACAATTACATATAACAAAACAATTATCAAGCAAGAATTACAGTTACAATATTAAAGAAGATATCCTATCTATCTTATATTTGTGAGTCTAAGGTTTTTATATCTAACTTATCTTTTATCATAACTGAGGAAATTATAACTATCTAGTCTTCAACCACATCAAAGACCTCAGAAGGATATAATATTACCTGAGAACCAGGAGAAGGATGTAAACATTTTTCAGGAGTCTTGCAGGGTAGACAGAGACAGCTGGCAGCCTGGACAGTCACCTAATGTTCCTTTGTAAAGTTGGGGCATCTGTCTTCAGCCCACAGGGCTAGAGTCTCTTGGTTATTTTTCTCAGTGTCCTGTAGAATGTCTGGCAGTTTCCTCTGTGAAGCAGGAACCTGAAGGACCATTTTTTCAAGCAAAGTTCAGTGGTCACCTTTCTATGGGTCCTGCATGTCCAGTTAATCAAGCAGTCCAGGCAAGAACAGTTTCTTGCCCAAATGGCTATTTTTGCCAAGGTGAAGATAAGATATGAAGTGTCTTCAATGCCCATCCTCCTCTCTGAAGTAAATCGGTGTTGCCAGGAGCAGACATGTCTCACTGTCCAGAAAGTCTAAATTTTAAAAATATTTTAAATGCCATATTCTGAAGGTCTTTGAAGTATTTGAAGATTACCTATCTATCTGAAATATCTCTATGTATACCTAGAAGACTTAACTAACACGGCTATGAGTATGATTATCACAGCTGATTAATTATTAATCTATTTTTAATTATCCATTACAATTTTAAATGAGCTATACAAACACAATACCTTAAACACGAGTAGAAATATATACATAGTATAACAAAATTAACTTTAACTTTGTATCAATAGACTAAAATCTTTACCAATGTAAAACATTTTAAACAAGTTGTTGCTCTTTAGAAATAAGTTCCTTCCTTAATCTACCCTTTCATCCTATTATATCTATATCATATCCCCTTTTCTTCTTTAGAAAGAGATCGCATTTATAATCAACCTGCTTTAAAGAAAAATATTGGTTTTTCTCTGTCCCACACCAGAGGGCTCTTCTGATTTGGGACACAAGAATCTCTTAACCTTTTCTTTTAAAAATATGTCTGGGTTTAGAGAAGGAGTGAGCCAATTCCATCTCCAAAGCCAGCTTGATAATTTTGGGAATGTGGGCGTAGTTTCTCTTACTACTTCCTGCTGGAGGGGGGCGCTGTATCTTATGGGGACACAAAGAAAGTTTTAGGATTATGGAGTAGTCCATTAGGGTGAACCTCTGAGCCAGTTGCCTTGAAACCATTCTGGTTGTCGGATCATCTGGGCCATGGTGTCATTGGAGACCTTTCAGGTGGTCTTGGCTGATCAAACCTGATGTATCTTAATCTGGAACAAATCCACAGCCTCTGGTTTTCTGTGGAAACAAAAGCAGAGACTCCTTTCCAAAGCAACATATCCTTATATCCAAATTTTGAAGTTAAGGTACCTTTAAAATTTACATACTTGTTTAACTCAACAGCTTTTACGATCAAATCTTTTTCTGTAGTTAAAAATCCCAAAGACAAGACAAACCAGATTCTCTGTGTAATATCCATCTTTGTAAGACTGAAATGCTGCTGTGGCTGCTGGCTCCGCCCACCCCTGCTTCCCAACATGCCGGCGGTACAGTTTACTGCCAGCTCTGGGTCTGAAGCCATGTGTACCATCAAGTATCAGAAGCAGTTCTATCAAAGCAGCACATAGCCTAGAAATCTTTTCTTTTAACTGGCAAAGGCTAAATCCACCATGCAGCAGAGCAAAGTGCTGCTTGTAGACTCCTCATTTCCACCACACTGCAGGTCAGACGCACATGCCAGGAACCCGCCATAGTAGCTCAAACCGGCAGGCTGCTGCTAACTTGAGGGAGACAACTAGGAAGCTGTTTTTAGCTTTTAGAATATTTTTTCTCAGGTTTTAGGTGGAAACTCTTGCCCCACGTTGGGTGCCATTTGTAGTTTTCCTGCTTGGCCCAGTCAGGACAAATCTCTCTTACCCACCAGTCCCACAATCTCTCAGACCCAACCAAGAAAGCACACAGAGACTTACATTGTTTAGAAACTGTATGGCTGTGGCAGGCTTCTTGTTATCTACTTCTTCTATCTTAAATTAACCCATTTCTGTTAGTCTATACTTTGCCACATGGCTCGTGGCTTACCAGTGTCTTTACATGTTGCTTCTCATGGCGGCGGCTGGTGGTGTCTCTCCCCAGCCTTCTACTTCCCAGAATTCTCTTCTCTCTTGTCCTGACTATACTTCCTGCCTGGCCACTGGCCAATCAGAACTTTATTTACACAGAGCAATATCCACAGCACACCAACACTACACAGAGAAACTCTGACTTGAAAAAGAAATCATTTTCTGTTTCCTAATTAATAAACCAGTGCTCTGGTCCCAGATTTGCTGTGATCAGAATGCAAATGTTTCAACTGTACTCACTGGAATAATTGAATGGTTCATCACTGGGAAGAGGAACAATGACACATTCAAGTGTTGGGAGAGGAATAATTCAGTGTACTGCATTGTATGGAAAGGGACTGATTGACTGTGCCATTGTCCAAGAAAGGGACAATTGATCATGAAACTATTTGGAAGAGAAATAGTTAGCTATCCCATTGTTTAGGGGTGGACCTATTGACTATCCCATTCCTTAGGAAATGAACATTTAAGGACAAAGTTTCATGATTTAGCACCTTCTTCTGTGTAAGAGTTAGTTCTCAAGTAATATATTTATTTAGAAGAGAGAACACGTTTACCTAGAGAATCAATAATTATAATTTTATAGTATCCTGGTATAGTACCTTATCTTTAAAATGTATTTTATTTCCATTATGTTTGGAGTAGAGCTTATGTTATAATATGCTATGAGGGGATGCATTCTCAAACTCAAATTTGGACAGGCATTATTACCTTTGCCGGAAAATGTTCCCACTTTATCCATTGTCCATGTCAATCACAGTCTTAATGTAGAAAGATAAGCTTCTCCTTGCAAATCTTTAACTTGCAGGCATTCTGTAAACATGAAACTTAACTATGTGTATTGGCACATGAGAATATAGCTCTTTTAGACTGGGCATTCCTCAGGGTATCTTGAATGGAGCATTGCTTTAAATAGTTTATGTCCATAACTCCAAAATACATCTCAAGTTAAATCATACAGCTCCATTGCTTTGTAGAATGCCTCCATAGATTAAGTAGTGCCATCTGTTCACCACTAGAACATGGCTTCAAAGCATTCATTCCTTCATTGGAGCTGTCAGCCCCAATGCAGGTGCTGAGATAAATCTCTTACAGTGACACTGGCCTTCTAAGAGGATTTTAAATAAAACCTCCCGTATTTCCTCTTTTCCATTTTACATCTGCAGCAGATTTAAAAAACAGCTACCTAGTTAACTTCCCTATAATCAGTTTTTGGTAACCACCATAATTTACTTCCTCTGAGCTTTGTCACATAACTCAATTGACCAATAGGACAAAAAAAAACCACAAAACAAATAGATCTGGGTGGGGAGTGGGGTGCAAAAAACACTTGTACATTGGGACTTGAATTGTGTATCCCTAAAACTGGCCTGCAGTGTGATATAAAGAGACAATACTCAGTGACTTGTGTTGCCCCAACTGGCAGACTGGCAACCTAACTATATTCAGGTGTTTAAGGTCTGGGTGTAATTACCCCTGTTAATCTGTCCACCATCAACAAGCCTGTGAGCTAGGCCAGCAGAGATCAGCCAAACTGACCCAAACCCAAGGAACTGGCTGAATACATAGTTAGAAGAAAGCTAAACAGCTGTAGGTCTAAAGTAGTATATTTTGAAGTGGATTATTTATTATTCAGTATAATCTAATGGGTACAGAAACTGAACACAGAAATGAGTGCTGTTGCCACAGAAGTATAAAACATGTGCACCAACACTGGGAACTGGGAATGGAGCTTAGAGAAGAGTCCAGGAGAATGTCAATGATGACTACAGATCCAATGAACTAAAGAAGAAGGGAACAGTAGTGAGAAAAAAAAGCAAGGAAGAAGTGAGAAATCCCAAGCTGTGAGGACCAGGTAGGTCAGTCTGTGCTACTGCATCTGTGGTAAACTGGATGATACTGATCTTTTGATCTTGGAAAATTATTTCCAAGTGCCATGTTGAAGTGATCATTTACCTTATAGATGGATTTTGTTTTGCTATGACCAAATATCTGAGACAAACAATTTGAAGAGGAACAATCTATTTATTTTGAATCATGGTTTCAGAGTGTTACCAATGAGGTTATTTACCTCATGGTGGACTGGAAGAAGAGATGGATAGAGAGAGGGAGGGATGGAAAGAAGAGGAGGAAAGAAAGAAGAGCCTGAGCTAAGACACAACCTTTGAGTATGTCAAGGATCCATCTATGAGTGGTTCAGTTTCCTCAGCTAGACACCATGGCCTAAGTTCCCTAACCTCCTAAAAGGACATCATCATCTGATATCTGATACATGAATCTGTGAGGACATTTTCTTTTGAATTCATAATAGCTTACATAGGTACCTGTGATAAGATACAAAGAAAAAAAGATATCTAAATAACAACAAACAGGTCACAAGCAAAATTTAGAAGAAAAAGAGAAGTCAGGATTGGTTAACGGAAACATAAATTCATTTCTTTTTTAAAAGTATTTTTAAGATTTATTATATGTGTATGGGTGTTTTTCCTGGATGTATATTTGTCTACCATGTGTGTCTTTGATTGCTCTGGAGGTCAAAAGGGGCTAGTGAATACCTTAAAGCTGGAGGTACATAAAGTTGTGAGCATCACATGGGTGCTGGGAATCAAACTCAGATCCTCTGAAACAGCAACAAGTGCTGTAACCACTGGATCATCTTTCAAGCTCCATAAATTCATTTCTTAATCCCAGATTTTACACCAGTAGAAAATTCTCAGAGTAACAGCCTCAAGAATCCATTAAATCAAAATAAATAAATAAATAAATAGATAAATAAATAAATAATCCATTAACTCAAACATGTGGCCTTACGGTATTTTATAAGACTTCTGAAAGACTTAACAAACTGACAATCAGAATTCTTACCTAGAAGACAAAGCTCATAAAAATCTAGGAATGGGTACTGGAGAGATGGTTCAGTAATTAAGATCACTGGCTGCTGTTCCAGAGGAACCAGGTGGACCCATACAGCTGACAACCCTATGTAACTACAGTCTCAGGGGACTTGAACCTCTCTTCTGTTCTCCACAGGCACCAGGAATGCATGTGGTACACAGATATACATGGAGACAAAACACCCATACACGTAAAATAAAATGGAACGAGGGGAAAACTTACCGTGATTGTCCCAGAGGAGAATCAACAGCATATGAAATTGAGCAGATCCATAACTGGATATACAGAAACCTCATGAAGTGTGAAAAACTTGGAAGACAGCTACCCATTTTAACTGGATGGTGTAGTTGGAATCTTATCAGGTTTTATTAATAAGAACAAACCTGAGGCCAGTTATTGGGGTGAATGCTGGAAGATCAGAGAAGCAGAACAAGCCACAGCTACCTCACCTCGCCAGTTCCCCAGCTGGTCTTGTTTCCTCAGACTGCAAGCTTCTGAGTCCTCATCCAATTAAATCTCAGCTGAACTGTGCTGCTCCAAAGTCTAAAATCTTAACCAGCCAAAAGCTTCTGGTTTCTGGTCTCCATGCCTTATATATCTTTCTCCTTTCTGCTGTCACTCCCTGGGATCCATGCCTGGCTGTTTCTAATGTGGCCTTGAACTCAGCGATCTAGAGGTATTTCTGTCTCTGGAATGCTAGGATTAAAGGTATGTGCTACCATTGCCTATCCTCATGTTTAATATTGTGGCTATCCTGTTCTCTGACCCCAGATAAGTTTATTTCGGGGAACACACAATACTTCGGGGAACACAATACCACTACATTTCCCCTGTTTTTGTCTAAAATTAAATAAAGCTTATAACTAATACAAGAAAAATCCTATCCAATAAGTATATACAATATACATAGTCAAGATTACATTAATGATGTCTAGTCCATTAACATTTGACAGATTCAGATGAAAATCTCCATTAATATATAATAATGTCCAGTCCAGTAATATTTGATAAACTCAGACCAAAAATTTTCATTACTTATCCTATTTAAAACAAGTAGTTCCTTTTTAAATGTAGATTCAATAATTGACCTTTTTATTTGATCATACCCATATTCTCTCTTTTTTCTTTTCATAATAGCTTCAGTAATCTACCTTTTGTCATTTTTATATTTTTCCCTTTTTCTTTTTAGTGTAGATTCAATGATCTACCCATTCATTCTTTCTTTATCTTTTTTTCTCAGGGTAGATTCAGTGATCTACCTCATATCTCCTTTTTCTTTTTCAAACAAAAATTCTATTTTTGGGTTAATTGTGAAGTCCTGTGTGATTTGTCCAGCCACTGCATAATGAGAAAGTGTAGGGCTTGTTTTAAGTCCTTGTTTGAGTAGTCTGTCAGGCTGGATCATCTCTGCTAGCCATCTCAAAATTGTCCTAAGCAGTTTGTAGTCCAAAGTTGATCTTTCCATGGTGTTAATCAGCTTAATGGCTTTATCATAAAACATGTGGCATCATCATTGTGGAGTCCCATCATCCTTTTGAAGATTTCAAAGTCACTGTTAGGCATGATCATGGTTCCCTGTAGAGGATGGTCCTGCTTTTTCTTGAATTGCAAAAAGACTTTGGCATTTCCAACTTCATAGAAGCACAAATCAGGCAGAAGACAGTTAACCAGCTATTAAAACCAGAGGTAGTTTTTTTTAAAAAGGGCATATTTTGTTAAAAACCAGAACAACAGACTACTGAAAATGATGGATTCTACCATTCCCTGTCTTGCTATGAATTGTTGAGTGTGCATGGATAAGACACCTCTTTTTAAGTTTAAGATCTCCAGAGAAGGATGCCCAAGTTCAAATAACCACATTCAAGAGTCTCGTATACATCTGGGTGTTATACTATGTATATATTTCTACTCATGTTTAAGGTATTATGTTTGTATAGCTCATTTAAAATTGTAATGGATAATTAAAAATAGATTAATAATTAATCATCTGTGATAATCATACTCATAGCCATGTTAGTTAAGTCTTCTAGATATACATAGAGATATTTCAGATAAATAGGTAATCTTCAAATACTTCAAAGACCTTCAGAATATGGCATTTAAAATATTTTTAAAATTTAGACTTTCTGGACAGTGAGACATGTCTGCTCCTGGCAACACCGATTTACTTCAGAGAGGAGGATAGGCATTGAAGACACTTCATTATGGAGTTTATCTTCACCTTGACAAAAATAGCCATTTGGGCAAGAAACTGTTCTTGCTTGGACTGCTTGATCGACTGGACATGCAGGACCCATAGAAAGGTGACCACTAAACTTTGCTTGACAAAATGGTCCTTCAGGTTCCTGCTTTGCAGAGGAAACTGCCAGACATTCTACAGGACACTGAGAGAAGTGATCGAGAGACTCTAGCCCTATGGGCTGAAGACAAATGCCCCAACATTACAAAGGAACATTAGGTGACTGTTCAGGCTGCCAGCTGTCTCTGTCTACTCTTGCAAGACTCCTAAGAAATGTTTACATCCTTCTCCCGGTTCTCAGGTAATATTATCTCCTTCTGAGGTCTTTGATATGGTTGAAGACTAGATAGTTATAATTTTGCTTAGTTATATAAAAGATAAGTTAGATATAAAACCTTAGACTCATAAATATAAGATAGATAGGCTATCTTCTTTAATAATGTAACTATAATTCTTGCTTGATAATTGTTTTGTTATATGTAATTTTACTATGTAAAAGTTAAAACCTTCCTTAAAAAAAAAAAAAGAAAGAAAAGGGGAAGTGCTGTGGATATCGCTCTGTACAAATAAAATGCTGTTTGGCCAGTGGCTAGGCAGGAAGTATAGGCGGGACAAGAGAGAAGAGGATTCTGGGAAGTAGAAGGCTGGAGGGAGACACCACCAGCTGCCGCCATGAGAAGCAACATGTAAAGACATTGGTAAGCCGCAAGCCATGTGGCAAAGTATAGACTAGCAGAAATGGGTTAATTTAAGATAAAAAAGGTAGATAGCAAGAAGCCTGCCACGGCCATACAGTTTCTAAACAATGTAAGTTTCTGTGTGCTTTCTTGGTTGGGTCTGAGAGACTGTGGGACTGGTGGGTGAGAGAGATTTGTCCTGACTGGGCCAGGCAGGAAAACTCTAACTACATCTGGGTCCAGTGTAGATCAGGTAATCCCAGACTTTAGTCCATATGCCATTATTAGATGCTATTTTAGAAGAGTTAGAACTGGGATAAGAAACATATTTTGCATGAAGTGCAATATAGTTTTGCAGCAGATACACCTTGGTATATAGCAAACATGTTCAGAGACTTCATAAAGGAACCTCTTGAAGCTTGCCCTCATTCAAATAAACCTAGGCAAGCTCCCATGTGAAGAAGGCTGAGCTAGCCTACCTAGATGCAGTCATTTCTATTTGCTCCCAGTCATCAAACTATCAGATATCTGGATGAGATACTTCAGGCAAGTTAGATTTCAACTGCAAACCAAAGCTAAACAACCAAATAACAGAATGCAAACACACAGAAGCCCACAGAAGTTTCTCCAAGTCCTTCTGGACCAGATGATCTACTCACCAGGAATGTAAATTAAAAACTTGTCATGCCTCAAGTTAGCTTTTATTTATGACCTTGTAAAACAGGTACCAACAAATCATGGGTGTCAATTATATACATTCTGATTTGGAAATCTTAAGACCTGTCAGTTCCATTTGCTATCTGTTGTGGTGTGTGTATGTGTGTGTGTGTGTGTGTGTGTGTGTGTGTGTGTGTGTGTATGTGTGTTCTTCCATTAAAAATAACTTTCCTTTCCTTCTTTACATAAGAGTAATCTGGAGAAAATATTCTCTCTTCTTTTACTAAACCATAAACTTCTTTGGGAGGAGAAATGGGAGAGTGGTTAATAGCTCATATTTTGGAGTCAGACTATCTGGGTTCAAACTTCAACACCACAACTAAAATTTCTGTGCCTATAGGTTACTTACCTTTGTGCTCAATGTCATAAAATATGGCTAAGATATGGATGGCACTCATCTGTAGGGGATACTCCCATAAATTAACATATGTTACCCACTTTCTGTGGTACCTGGCATATATTCAGAGTGAGTGACAAGTGTTTCTGTTACTTGATACCTAACATGACTCTAAGCCAATGCTTGACACCCCTCATTGCCTATCCCTTAAGTGGTAGCACATATAAATAATCATCAATAAAAGATATGGAGAATTCCATAACATTAATTAGACTGCAAAGCAATGAAGCAGATGATACAGATTCATTAAGTTGCTAGTGTAAAAATTTTTAAAGTCTTTCCTTCTGAGGTCCTGGGAGTATTCCTCAGCCATTATGCCAGCCAGAAGTGTTACCTACCTTACAAATTCCCCCACCTAAGTCTCAGGAGTTGATTTTTTTCTGACATAGATTAAAATCTCCTTTGCACAGAGAAAACAAATCACACATGTGCCAGCTCAGAGGCTAACCATAATAGCAAGAGCAGGTTCACAATCCACTTCCAACATGATTTGTGAGCTCTGCTTTTTCCAGTGCATTTGATTTCAGCAAATCCTGGGTGACTGAATAGCATGTGGTATTGGAAGGCAGAACTACAGTGGTGTCACATATTCCTTGTACTACCATGAGAAAGATGCAGGGAGACATACAGGAAAAATTACACACCAGCAGAAGTTGGGAGGGAATGGATGTAGCAGTGAGCAAGAAAACAGGAAGGATTGCTGACAACCACTTGAAACTAGAGGGAGGCAAGGAAGTACCATCCTCCAGAGCTTCCAGAGGAAGAGTGATTAGCCCTCCCAACAACTTGATTTCAGATAGTGAGACTGTGAACTGTTCTTCATGCTAGCACACAAATACAGCCACAGTGAAGAACATTCTCAAACAGTGACCTCAAGAGGATATCTGAGGGGAAGAGAATTCTAGGAAAGGAGATAACAACTACTAAGGCCTTGAGATGGCAGTGTGCAGAGTGTCTGGAACAAAGTCAGCAAAGAGAACTGTAGGTGAGTTCAGATTTAGACAAGAGTGCATGGGAGCCAGGTCATTCTAGATCTGGTCATTTTATAGTTTTTTGGCGTTTACTTTGAGTGAAAAGGGAAGCCCTTGTGGTTTTGAGTAGAAGGGGTGATTTCTCATTTTAATAGTATCACCCTATCTTCTTTGCTGAGAATAAGATAAAGTATGGTCAGGAAAAATGTGAAGTGACCAGTTAGGAGGTTAAACAAGAAGTCAGAGTGGGGGGGGGGAGAAAGAGAGAGAGAGAGAGAGAGAGAGAGAGAGAGAGAGAGAGAGAGAGAGAGAGAAGGGTGAAACAGCCAAGGGTATGTAAAATGAAGGTACTTCCAACAGGATTTACAATCAGTAGAGCACACACATGTCCCCCAACCATTACTGGCTCCTCTTTTCTGCACTGTGGATATAACATCATACAACATATAATATATGCTCTTTTGTGTTTGGTGTCTTTTTTTTTTCAGCATAAAATGTGTCATATTCTTCCTCAGTAGTGTATATGTCCGTAGAGAAGATAATTTACATACCTTGTCATCAGTTAACAGACAGCTGGGTTGTTTCATGTCCTGAGCCATTTATGAATGAAGCTTCCAGGAATATGAATTCACAAGTCTTTGTGTGCATATATCTTTTTATGTCTCTTGGGTGAATCTGGAAGTAGGCTGACTGGGTGGTTTGGAAAGTGCATGTTTACTTTTAAAGAACCCATGAGTTTTCCAAAGTGATTGTACCATGTTGGATTCCTGCTAGCCACAACAGCATACAAGCTCCAGTGCATTCCTCTCCTTGCCCACACATGGTATAGTCAATCTCTCAAATTGGGGCATTTATAGTTTTACTTTTCCCTCTCTTCATCACTAGCAATATTGAGTGTATTTTCAGTGTCTGTTTGCTATCTCAACTTACCTTATTTTGAAGAATGCCTTCTCAAATATTTGTTCCATTTTAGGTTTATAGGTACACAAAACATACAAAAAATGGCAAATTATTAATGTGTGGTTTGGTAAATGGTAACAACTATATGCCTATGGAACCATCACAGTCTTCCATCAGAGTTTTCCTTCCAACCTTGTTAGAGCTTATTCTGCCAGTCATTTAAGTCAGTGGGTAGCTGCTTGGTCCTGTTGAGGTTTGTTTTGAAGCTTTTATCTGGGCTACTCAGCCCAATTACTGTCTGTGTTCAGCAATGATTCTCCCATTTAGGCAGATCAGGACCTTCATGCTTCCATCCCCATGTGGGATCAGGGGGTTAATGTACTTTTTAGTGTACTGGCATTTCTTTATAAAACCTAGTTATGTGCTATGCATTTGTATAATGCAATGATGAGGCAGCATTCAGTCAGAGCCTTGTGGAAACCTGTGTGAAGACAGTTGGATTTGGTCTAGTCACAGCTCTCTCCTCCCTGCTTCTCTGCCCTACAATTTGCATATATTTCAACTTCTCAGACCCTGTTCTTTGTTTCAATTTAGCAAGACTGCCAGGCCAATATCTAAGATTTAGGACCATCACTCAGCTCTTTCTTTTCCTGAAACAGGGTCTCATTCTATAGTCTGGGCTAGCCGGAACTTATTATGTATTTTAAGCTTGCCTCAAACTTGTGGTAGTCCTCCTGTTCTGCCTCCCAAATAATATTTACAAGACTGGGCCACCATAACTGTCATCAGGTTTCAAAAACAGAATAATCACTACCTACTGTCCTTGGCAATAGGAAACTGATTTTACCCATATGTTTATTTCATTTTCCAGCTAATTGGAGCAGGAAGCTAGTCTAGTCCCAGCTAATCTACCATGGCTAGACTTAAAATTATTCTTTAAGGCCATATTGAAAATAGAGTTATCCAGGCAGTGGTGGCACACGCCTGTAATCCCAGCACTTGGGAGGCAGAGGCAAGCGGATCTCTGTGAGTTTGAGGCTAGCCTGGTCTCCAAAGCGAGTTCAATGAAAGGCGCAAAGCTACACAGAGAAACCCTGTCTCGAAAAATTTAAAAACAAAAAAAAAAGAAAAGAAAATAGAGTTAAATATTTCTTATCATTACTATTCTCTTATGACCAATGAGTTTTTCATCAAGTTGGGTGCCATATCTTTTGATGCATAATCCCACATAGGTATAATAGATTCCTGTGTTACAGGAAGATGGTTTCAGATTCATCTTGCTCCTTTATCCTAGATGTGGAGTCATACATTTCCCTCAGAAGCTCCTGTTTCCTTGTATTGATAAATGTTATTTTTATGATTTTATTATTTTTTTTTACATCCCAACCACAGTTACCCTTCCCTCCTCTCTTTCCAGTCACCCTACATCTCCCCTCTGCCTCCAATCCACTCCTCCATTTCTATCCATAAAAGGACAGACTTCCCTTAGAAATTAATCAAATATGGCATATCAAGTTTCAGTAAGCCTAAGCACCTCCCCATATATATGGCTAGACAAGGCACTCCAATATAAGGAATAGGGTCCCAAAAGCCAGAAAACAAAAGTAAGAAATGCCCCTGATATCTCTCAAGTTGGACCAGTCATTGGTTGGCCATTTCCACAATTTCTGCACCAACTTTACCTCAGTACAACTTGTAGGCAGAACAGATTGTAGGCTGAAGTTTATGTGACTGGAATGGTGTCCTAATCCATCCACTAGAAGTCTTGCTTGGCTACAGGAGGTGGCCGGTTCAGGTTATATATCTCCTGCTGCTAGAAGTCTTAGCTAGAGTCACCCTTGTGGACTCCTGAGAGTTTCCACTGCACTAGGTTTATACATCACCCCAAAATGACCCCCTTTCCAGGTGTCTCTTTCAGTACTCTCTTCCCTCAATCCCCCACCTGATCCCTTCTCTTCCTAGCCCCATATGCCCCCCAGTCCATCTGCAATATCGATTTTATTCACCATTCCTAGAGGCATCCAGCATCCCCCCTTGAGCCCTTCTTGTTACTTAAATTCTCTTTGTGGATTGTGGCATGGTTATCCTTTACCTTACAACTAATATCCACCTATAAGTGAGTACATGCCGTGTTTGTCTTTCTGGTTCTGGGTTACCTCACTCAGGATGATTTTTTTTTTCTACTTTCATTCATTTGCCTGAAAATTTCATGCTGTCATTGTTTTTAACAACTGAGTAGTACTCCATTGTGTAAATGTATTGTGATTGGGCTCAGTCAGGGCACACCAGGAGGGATGAGGGTTGGCTTACTTGGTTTTGAGGGAACTGGTCTGGCCTATGGTGACTGTAGAAGGCTTCCACCAGGCATGTGAGCTGAGATATAGTGGCAAGGAAAAGAGGGGCAACTGGAGCTATGCTGGATGGGTGCAGGCAAGACTGGTGATAAATGCTACTTTGAGACCACACTGGGGTTGTTAGGGCATCTCACTGCTGCAGAATTGGTTATTGTATCTAGACCTCACTAGTGGGTCAGTGTTCTAGGCTAGGAAATTAGGTATTGTTTTGAATGAAGAAATTAATGTAAAATTCACTTTGGAATGAGTCCTATGTTCATTTTCACTTAACTTCTTCCTCCTTCCTTCCTTCCTTCCTTTATTTATTTTTGGTTTTTCTTTTTTTTAATTTTATTTTTTTCCTGCTTCAACTTTATGTCTTTATCTTATATTTTTGGTTTTTCGAGACAGGATTTCTCTGTGTAGTTTTTGGAGCCTCTTCTGAAACTCACTCTGTAGACCAGGCTGGCCTTGAACTCACAGAGATTCACCTGTCTCTGCCTCCTGAGTGCCACTTAACTTCTTTTTTTATGACTGCTCCATAGTCTTTCTGCAACACTAGTCTTTCTTGTAAATGTATAAGAATATGTACTTCTCAGTGAGGTAAGTACTCATCTATTCACCTCACAGTGGTCACACAAAATTTTTGGTATTACCAACCATTAATATTATATCAGCATTAATTGTTGCGGGTATTTAAAACTTACTGAAAGATATTTTGGTTCATAGTGTATATCCTATTAATGATTATGTGTTTTTGAGATCATTTGAATAGCCCTCTATTTGTTTGAGCCACAATCCCATTCATACAGTTAAATTCATGTCTCTCATTCTGATTTCATTTATAAATGATAGTTTCTAAATTTGATTTTGTTTGGTAATTATGTAAAATATTTTCCTGGTTGCAGAGTCAAGCATATAAATCAAGGTATGTTCAGAAATGCTTCTTGCCTTCTTTCTTCACCGATAATAGTGGAGTATAACCCTTTTGTTTTTGTTCTTGGTTCTTCTTCCCATCATAAATATAAACATAGAGAAATATATACATGTAGGTATATATGAGTCATATACATATTTTATATATATATATATATATACAAGTTTATGTTGTTACCATCATTTCTTGTGATTATATATGCTTGTCCCCACTTCCCTTAGTACATAAGATAATCTGTCCATCATTTCATAATTGTTTATAACATATATCTTGTTATACCTGTATATATATTCTGTTGGTATACATTTAGGGTTTTCCATTCTTCCCTGAACATTTCCTTTTTGGCAAAAACATACTTTTAGATTCTCCTTTAGATTGTATGTAAACATGGAGTCTATCAACAGAGGATTCTCCAAAGACCAGTTTGAAGGTAAAAGATGGAGAGAACTATATCTTGTTTCTGTCTTATTTCAATTTAACAAGTGTTATTGATCCCATGCTATGTTTAAAGCAATGTGCTTTGTGTCATGGGGACACCAAGGTAAAAGGGAATCATCCTTCTCTAATGGGCCCCATTGGACCAAAAAGCAGTATGCAATTAATTAGGTAATAAAAAGGAAAACGAAATCAGTGTTATAGGAGGATTACAAATGAGAATCTGAAGAAAAGCATTCACTGACTTTTAAGAGATAAGAGACAAATTTGATGTCACAAGAGATGACTGTTTGACTCTTAAAAAAAAACTGTAAAAGGACTGGGGAGATGGCTCAGTTCATGAAGATCTTGCCTTACAACCACAATGACCTGATTTTAAACCTCAGAACTCATGTAACAGAGCTAGGTATGGTGGTAACACACTTCTAATCTCAGCACTGGAGTGTCAAAGACAGGAAGATCAATATACATACATACATATACAACAACAGAAGCAATAACAAGAAAATCGGCAAAAATGATGACCTCATATTGTTGTGGAATGGCACATGAGAGGCTTTGTGGGTTTGAGCCAAGGAGACATGCTATGTGGGCAGTGGCCAAGGGGGTATTGCATAGTGGGAAGTTACACCATGCAGGCACAGCATCCATGTGGAAAGTTTTATGAAAGGGGCGGGGGAGAGAATAGAGAGAAACAAGGAGACAGAGAGAGAGAGAGAGAGAGAGAGAGAGAGAGAGAGAGAGAAGGAGAGAAAGGAAAGTGGAGGTGTGCATAGCATCATGAAGAGAGAGATGGAAAGAGGAAGAAGAAAGGGGAGGGTTTTTTCCTCTTAAATGGGGCTTTACATAAGATGACGTCAGGACACTGGGAGGGTCCTAACACACATGAGTAGATGAGCATCATAGCACAGATCCAGAGCATAGTCACAGATATGTTCAAGTGAGGAACAAGATGGGAGTCAGAAGCCAGCAGGAAGCACTGAGAAGTAATGAATGAATCTCACAATAAGAACACAGGTTTGGGAATCAGACTACAGGGACCACACCTGGACCTTTCTCTCTTACACTGTGTCCCTTGGAAGTTTACATAATTTTAATGCATACTTCCTCTGGATCACACATTGAAGTTTCTTCTTGTGCAGCTGAGACCTGAGAAAAAACTTTACAGGGTCTGTTGTTGATGATGACCAATTCTTGAAACACTTTGCCATATTCAGAGTCAACCTCTGCATTTCCCAAGGCATCCTCCCTGTTCCCTTTTCTTAATGTTGACCTTCTTTGAAAGGCATAGAAAATACTCAGCCCTTGGTATAGAATCATTCTACCTCAAGTTTCTACTTCCATGGGATGATGTTGGCCTGCACATTAACCATCTCCTCTACATGGGCCCCTTTCCCTTAGATACTTCAAGATAACTGTTGTTGTTTTGTTTTTACTATTTTGGGGAGTCCCACCACCCAGCTCCCAAAAAATTATACAAAGGTGTATTCTTAATTATGAATGCTCAGTCTTAGTTTGTCTCATTGCTTGACAGCGTTTCTTATCTTTAACTTATCCTATCTACCTTCTGCATGGGCCTTTTCTGTTCTCGTACTTCTATAAATCTTACTCTTCCTCTGTGGCTTGTTGTGTAGCTGGGTGGCTGGCCCCTGGAGTCTTCCTCCTTCTCTTCTCTGCTACCTAACTATTCTGCAGATCCAATTTCTGTATCTATGGTATGGCACTCTCAAATGAGTATTTTTGTTAAGACTAGTACACACATGAATAGGTTGTTAGTTGTAACTTGGCATATAGGTTTATATCTGCTTCTCCTCTGACTAGTTGTTTAATATTAATCAAGTACTTCTTTGGGAAAAATGGGGAGATGGCCATTTCAAACTCATTGTGTTGCATGAAAGAGAGAGAGACAGAGAGAGACACACACAGAGAGAGATCTTATATTAAAAGAAAGTGAAACAACAGTATCTGGTATATGGAGAGCCTGTAGTAAATATGAACCATGAACAATATACATTTCCAGTTTAGCCTAAGGTGTAATGTTCATTTGTCTATGCTCTTGGGCATTGAAATGGTTGGTCTCTTTTTCCCCCTTTCATTGAAAATAGATTCTTTTCTCATACAATATATCCTGATTATAGATCCCCTTCCATCTAATCATCACAATTCCTCCTCAGGCAAACAGGTTTTGAAATTCTTGTGAGGTAATGTTGTCAGCCATCGTATAAGAATTACTCAAAATTTGTTAGTCAGTTTTAAAGTATAAAATCATTAAGTACTTTTACTTGAAATAAGATGCTTGTTTGCCTAGCTTACCTTTCTGTGGTTTTGGAGGGTGCAGTAGCACTTTTCAGCCAGCAGGAAGCATTGGTATAGCTCCAAAGTATGGCCTGCTGGCAACCTTGGCTGGCAGCAGCTGAAGGCAGGAGCCAAGATGCCAGGGAACCAGCACTCAGGGAGGAGTGGGAACACCTCAGTCACAGTGGTTTTCACTGGTCTTGGGGCTAAACTAGGGAACTGAGACTGGACTAGCTGTTCCCTTTTTTGGAAATGGAACTGTGTAGGCATTTCCTGGTTATATGGAACTTTGCAGGCGGGTTTAGGTACCCGCCAGCCAGGGAGGAGGCTGAGGGTGGGAGCTGCCCAGGCCTTTGGAATTTGCCCCACATTGGGCACCAGATATTGGTGAAATTATTAAGGCCACTCCACGTAGTTAAAAGGGAGGTTTATTTTGTAGGGTAACTTACAAATGAAGGGATAGGTTGGTTGTAGGGTCTGGCAAAGGTATGGCACCGTCCGGTAGTGTTCTCTGGAGAACTCTGCTCTGTCTACCTCCAGCGTCCAGGGTCCAGGCACCAAGACATCCCTCACTTCTTGATCCTGGGTCTTCAGCGTCCCCTCTCAGCCCTGCCTTATAGGCGTGACCATTACTGAAGCCTCAATGGGGATTGGAACTTTCAGACCAAGGCTGGAATGGCTACCCACTACAGTTTCCCTTCCATCTACTCATCAAAATTCCTCCTCTCCTCCCATTCCTTCTTTTCCTTCACCTCCCCTCTGAATCCACCCCCTTGTTTTCTCTCATTAGAAAAGAACAACAGATAACAGATATGGTTAATCTCAATTGTCAACTTGATGAAATCTAGAAACGCTTGTAAAACAGAGCTTTGGGTCTCCCTGTGGTTGGGATTAAATTAAGTGGGAAGCCCCACCATTACTTGGGCTGGCATCCTGGACTATATAAAAAGGAGAAAACTAGCTAAGCATGAAATATTCATTGCTCTCTGCTTCTCAGTTATGGATGTGATGTGACCAACTGCTTCAAGCCCCCATTGCCTTGTCTTCCCTACCATGATGGACTATACCTTTGAACTATAAATTGAAATTAACTTTTTCTCCTTGGAATTGATTTTGTGAGGGTATTTTATGACCACAACATGCAAAGAAATCAAGACAAACCACTACTTGGTAAGAGTCCAAGGACCTAGGTTTTGTTGCTCCATCTCGAAATTCTCATGTGAAAATTAAGGTTGATGATACCTTATAGCTAAGTTATAGGATTAAAGAAAATGTCTATGTAAAATTCTTATCAATTTCTAAGACAGAGCATGTTCAATAAATATCTAATATTGTAATCCTTTTTCTTTTTAATAAGATCTCTTTAATGGGTAAGCAACATTCTGGTAATAAAGAGAGACTTCAATAAATGCTTGTTATGAGGCTGGGAGGATGGATCAGTCAGTACAGTGCATGGCACACAAACAGGAGGACCAGAGTTTAATGCCTAGCACATAAGGAAAAAGTCAACTGAAGCAGCATACTCCTATAATCCCAGCACTTCAGGAGTGAAAACAACAGGAGGCTCCCTGGGGCTTGCTAGCCAGCCAGTCTTGCCAAATCAGTGAGCTCTGGGTTCCATTAGAGACCCTGTCTCAAACACTAAGGTAGAGATGCAAGTGAGGAAGACATCAATGTTGAACTCTGGCCTCCATACACACACACACACACACACACACACACACACATATAAATGAGCTTATATATATTTATACATATATGCTAACAAACAATACAACTCAGAGGGAAATAAATGATAAAGTTAACTCAAGAGAAGCACTCCCTACTGTCCATTGGACCTGAGGGATCACAGTGGCTTCTCTTTGTCTGCTGAATGGCAGCTCATCACTGGCTTTGGTTAACATTGAGCAATAAGTGCTCATCTCTGCTAACTACTTAAAATGTAATATTGGATTTGTAAAATGTGTTTTTTAGTGATATCTTAAAACCCTCCATGAAATCTCATTAGCAGATGCAGATTCAAAAGGGGCTGGCCAGGAGAGTGTTTGCATACATGGTCAGAGGTCATTAGCTCCCATTTGGTTCTGACTGAAGGCAAAGCATGTGCCATGGTTAAGTTCCACAGAGGCATTCCAGAAGTTATCTGTGAGTCTTTTTTTCCTTCCCTTCATCCATCCTGTTTAGACCTGTCATCCTGCAACTTCCAGCAGCCTGACCTGGGAGAAAACTGTGACCACTGACCACCAGTCTCTTCTTTAGTACACCCTCATTGGTCCTTATAGCTAGGCATTTGTCCTCTGCTCAAATATCCAGCATAGCTCCCTATTGCCTCATTCACTAACTCAGAGATATTTCCTGTGGCCCCTTTCTACTACTTTCCTTACTCAATCCTTTTGCTTCTTTCATACTCAGTAACTGTACAGGAGATGGTCAGGATTATCTGCCTCAAACTAAAAGTTTGCACTCTGTTCCTTCTTGCTTCCAAGGTTTGTGTACTCAGTTCCTGACCTCTAGATCAGGCCTGCTCACCCTGCAGCTATCCCCCTGGCAATGTGAGTAAAAGTAAGAACCAACAATATGTAGCCTATAGAAAAAGGTTTGTCTTATTTTTCTTCCTAAATATCTGTGATTGGGATCAGATACAGTACTCCATGGTCCACCTGTTCCTTATACTGCTGTGGTGATTATACACCTTGAACAAATAGAGCCAGGTGAGTTTGAGTTGAATGTTTCACCTGCATACAGTATTTTCAATAGGAAATGTATCTCTATTAACTAATTATCATAGGCCTCATTACTTAAGTACTTCCATGATCTCATTTAAATGATATGCAATATATAAATATGTTATTATTTACATATATATTATATATAGTATAATATATATTATACATACATGTATAATCTTTCTCAGGTGGACATGGTAGGAGGCTGAGGCAGGAGGATTATTTTGAATCTTAATCTAGCATAAGACACACAGTGAGCCAGGTAGAGCCAAGCTGTGAAACAGTGCCTTAGAAGAACAAACAACCTACCTCTGGATTTCATCTCCTGAACCCATAATCCTTCTTAGAATAATTGGTTACTTTACAATAAGAAGTGTGAGGGTACACCGTAGTTTCAGGACCTCTGACCTCCAGAACTTTGGACATTAGAGCTTTGATTTCTTTTAAAAATAAAATGGAGACAGCAGTACCTCTGTTTACCTCTGTTGAAGGACTGTGACATTTAATTGTAATTCCAATAAAGCTCCCAGAATAGGGTCTAGCCCTTTAATGACACTTAATGTGGAAGGGTAGTAGTGATGGTCACAAAGTAGATGAGGGAAATAGAAGAAAGAAACCACAAAATCCTAGAGACAGGGCTCAGGACTTTTTCTTCTTCATATTCCCACGCTGTGGATAGTATGTAGCACAGAGGAGATAACACAGCTCTGTCTTCCTAACACCTTAGAGCATGCATTTCCACACACCCTCTGCAGAACAACGTGTCCTAACATTTATTTTTGATAATAAAGTTTTATTGCAACACAGCCATGTCCATCATGTATACATGGTTCATGTCTGGTTTCACACTATAGTAGCAGAGTTGAGTATTTACAAGAAGTCCAATGGCCGAAAAAACAAAAAATATTTGCCATTAGGCCTTTAATAGAAAATGTTTTCAGATCTCTAAAGTATGGTTTATATACTTTGTGAATTAAAAAAAATTCTTCCTTGTTCCCTTTCTCTCACTGAACTTAGCACAGGCTCTATTGGTTATTTTCTATCATCTCTCTCTGTTGTGGAGTAATTTCCTCTGAAGTGAAACACCCCCTCTAGGAAGGAACAGGGAGACTCATAAAACTCAGAAAGTAAACAAATTCCTGTGTTTGGAAAAGCTGAAACTTGAAGATTTACAGTGGCCCCACCCCACGGCTAGAGAAGCATAAACAACTGCTGCAGTGAGAGACTTGCCAACAGAGCTGCCTGGGTGTCTCTGACCTGTGGGGCTGCTTGCAAGTCATTCTGAGCTCCGTGCTGGCTGTATAATCATCCATGTAGTGGTGGGCTTTTCAGTGGTGTGACTCAAAAGTCCTCTCTGCTCTTTCAAGTAACCCTTCACCTGTACTATTCTAAGAAACCCAAAGAACCTCACTAGTGAACCTGGTTGGACTTTAATCTGTCTTGGGTCCCCTCTCTCTGCCGAGTAAGTGTGTGTGTGTGTGTGTGTGTGTGTGTGTGTGTGTGTGTGTGTGTGTGTGTGTGCCATATCTCTCCAGAAGAGCCTTCCATGACATTACTTCATACTCCAAATGGTGTACCATGCTGTTGATGCACAACATTTCTCATGTGGTCATTTTCCAGATGTTCCATGTTTGCCTGTAGTAAGTGCTTCTGCAGAAGCAATCCAGTACTTGTTTGATGCTGATGCCAAGGGCTACCCACTTATGTTCTCTGACAGCCCAATTGAGAGACTCCACATGGGATCAATGACAGAAAAACCAAACTCACATTTACAGGCAGAAGCAGGAAGACCAGGCAGACCCAGAGCTTGCTAATGGCTTCTGCTCCATTCTTCACAGCACCTCCAGACCTGGTTAGTTTTCCTGTAGCTGTCACCTTCCCCCCAGGAGCTATGAATCTTTGTAACTTTACTACATATTCGATTTTTTTCTTTTTTTAAAAATTATATTTGTGTTTTAATTTTATACATCAGCCATGGGTTCCCCTGTCCTCCCCCATCCTGCCCCTGTCCCCACCTTCCCCCCATCCTTTCCTCTCCATTCCCATCTCCTCCAGGGCCAAGACTCCCCTGGGAATTCATTTAAATCTGATGGATTCAGTACAGGTAGGTCCAGTCCCCTCTTTCCAGGCTGAGCAAAGTATCAAGGTTCCAAACAGCCAGCTCATGCACTAAGGACAGTTCCCAGTCCCACAGCCTGGATGCCTCCCAAACAGTTCAAGCTATTCAATTGTCTCACTTATCCAGAGGGTCTGAGCAAGCTGGGGGCTCCACAGTCTTTGGTTCATCATTCATGTGCTTCCATTCATTTGGCTATTTGTTTTTTTAAAAGAGAATTTCAAACCTATACTGGGTAATAAACCAAACAACAAAGTCTTCACTCAACTTTAATTTGTAGAGATGAATAATTAACTTCTAAAGTAGCTTCCAGATCAAGTCTGGTGGCATTAGCATGCTATCCCACTACTCAGGAAGCTGAAGTGGGAGGAGTTCAAATTCTAGCCCCGGTCTGAGCAACATAACAAGACTTTGTCTCAAAGAATGCTTGAGCCTCCAACTCAGAAATTCTAATATTCCAAACATTCACAGGGTGAGTATATTAGCCCATTTTTCATTACTGTAACAAATCTCTGAGGTAAGCTAACATTATTTTTTAAGGAGGCCAATTTTAGCTCACATTTTAAAAGGATCAGGGCATGGAACTGGCACGGACTCAGTTATGATAGTGATAGTCTTTCTGCTAGCGGCATTCTGAGACAGCACATGACAAGGGAAAGGAAACATGTGTCTGTGTTTCTGGTCTGTGTCACTCTTCCTATAAAGCCACCAGGACTGACTCATAAGGATCTACCTTAATGATCTTATCTATCCCTAATCACTTCCCAAAAGGTGGACCTCAAACAGTAGGATTAACTTTTCATCCTCTGAATACCATTCTCATTTAACTTTGAGTATTTAACTCCTGATAAGTTTGGGAAAGACTTGGAGGCAAACTATATTAAAACTCCAGCAGTGATGCTACCTGACAGTATAGATGTTGGGCTTAATAACGTTAGCTATGTGACACTGATAATCATGAATGTCTCTATTTGTTAAGAAATACAATTATCTATTTCTATTGGTCTGGGTCTTTCTATGTGCTCTTGCTACAGCTTCAAAGGAGTCAAGGACTAACTTATGTTATAAGAGAAATTCTCCCAGAAGGAATAAGAGGAGAACGGTGCTTGCCATGCAGGAGCAACTGGTGTTTACCACACTGAGTTACTACTATTTAAAATTGTATGAGAAAAGATCCTACTTCTAGAGAATAGGATACATATTCAGTTAATGCTTACTAGTGGATCCACCCTGCCAAAAAGTTGGAGACTGTTTCTTATTATTTTCTAAAACATACTTACCCTCTTGATTTAGCTTTTACCTCTCTTACTATTTGAAGTGGAACTCTGCCTTGATACTCAACAACCAAGTCTTTACTTTCAACCTCTATTTAGGAAATAGATCTCTCTTGTTCTAAAACTCACACAGTTTCTGACTTAAACCCTTGGGTAGATTCATAGTATAATACAATAAACATGGACTTGGAGGAAGCACTAAGCCTTCCCACACTAAAGCAGATAAACTCTTTTGTCCTGTGTACCCACTGTTGATAGTAGTTAGCACATAGATATGCTCCTTGACTAATTGAAGCCTCACAGAAACTCCAAGATGTGAACATGGTAATCGTCTTAGTTTCTTTTCCTGTTGCTATGATAAACTACTCTAATAAATTACCATAAGAAGAAAGGGCTTATTTTAGCCTAGAGTTTCATGTTATAGTCAATTGAAATAGAGAAATCACAGTATTAGGAGATTGAGGGAGCTTTTCATGTTACATCTACAATCTGCATGCTGGTACTCCAGTCTATTTTTCCACTCTTCTATAGTCCAGGTCCCCTTTGTAGGAAATAATGCCACCCACAATGAGCAGCTATTCTGCCCACCTCAAGATCCCCCAAGGCTGCTCAAAGGCCTATCTTTCAGGTGATTCTAGATTTTGTCAAATTGACAATTAATCATCACAGTGACTATGTCACCCTTATCATTGAGAATGTGTAAAAACCAGAAGTTCAAGAGCTGACAGATGGTTCTCTTGACTGGGATGTTCCATAACTTCCCACAGGAAACTATTGAAAATGATCATAACAGCAAAAATTAAGATATATCTTTATTTAAAAGCAACAAGGGATAGATAGCCCAAGGGTCTACAAAGAATAATTCAGTGATGAGGCTGGGATGAAATCCTGATTTTACAAAGTGTGGGCTTTAGGAGTTGACCCTGGGGTTTTGATAGCCACCCAGCTTTGTGAACTAAAGCGTGAGACTTTCCTAAAGCAGGACCCTAGGTGATTTCTCATTAATGACACAGAGGTTACAAAAGATAATCCTTAATTCCTACTTCCAGGTAAAACTGATAATCAGTGACACATTTCTAGTACAGAATTCACAAAAATTCAGAATAAAATATAAAAGAATAAGAGATTGTCTAGAGGTTAGAAATGATACGAAACACAATCTAGAAGGAAAATTGTTTTTTCCTTTGGAATATCTGCCAATTTTTGTTGGGCAAAAGCCTAACTTTCAACAAACCATGTTCACAGCAAAATGCAGACAATGCCTGAAACATAGAAAGAAAGTTAAACCAGATACCTATAAATGAAGACTACATAGTCATAAGATATTCAGGACAAAGATATAGAATTGTAAAGTTGATCTCCAGAAAGCAAGGGTAGAATGCTTATTCATCTCTGGGAAAAACAGATTAAAGCCTCAATGGGAATCTCTCCTAGAAACCCATATGGACCAAAAATTCACATGAAATGTATAACCCAAAAAAATATTCCATACCAAAAGTGAAATTAAGAACATTCCAGTATTGTATAAAATGTAATGGAATCCTCTTTTGAGTAATATGCTTTAACTTGGGTCTCCAGCGAACAATAAAAAGGCACACATTCACAATAACACATTACATACCATGTAGAAACAAGTAACCATGATCAAGATCAAAAGCAAGAATAAAAGCAAGCCTAGACTGCAATTAGAGTTTACCCACCTCTAAGTGCTAGGATTGAACACAGCCCCTCATGCATGCTCTATCACTGAATGACAGAATGACAACCCCAGCCCCAAATAGACTCTTAATGATGACCAGGGTTGGAGTCATTGTGACAGAATAAAGTGTTGGTAAATTAATGTCTTTATGGAAATGAAATAGATAGTGAAAGTATGAGAAAAATAAAAAATGGTGAGGAAATTTTGAAAAGAAACCAAATAGAAAATTTATAACCAATATTAGAAGCTGTGAATATATTAAATAATAGTTTACATAGAAATATGAGTCTTGATAAAGTAGAAGATACGTTTCATTAATTAACAAGAAACTAGAAGACAGACACTATGAACAAGATATCGGCAACCATAAAGGGCAGAGTAAGATTGTGGCTATAGGTTGAACATAAACTGCCCCCCCCCCAAAGACTCATGTTTTAAGGGCTTGGATGACAATGTAAGCAGCATTCAGAAACTGGGATTTGAGGGAGAGTCTGGATAGTCTTCAGAAAACGGTTAATTCATTGATGGACTTAAAATGTTATGGTATTGAGAGGTGGTTGAAATGTTAGATGGCAGACCAATGCTGAGGGAAGTAGGTTTCTGCAGGTATGTCTTTTTTGAAGGATATATCTTGTCTCAATTCCTTCCTGCCTGAAGTGTTCTGTTTCCTGGCTTTCAGGAAGTGAGCACCTCACTCTACAACACTTTTCCATTACTATGTTCTGTCTGTCTCACCACAGGCATAGAAATGAGTTCAAACAAATCTTTTTTCCTTTAAGTTGCTCTCCAGGTTTTTATTAAGTAACAAAAAAAAGTTGACTAATGAAAGGGTCTAGAAAACAATCAAATGGTGTCTAAAAGGTAATGGTAGAAAGATCAGCAAGAAGGTGACCACTTTTTTGAATTATGATTCTGATTTTTTAAAACCACTGCTAAGGATTTTTTCCATGGGTACAGGAATCTACTTAATACCAGAAAATGAAATTGCTGATTACTGTTGAGGGATATAGATTGATAGCTGGCTTCCCTTCCATTAAATAGATCAAGAAGACTCTAAAATAATACATTTAAAGTATAAAATAAAATATTTGTCAAGCTAGAATACATGTGTGTAAGTCCTTCTTTCAAAAACAAGGATGAAACAAATGAATTTTCAACAACGAAGCAAGAATATTGACTATGAAAAGAACTTCATATAGCTTATGCTTCAAATATAATAAAAAATTGGCTCATGAAAAAGTCAAGGGAGGGATGGTGAGGGTTCTTAAAGGATGAATCTAGACATTCTTGGAATGTAATAGCATTAAATGATACAATTATGCAAATTCTAAAAAGATTTTAAAATACACATACATTTTTAATTGAAGAGTAACCAGCTTGGAAAACATTTTATTATTCAAGAAAATAAGCTCAGATTTGTTTAAGTAAAATGTTCATGTTTATAATTCCAGGAAAATAGAAATATTGAAGCCTATAACTTTAACCATGTGATAAGAAAAAAATAAAGTACAAAAAAAAAAAATCTCAAGTCAAAGATAGTAAAAAGAGACAAAATTGCCAGGCAGTGGTGGTGCACGCCTTTAATCCCAGCACTCAGGAGGCAGAGGCAGGAAGATCTCTGTGAGTTCGAGGCCAGCCTGGGCTACCAAGTGAGTTCTAGGAAAGGCACAAAGCTATACAGTGAAACCCTGTATTGAAAAACCAAAAAAAAAAAAAGAGAGAGAGAGAGAGAGAGAGAGAGAGAGAGAGAGAGAGAGAGAGAGAGACAAAATTGATAGAGTCACACACATTTGAAACAAGAACAAATAAACTATCAATTTGTTTTCATCTACTTGGAAAAATTACAAAGGACCCATTGATCAACTAAGTTGGCCAGAGAAAATCATCACTAATGGGTTCTCTAGCCTTGGGTAAGAAAGTGCAGAATCCAATTAACACTGTATATATGGTTTGAAAAATCCACGTGGAAAAAATGTGAAGAAAAGTTGTTCCAGGAGAGTTTCAGTCTATCAACCCTTCCTGTGAGCAAAGCCCACACTACTGAGTAGAGTGTCATCATGAGTCAGGACAGAGAAAATCACCCGACACCACAGGGAGCTTTCAATGAGAAGGGACCAATGTCATGATGAAGAGATATCAGTGTGGTCTGTCAAACATGTCACATATTAGAGTCACACCCCAAGAAACATGAATAATAATGGAACAGTACTGTGGTCATTAATAGAAACAAAACAAAACAAAACATTTTACCCTTTGCAGGTCATGTGGCCCCTGTTACAACTCTTCAGCCCTGCCATTGCATATAAAAGCAGACATGACAAAATATATATGAGTAACTATAGCTCAGTACCAATAAACAGTTAGTAGGTTAGATTTAGCCCTTGTTCTCTGCTCACCAATCTCTAAAACAGGCTACCTTTTTCTTTTGCTCTTGTGCACTTTAGTTCCTATGGTCATGTAGTCTATCATAACACATAGATAATCTCAGTATACACATTTACCTCCATAACTAGACCATAATTATCTCCAGTTAGGACACATATGACTCACATATGCACCTCCAGTATAATTGGCAAAGATGTGGTGCAGGATAAAAACACTAAGGATACTTATTTTGGAAATAGATGCCTAAGAGGAAGGTTCCAGTTGAATACATTATTCTTCTTAGCAGTTTGCTGGATGGATAGACATGAACAGCATTGGGGATATCTCAGGCAAGGCCATGAGAAATCTCCTTACTTCTGATATACTGTGTGGAAGCCCTGGGAGCTATGTGAGAAATGAGACTGTTCTTCAACAAAGAACATATGGAGTGCTTTAGACTAAATAGGAAAGGCAATATCAGCCTAACACTTGCTTCCAACAATCTTCATTTAGGTACCAGACACATGAAAAAGCCAACTTATTCTCTGCATCCCAGCTGAATCTAGGATATGATTCTAGTTGATACCATATGGTGAAGGGTCATCAAAGTAAGTGCAATGTGAATTCCTGATTAATGACCTGATATTGTTTGTTTTAAGCTACTACATTTTGAGTTGGTTTGTTATAGCATCAAAATGTTGGGATACCTGAAGCAATGAGCTACATCCCAAGTTTCTGGGTTCAACTGTCAGACTGCATTCTCTTCATGCAGTCTTTAAGTTGTCTTGCCTTTCCTGTCTTTCTCAAGAGTCTGTGCCAGATCCCATTTGCCTTTGAATATTCACCTCTGTGACTTAGACCAATCTCTGATGGCCCCCAAAGATATTTCAGGACTCAGGGTATGGCCAATGCTTTCTTTCTGTGTATTACCTGCACTCTCTGGAAATTATGAGCTGTCTGTTATTCAAAGCTATTTATATCTTACCTGACTCCTATTTCTTAATATTTCTATAATTTGTAGGAGGTTGAACCTTCAAGTCATCAAATGCAGCAATTCCAAGGATGTTTGATGATTTATTTTGATCACATCTGAAGTTCTCTTTAGAGACTTGTTAGAAATAAGGGCTGGGCAAAACACTTGGCAGTCACTACACTAAGGCACAGTCAAAAGGCACCAATGTTAGGAGACTTCTACAGTCTCTGCATATTGTAGTAGTAGGGTGTGCTTGCACCTGGACACAGCTGGAAAGCCTGTGGGTCTAGGCTCCAAGGAATGAAGAAAAAACCTGACCTGTCTTTCTGCTTTTTGATGGAGTGAACTTCAAACAAGAAAAGGCATTTTGGGCTTTCAGTTACCAAGCAAACTGAGTCTACTTGCAAGGTCTCTAGAGGATTCTTGGGTGTCTGTAGGACCTGAAGACCTTGGGAAGTCCCTCCCATCAGAAATTGAGCCCAAAGGCATAGCTCATTGGTTGCCAAGAAACCTGAAAATCCTCCCACATACCTGAGTCACATAGTTCTTGCCTACACAGGGAGCATTGTCCCCATTCCTGTCCATGCCCACTAAACTTTGACCTCTGCTATTTTGCCTCAAGAGCTAACACAACCCTAAGCCACTGCTTTTGTATCCCCAGTCCTCAACCCCCAGAAGCTTAGCCCTATGGAGAACAAGCACACTCTGCAGATAAGAATTTCTGGGATTTGCATTCTGCATCCTTGAGCAGTCAGTCCTTCATGGGTCTACAGCAGATGTTTAGTGGTCCTTTCATTTTACTTTTCAGAGGAATTATAATGGGCAGTGTTTCAGTTAGGCTCTCCCTTAGGATACTTCAATTTTCTTCCATACCTGGGAGTTCACAGTTCCCCTCTTCATGCACCAAGCTAATTAGATTTCTTAATTTTCTAAAATTTCTGTCTTGAATCCTAATACTCTTGTAGTGATGAGGTCTGTTTTTCACCCTCTCCTTTCACTATGGAGCTACAGCAGTCACTGCTCTGGCTCCCACTTACTGTCATGGATCCCTTTCTTTAGATGGGTAAGTGTAAGGGTTCTGTCCTTAATTACATCATCAGCCTAGGACATGACCCAGCCTAAAAGGCAGGTGGGCCCTCTGTGTCCCTTCCTTTTCTCTTTCCGCTCTCTTCCTTCCATGCAGTCTCTCTGTCTCTGGGTTTCTCTGTTTCTCTCTCTCTCTCTCTCTCTCTCTCTCTCTCTCTCTCTCTCTCCCCATCTCTCCCAATAAAGCTCTAGAAAGGTAACTATGGCTTGTGACTTTCCTCCAGCATGCACCTCCATTGCCATGGCCACGAGCAGCGCCGATTTAACCAATAGTAAGCTGTTGATAGATAATTACATGTTCACACGGATGGGCTTGCCCGGTGGACCGCCTAACGATTTCCGGTGTAGAATAGCCATCTCCGGGTCAGACATCTCCCGGGACCAGGACTCTGTGGCCTTACGTGGTTGTGTAAAGCGCACCCACAGCCATGTAATCTACGCACATGCGTCCCTGTACGCATGCACGGCCCAACCTTTAAAAAGCTGGCACCATCTTGCATGAGCCCTCCTTATCTCCTCACCCACGTGTGTTTCATGCAGGCCTGTCACCTCTATCCTCTTTAATAAAACTCTTCTGTGGTTTTGTCATGTTCTGGACGTGTTCCTAGTGCCGCATAACTAACATTTTGGTGCCGTGCAGGAACGGGCGCTTCCGGGCGCTCTGCGCCTGGAAACCCGGGAACCGGGACATAAACTGCGCTACACACACCGGGAACTCAGCTCTGTTCGCAACAGATCACTCTCCATTAGCCTGGTCGCACAAATCCGCATGCAACACCGCTACTGATTGGTGAGTTTTCCCCTTTTTGGCTAGCGTAAACAGTTTCCTGAATCCGTGAGAACGACCGTTGAGCATCCGTCACCTCACTGGTTTATTCTTGAGACCTGGGAAACCCCTGGCAATGGTCTTTACTGGCCACGGCTGGTCCCCCCATCACGGGCCGGATTTCCAGCCACTTCCCACGTCTGCAGCTTGAGATATTTCGCGAAGGGACCACCACCACCGTCAGGTGCATCCTGGGAGGGCTGTGTGAAGCCGGCACGTTCTTCGCACCCGATGGGGTGGCTGACCGTGAAGGGCTCCCAGGGAGACCTTTCTTCACGGGGGGGGGGGGGGGGGGGGGGGGGATTATCGGCTGACGAGCTGATAAGGCAGCTTGTGCCGGAGCAGATCCGTGTTCGATATTTGGGGACGCCCAAAATCGGACCTATAGATCGCATTTTGTTTTTTTCATTTTTTATTTTTTGCCTCTCCACTGCAGACATGGGAAATAAGGCTTCCAACTCAATCAGCCCTAATTCTCCTTTAGGCTGCCTTCTTGAGGCTTTGAAACCTCTTACCTTAATGCCTTACTTAAAGGTTCCTAAGCTTATCTGTCTGTGTACTAAGAAATGGCCCAGATATGCTTTAGAAAATAATAAAAAATGGCCGCCGAGCGGCTCCTTGGATCCCGATATTTTACAGGAGTTATCTAATTTCTGCCAGTGAACAGGCAAATGGAAAGAGTTGCCCTATGTCATTGGCTTCCTCTTCCTCAGTGCTAAGCCTTCTCTTCTGGACTCCTTCTCTCCTGCTCATGTGCTCCTAGCTATGCCTAAACCTGATGATTCTCTGGCTCCAGAATCTCTGACTCTAGATCCTGCTAATGAACCTCCACCTATCCGACCTCCAGCTCCTACTCCTAGGATGTCTGTTTCTTCAGCTCCCCTTCTGGATTCTTCTTCCTCTAAAGCTGATTCTTCCTCGGCAGTGGCCATTTCCAGAGGCCCTGCTCTGGTTCCAACTTTCACTCCACCTACTACACGCTCTCGAACTGCTAAAGCGCCTGATTCCAGCCATCCAAACCCGTCCACTGTTCTCCCTTTGTGAGAGGTGGCTGGTGTGGATGGACTGATTAAGGTTCATGTTCCATTTTCTCTCGCAGAACTCTCTCAGATAGAAGCTAAGCTGGGTTCTTATACTTCTAATTCTGCTTCCTTTATTAAACAGTTTCAATATATAACTCAATCCTATTGTCTCACTTTTCATGACATATATATGATACTTTCCAATAGTCTACTCCCGGAGGAGTACAGGCGAGTATGGGAACAGGCTAGAACTCATGCAGACGAAGTTCACCAGTCCAACCCCTCACATCCTCCAGGAGCTGAGGCGGTTCCTGACCAGGAACCACACTGGGATTATAATACTCAGCATGGAATCCTGGCCAGAGATAGGTTTATCACCTGTCTCCTGACAGGCCTCCGTAAGGCTGCCCTAAAGCCAGTAAACTATGAAAAACTAAAAACGATAGTTCAGGATAAGGACGAAAATCCATCTCACTTCCTAGAGCGGCTCACCAAGGCTCTACTTCAGTTCACTAGCTTAGACTCAGAGAGCCCTGAGGGCAGGCAGCTCCTAATGACCCACTTTGTCTCACAGAGCTTCCCCGACATTAGGGACAAACTTAAACATTTAGAGAATGGCCCTCTGACCCTGCAGGCAGATATGCTGGTGATAGCATTTAAGGTGTACCATGGGAGAGATGAAAAAACTCAAAAGAAACATTACCAGATGCTGGCAAACACTACCCGACCAGCTCCCCGAAAGCCGTCTGGTCCCTGTTTCAAATGTGGGAAAGAAGGCCATTGGGTCCGGGCCTGCACCATTGCCCAACAGAGGGCACCGACAAGGCCTTGTCCAAAATGTTGCCAAAGGGGTCACTGGTCAGCTGACTGTCCTAATGTCCCAAGTGACATAGGAACACCAGACGAAGGCCACCCCTGGCTGACTTTGTAGGCTTGGCTTACAGCAACCACCGATGCTGCCCGGTTTCCGCCCAGGTCACTCCCACCTCACACAGGGAACCTAGGGTAGTAATAAATGTAAATGGGCGCCCCATCTCGTTCCTTTTGGACACCGGAGCTACCTACTCTGTACTGAGAGAGTTTTGAGGGCCTACCTCTCTTTCTTGTCTCCCTATTGTCGGGGTTGGGGGACAGCCTTACCTACCTCACCAGACACCACCACTCAACTGCATTTTCAGAGGTATCCCTCTCACACACACATTCTTAGTGGTGCCAAGCTGCCCTGTACCTTTAATGGGAAGGGATCTTCTAGCTAAGGTAGGAGCGTCCATTTCTTTCGCTCCACACATTCGCCTTGTCCCAGACGCACCAGCAGTTCCTCTTCTCCTTCTCCTAGCCACTCACTCTACTGACTCTAACAATTCTTTTCCCTTGCCAGCCTCTCAGGTAGACCCAAAGGTCTGGGACACCCAGAACCCTCCTATTGCTAGACACCATCAGCCTATTACTATCCAGCTACAAGACCCTACCAGATATATCACCCAAGCTCATTACCCTCTTTCGCTCCAGAGCCTAAGGGGTTTTAAGCCTATCATTTCTGACCTTCTTAGGAAAAAACTGCTCCGCCCAACCTCTTCACCCTTTAACACCCCTATACTTGCAGTTAAAAAGTCTAATGGAACCTAACGCCTGGTTCAAGACCTCCAGCTCATTAACTCTGCAGTGGTCCCCCTCCACCCTGTAGTGCCTAACCCTTATTCTCTCCTGTCCACCATCCCTTCAGGAACCTCTCACTTCTCCGTTCTGGATCTCAAAGATGCTTTCTTTTCTATCCCTCTCAGTGCTCAGTCTCAAAATATCTTTGCTTTCACCTGGACTGACCCTGATACTCACCTGTCCACACAGCTGACCTGGACTGTTCTGCCACAGGGATTCAGAGACAGCCCACATCTATTTGGTCAGGCTCTGGCCTTTGACCTGCTTTCTCTGTCTCTCCCTGGCTCTAAACTAATACAATATGTAGATGATATTTTACTCTGTAGCCCATCCTTGCATGTTAGCCAAACTAACACCTCTGCCCTCCTAAATTTCTTATCCAGCAGAGGTTACAGGGTACCTCCTTCCAAAGTTCAGTTGTCAACTCCCCAGGTCACCTATTTGGGTCTAACTATTACTCCAACCCACAAGGTTATTACTGTAGACAGGAAGCGTCTAATCCAGTCTCTTACAGTCCCTTCTACTAAACAAGAGATTCTGTCTTTCCTAGGAATAGCTGGCTTCCTACGGTCGTGGGTTCCATCTTTTTTCTCTCCTTGCTCGCCCCTTATACGAGGCAGCTCAGGGCTCGCCACACGAGCCCCTCCTCCATCCTGTCACTAAACCTTTTCAGAGGCTCCAGCAGGCTCTTCTTCAGGCCCCAGCACTTCATCTTCCAGATTTAACCCGTCCTTTCTCCCTCTATGTAACAGAGAAAGAGGGATTTGCCCTGGGAACTCTAGGGCATCAGCTGGGACCCTCCTTTGCACCTGTAGCCTATCTGTCAAAGAAGTTAGAACTTACCAGTCAGGGCTGGGCGCTGTGCATCCATGCCCTAGCAGCTGCAGAGCTCCTTATTCGGGAGTCAAAGAAGCTAAGCTTTGGGTCACCCATTACTGTCTTGTCTCACCATAATCTGTCCCATCTTTTAACTTATAAAGGCTTACAAACTTTACCTCCTTCCTGGGTTCTTTCTATCCAGGGGACATTACTAGAGGATGCCACACTTACTTTCCAGACTTGTCCACCTCTTAATATTTCAAACCTCCTCCCTCAACCTAATGCTGACTATTCTCCTTCTCATTCCTGCACTGAAACCTTAGAGGAACTGTTACCTCACCCTTCACACATACAGGAGGGCACATTGCTCCAGGCCACTTATACCTGGTACACAGATGGCAGCTCCTTTTTATACGAAGGGACCCGTAAGGCAGGTTATGCCATAGTGTCAGATACTAAGATAATAGAAGCACAGGCATTACCCACACACACCACTAACCAACAAGCTGAGCTGATAGCTCTCACCTGTGCCTTCCAATTGGCACAGGGACAATCTCTAAATGTTTACACAGACTCCAAATATGCTTTTCATATCCTCCTGTCCCACGCTGCTATTTGGAGGGAGCGTGGCCTTCTCACAGCAAAAGAGGGATCCATATCTAACTCAGGCCAAATAATGGCCATGCTGGAGGCCTCCCACCTCCCTAAGGCTATAGGAATAGTCCACTGCCAGTCTCATCGGACCGATAGCTCTATCATCTCTAGAGGAAACAACCGAGCTGACCAGGCAGCCAGGACAGCGGCCCTCCAGGGTCAAGTCTCACCTCACCCACCACAGGGAATCCATACAGTACAGCCTATACCCTCACAGGGAACTCCTGACACTAAGAAAATTCTCTCCTACCTACACCAGCTCTTTCATCCTAATAATCTTGCTCTGTCCCAATTCATAAAGGCTCACCTGCAGCCCACTTCTGAGGACTTACAGTTTTTAAAAACTATTACTGCCTCTTGTGAGATCTGCCAAAAAACATAACCCAATACCAAGTACAGGAGTCAGCCTTTTCCCACCCACCAGGCTAGAGGTTCCCTTCCAGGGACTGACTGGCAGCTTGATTTTACCCATATGCCCACCGTCAGGAAAGTTAAATATCTCCTCGTGATGGTGGACTCATTTTCAAATTGGGTGGAGGCATATCCAGTTTCTAATAAGCGGGCTCAGACAGTTGCAGACCTCCTTCTCTGAGAAATTATTCCTTGGTTTGGGGTTCCTGCTTCCCTTCAGTCTGACAATGGCCCGGAGTTCACCTCTCAGATTTCTCAGACACTAGCTAAGGCTCTTAACATCCCTTGGCATTTTCATATTCCATACCATCCTCAATCCTCAGGAAAGGAGGAACGTACCAACCAGTCTTTAAAAACCATTCTTACTAAGATGTCACAGGAGCTTCACCTCGACTGGGTAAGATTGTTGCCTCTAGCTCTTCTCAGGCTCAGGGCTCTTCCTAAAAAGCCTCTTTCAATTTCTCCATTTGAACTAATGTATGGAAGACCAATTCTATCACCAGTTCTTTTATCCAACCCTCCAGCTGTTCCAGATAGCCTGTTAACTCCTCTCTTATGTCACCTAAGGTCCATCCTATGGAGCTACGCAGACTGGTCATTACCTCAGCCATGTGACAATCATTGTCCATCTCCAATCCACATCGGGGATCAGGTTCTTCTCTTTCCTCCAGGTCAGCGCCCTTCACCCCTTTCACCTAAATGGCAGGGACCCTTCAAGGTAATTCTTGTGACTCCAACTGCCACTAAACTTGAGGGCTTTCCTCACTGGGTCCATCTGTCTCATCTAAAACCTTTTATCTCATCTCCATCCCAGAAAAATCTCTCCTCATATACAGTAAAACAAACAGGGCCTTGCACTCTCTCAAGTTCCAGAGGACACCAGGATCCACTGCCTTGTCACCAATTCCAGAGAAATAAGGTATCACCCTTTCCTTCCCAACTAGGGCCACATAGAGCCAGAGGCAAAAGGGACCATCAAAATATCCAGGCGGTAAGGATATAACAGTCTGTCACTGTTCAATACTCAGCAACTGATCACCTGTGTTTCCCAAATGCTAAACTAGCAAAACAAACAGGTGCCTTAAATAAACCACCTCCAATAAGGCTTGTCTCAGGTAAAAAAACCAACCAGAGTACTTAAACATCACAGCCACCTTTAACATGTCTCCAACCAGACAGACCAGATCTACCTCAGATAAATGTCTTGTCTCCAACCAGACAGACCAGATCTACCTCAGATAAGTGTCTTGTCTCCATCTGGACAGGCCAGATCTACCTTGGATAAATGTCAACTCCAAAAACAAAATAATAATGAGTCTTTTGTCTAAGCTTTTATGTCACCAGTGTTTTGTCAGATAGAAGGTTCCCAGCCACACCATGGAGGATGGACAGCTGCAGGATCTCATCCTAGTATCAGCCACACCATGGAGGATGAACACAGCTACAGGATTTCATGCCAGAACTTCAGGAGACGGCTTCCCCATCTCCCCCAAAAACCAATCAACGTCCACCATTCAGCCTGAAGCAGTCTTTGAGAGAAACAGCGTCCCATACCCATCTATCCACATTTTTTTTTCTTTTTTAAAACATGAGAGTTGGGAATGATAGATAATTACATGTTCACATGGTTGGGCTTGCCCGGCGGACCACCTAACTATTTCCGGTGTAGAATAGCCATCTCCAGGTCAGACATCTTGTGGGACCTGGACTCTGTGGCCTTACGTGGTTGTGTAAAGTGCGCGTGCAGCCATGTAATCTACGCACATGCGTGGAGTACCCACAGGAGTCCCTGTACGCATGTGCGGCCCAACCTTTAAAAAGCCAGCGCCATCTTGCATGAGCCCCCCTTATCTCCTCACCCACGTGTGTTTCACGCAGGCCTGTCACCTCTATCCTCTTTAATAAAACACTTCTGTGGTTTTGTCATGTTCGGGACGTGTTCCTAGCGCCGCATAACTAACAGCTGTCTCTCCTTGCACACCATGTCTTACTAGACAAATAGCTTTGCTGAAGCCGAAAGGTGCCCTCTGCATGATTTAAAAGTACTTCCCTAGGCAGTAGGTTCACAAAGATAGTTGCTAGATTGGATCTGAATTGGGCTAGGTAGCCAGCATGAGCCTTGAATAGATTTATTTGTAGTTTGTTATTCATTCACTCACTTATTGCTTATAACTTTCCTGTGCTTGTAAAATATGCAGTGGAAATATAAGTTAAGTAATAAAGGCTATTAGGGTCCAGCCTCTAATAGTCTTTCCCCAGGGCTTCCAGAAAAGATGCTACTAATGGCGAGAAATAGTACAAGAGAATGAACGTAAGTCCACTGAACTCTTTAGTCCATTCACTTTATTCTTCTGAGATAAAATTCTATCTACACAGCTTCAATTTTGTTCTCATACTTAGCTTTTCTCTGTCCTTTCTCTTCCTGTCTGCTCATAGTCCTATCTAAGTTTGTTCCATCTCATTCTCATCTTCGTCTTTGTTCTTATCTGTAGATGAATTTCTAAATGGTCTTTTTTTTTTCAGAGCTGAGGACTGAATCCAAGGGCCTTGCGCTTGCTAGGCAAGTGCTCTACCACTGAGCTAAATCCCCAACCCCTCTAAATGGTCTTATTAAATAAAAAACATGGAGCCAAATATAGGGGTGAAAGCCTTATTGAGATCAGGGAAATAGGGGAGCCACTAGTCAATCTTACCTCACCAACTCTGCAGCTTCCAAACATGTGTTACTTCCTGTCTACCCATGCCTTCATTGCCTTGCTGTTCTGTCCTCTCATTGCCTCTCTTAGCCCAAGTACCTCACTTCCTCTTCCTATACAACTCTATTACTTTCTAGACCTCTGTACAGACCTCTAGGTCTCTATGGTTGGTACTGGCATTAAAGCGTGTGACACCACACTTGACTCTATTCCCTAGTATGGCCTTGAACACACAGAGATACTGCTAAGTGATAGGATTAAGGGCATGTGCTACCACTGACTGAATTCTTTGTTTACTTAAAATGGCTTGCTATTTTCTCTGTTCTCCAGGCAAACTTTATCTATTAAAGCACAAATAAAATATCACTACATTTCAGCAGAAATAAATTATCACCACACTTATCTCCATCCTCGTTCCTACTCTATACCCTGCCATCAACAACTCTCTGCCCCACTACTTTCTGTTCAGGTGAGGTAAGTCTTCTTAGAGCTAGGAAACCTGCCTCATAACTTGATGCACCTGGTATATAAAAACCCTTTTGTCTTCAGTAGGTTGCTTGAGGGTACCACTTGGGTTGTCAAAGAAAGGGCGGTCTGAGCTTAATTTGCACAAGAAGCAAAGCTGTGTACCTAACATCCACCTGGCAGTATCTCCTTGTGGATATTTACCTAGCAGGTGGTCTAGAGAGCTTTTTCTGTTTGTCCTTGGATGCTTTTGTTCAAAGCTGGCCCTGGCTTTGTGTGCTTGCTGAAGGAGATAATTGCAGAAGGCAGATATCTGAATTCTAATGCTAAAAAGGAGAAGCAGAAAGCCTGGAAGAAGGAAGCCTTGCCTGCATGAAGGTATCCAAATACCTTATAAATATGCCCAAGGAATGATCAATCCCACACTGTTTAGAAGTTCTTAGGAAAAGAATCAATTGGGAAATAATGCACAAGAAAATCATTGCAGGAACCAGCTAATTAATTTATATATATATATAAGCTAATATCACCAAGACTCATTGAAGCTTGGCTTTTTCCTCTGGAAGACTTCTGCTTCTTCCAGGTATTAGCTTTTCCTATGGTCACCTAAATTCCTGCTTTATATTTCTGTGGCCTGCAGTAGTTAAGGTGGTTTCCAATTTCATGGGAATTATTATTAATATGAGAGACCAATAAGTGATGACAATAAATGACTAGGGGATGTTGTGGAAGCTGCTTTGAACAAACCGGGACATCTAGGTAGGTATGTTAGTCTTTGGGGACTAGAGGCATGTTTCTAACAAAAGTTTAAACTGAGACTTACAGGGTAAGAGTTTCCAAACCAAGGAGACTGAGAATGGGCTGAAAATGTGTGGCAGGAGGGAAGCTAGAATTGTGGACAAAGGAGAGACCTGACTGTAAGGATTATATCCTTAATTAAGTCACCAGCCTACAACGGCATCCCAGCCTAAAAAGCAGGTGTGCCCTCTCTGTGCCCTCTCCTTTTTCTGTACTCTCTCCTTCCATATTCTCCTCCCCCTCCCAATAAAGCTCTAGAAAGGTAACCATGACTAGTAATCCTTCTGCCACCACAGCATCCAGTGGTCTCTTTTGTTGGCATGGCTGCTGTGGGCAGTGGCCAGTCACAAGCACTGCCACTTAACCAACACTGACAGCAAGAGACAGCAAGGTTAGAAAGAGCTATACCAAAGTGTGAATCAATGTGTAAGAGATGTGAGGTCAGAGACTGAAGAGAAATGAGAACCAAACATGAACCAAACATGGGAAGGACCAGAGCATACAAGAACTATTAGCCAGCCTAAGTCATTGGTGCTGCACCAGGCACAGGATAGTGCCCCTTTGTCTTCTGATGTCTTTGATAGTTTAAAGTTTATTACTGGTGCTTCTTGCTCCCAGGAATCTGGAGAACTCCCAATAACCTTTAGATTTGTGAAGGATGATTCTGGCAGCAGGTGCCATTCAACCTAAGACACAGGGCAGCTCTGATCTATGAAGCTCACAAACCTTTTGACAAAAAAGGGACTGTGGCAGGACCAAATAATTCCATTTGAGAAACAGATGGGAAACACAGCCTTGGTGAAAAAGGAGCTGGAGATTCTGGGCTATCAGAGAAGAATCTAGAATGATGGACTAGATGTTAGCTTCAAATTCCTATTGTTAATGATCCCTCTTACCATGTTTAAGCATGGTCCTTTATGTACCTTAAGTAGATGTTACTGTTAGTACTTGCCATGAGTAAAGGGGTTGACTTTCTGTGTTTTAAGGATTTTAAAGTAGAGTTTCTCTCCTAAGCCTCTTGTTGGATTAGAGAACAAATGAATGGAAGAAGGTGAGAAAGGTAGCACATTTATCACAAGTCTCCCTGAATTTGGTGCAGGGCAAAGGAACAGAACTCTTTTTTTTTTTTTTTTTTTATTATGTGTTTTAATTTTATACATCAGCCATGGATTCCCCTGTCTTCCCCCTTCCCGCCCCCACCCCCAGCCTCAGCCCCTCCCCTCCATTCCCATGTCCTCCAGGACCAAGGCACCCCTGGGGATTCATTTAAACCTGGTGGATTCAGTACAATCAGGTCCAGTCCCCTCCTTCCAGGCTGAGCATGTGTCGCTGTGTAAGCCCAAGGTTCCAAACAGCCAGCTCATGCACTAAGGACAGGTCCTGGTCCCACAGCCTGGGTGCCTCCCAAACAGATCAAGCTATTCAATTGTCTCACTTATCCAGAGGGCCTGATCCAGCTGGGGGCTCCACAGCCATTGGTTCATAATTCATGTGCTTTCTTTCGATTGGCTATTTGTCCCTGTGCTTTTTGCAATCTTGGATTCAACCATTCACGCTCTTGCAGTCCCTCCTCTTTCTCGACACTTGGACACCTGGAGCTCCACCTGGGGCCTGGCTGAGGATCTCTGCATCCACTTCCATCAGTTATTGGATGAGAGTTCCAAGACGACTGTTAGGGTGTTTAGTCATTTGATCACCAGATTAGGTCATATCAGGCTTTCTCTCGACCATTGCCAGCAGTCTACAGAGGATATATCATTGTGGATTTCTGGGGACCTCTCGAGCACTCCTGTTCTCATGTGGTCTTCATTTATCATGGTCTGTTATTCCTCGTTCTCCCTTTCTGTTCTTGATCCAGCTAGGATCTCCTGCCCCCCTAAGCTTTCTTTCCCTCAAATCTTCCCCTTCATTACTCCCACTGTCATCCAGGTTGGAACAGAACTCTCTTAAAGTTAGAAGAAATGGTAATTTATAGAAATTAGAAGTGAGAACAAGCCTGAAATTAGGGATTAGACTCAGGAAAATATAAATTAAAGTGGAAGAAGATTTTAGAAGTTGAGATTATCTAAAGAACAAAAGCCTATTACAGACTGGATTAAATTATCAGATGAATTATAGTGCTGATCATCACAACATGTATTTTTAAACATTCACTATATGCCAGGCATAGCATTTTAGAGCAGGTGGATGGAAGGATGAACAAAAGGTTTTGTTGATAGTTAATAAGTGGTGATACAGTAGGTAGGTAATAGAGCCAATCTGTCTCCCTGTTCCCATTGCTTAGGTAATAATATTCAAAGACTCAAAAATTGTCTCTGTGTAAGACACATTCAAATCTCATAAGAAATATCTATGCAGGGAAGGAAGGCAACATTATGGGATTTTTTAAAATGTCCTAAATGAAATGTGCATAATGACAAATCCAGTAGTCCTCTTAACATGAGTGGGGGAAATCTCAGTATGTCCCACCCAAGATGAAAAGCTACCAGTCTCTCTAGGGATAAATTCCATGAAAGGTTGGATAATACCAATCAGTTAGCACTAAACACATGTACACAAGACCAACACTAACTAGACTCAGTATGCATGTACTAATATATACATATATAATGTTTATGTATATTACTTATGTATACACATATGAATATATGTTAAAGAAGAGGTCTTGAATTTGACAGGGGTTAGGAGTATACAGGAGGAGTTGGAGGGGAGAGAGGGAAGTGTAAAATGATGTAAATATAGTGTTCATGTATGAAATTCTTAAAAAATAAAAAAATTGAGATAATGACAAGCAGAATCTGTTAGGAAGCCTTAAGGAAGACGTTGCGCAATATCAACCACAGAGAGCAAAATGTGTGATGTTTCTCAATGTTCCAGGCTACGGTAGAAATACAGCAGGATACAGGGCTAAGTGGGAACCTAGGGCAGATATTCAAATCTTTCCTCCACTTACCTCATGAACTGGGCTTCCCATCTCCCTTTGCTGAGCCACAGACACAGATTGGGAATCCCAAAATACAAAAGAAGCCTAGGAACCTGCTAAATTCTACAGAGGAATGACAATGTGGGAAAGAGGGGCCCAGAGCAGGAAGGAAGGAGCTTTGTGATAAAGACCAGTCTACTCAGAACCCTGCACTGCTGGGAGATGGTAGGGAAGGCACCTATGGCCTGGCAGTCAGTGCTGTCAGCAGAATAAAGCTACATTTACCCAGGATGGTTAGAAACTAGGGGAAAAGATGGTTAAAGGGAAGTCTCTGGAAAAGAAGTGTACACTTTTAAGATTTTATTTCAACTAACACATTACAGCCTATTAGTTTGCCTTTAGCCATGGAGCACTTATTTTCCAGTCTGAGCCTGCAAACTGGATACCTCTATCCCATCTGCATGCATAAAACTAAAAGTCTCTATTTTTCAGCCCTACTTTCAAACCTTTTCAAAGGAGATGAGAAAGCAGCTACATGTGGTGACATCTAAGGAAAGCTTCATTCTCCTCTTTTACTCTCGTCTCCTAACCACTTAGTATAAGTCACAGACATCTGACTGAACACTGAGAGCTTTCTGCTTCAATGCTAGGAGAGAACCCAGGGCTTTGCCCATGCTTGGCAGGAGCTATAACACTAAAACACACCCCCAGCCTTTGACCATCCCTTTTAAATAACTTGGTCTTTTGATTTTTTCCAACTAATTTAACTTGGTTTTATGACAATACTGCTCTATTTTCTTTTAGATGCACATTTTATTAACTTATATAATATCTAATTAGGTCAGAGAGGCAAAGTAGCAAGCAGACTCTCTGATGGCATTTTTACCATTAACCCAGAATGAACTGCTAAGATGAAAAGCAAATGGCAGAGTGCACATCCCACAGAGGACTGAGAATACTGGAAGGGAAAGCATAACCTTGGGGACATTCAGGGGAGTCTGAACCCCCTAGATCTTCATTCAATATAGCAGTCTGAGAGGGAAATGCAAGTACATCCCAGGAAGACATACTCCAGTGTGTGTGTGTGTGTGTGTGTGTGTGTGTGTGTGTGTGTGTGTGTGTGTGTTTCATCCCTCTGCCACCATGTTGGGGGAAAAAGACACCATTTTTCACTTTAGGACAGAAATGGAAGAACTCTGGAATATCACCAGACCCCCTATGGTGTGGGTAAAGCCCAGAGTATAGAACTCTGTTCTGTTGGTGGAGGATCATTTCAAATTATACCTTCTTGTCCCCGGCCTATTTGAGCAGTGTGAGAAGAGAGTTAGGTAAAATACTGAGGCTGAAAGAGGGAAACAGTTAAAGAGGCTGCACCTCTGAGGAAATGTGGCCAGGATAGAGAGATGCTAATTAAAGGGACAGATTGCAGGAGCTACCCGACCCCATTTTGTTCCTTGGACTTAGATGTGGTACCTGGTGCCTCAATAACCATTTTGAATTTATTACGTAGTGAGTATGATTATAAAAACATACCTGCTTAGGCTAAAAGGATTCATTCCTTGATGGAATTGTTCAGTACTGAAAGATAAGAGCAAATTTTGCAATGAGGGAAGATGAATGTGTTTGGTCCAAGGCCATGTTTTAAATATTCATGAATAAAAACATTCATAATTAATATCATTCATCTCCAAATATATTTTTACCTAAACTGCAGTATATCTAGATTTAAAAGCCCCCCTATATTACTGTGTAGCATATTTAAGTGGATTATGTTAGTGATGTAATAGCCCCTGATACAGTACTGGAAGGTTCTATGCACACTACCAAAGGAAAAAGCAATCACCAGTTTCCCCTAGCTGTGAACCTTGTGAGCTACAATAGTGACCTACCTGTCTGGAAAGACGTGACTACAATGCAATAGTGACACAAATGTCATGAGAAAAAGTAAACCACTTTCTGACTGGATTTAAGACTGACTCCACAGATGGAACACATACCTGGCAGTTATTGGAGTCAAGAGCCAGTGGTCACACAGAGATCATAGGCCCTAGGGGAGAATAGATTCCTATTATTTTGCTAATGGAAAATAGCATTAACCAAGCCCTAATGACTTCTTATTATACACATATATTAGTGAATCCAGCAGCCCTCATCATTAAATCTTTTTTGCAATACATAGCTTTTAACATAGAGACCCAAAACTGGTCAAGGCATCTATTTTTCAGATCATCTCTGTCCTAACTCTAAGAATATAAGATTAAAATAGGAAATGTCTTGCCGGGCAGTGGTGGTGCACGCCTGTAATCCCAGCACTCGGGAGGCAGAGGCAGGTGGATCTCTGTGAGTTCAAGGCCAGCCTGGTCTACAAAGCGAGTCCCAGGACAGCCTCCAAAGCTACAGAGAAACCCTGTCTCAAAAAAAAAAAAAAAAAAGCCAAAAAAAATAATAAAATAGGAAATTTCTCAATTGTTAAAGTTTTGTGACATAATAGGAAACATGGCTTTCTTCAGCTTTTTTTTTTTTTCTTTAGTTTGTTTTGGCCATGTGGTATTCTTTGTGTTTCCATATGTGCTAGATAGCTTTATGTCAACACAAGCTAGAGTTGTCTAGAAGGAAGAAAATTCAATTTAAAAAATGCCTCCTTAAAAATCTGGTTGTACAAAAAAAAAAAAAAAAAAAAGAGATTTTCTTAATTAATGATTGAAGTGAGGAGGACCCAGCCCATTATGAGTGGTGCCATCCCTGTGCTGGTGGTCCTGGAGTCTATAAGAAAGCAGGCTGAGCAAGTAAATGGGAGTATGTAAGCAGCTCCCCCACCCCACCACTCCCCCACCCCACCCCATGGCCTCTGCATCAGCTCCTGCTCCTCCAGGTTACTGCCTTGTTCAAGTTCCTGTCCTGACTTCTTTCAATGACGAACAGTAGTGCTGTGAAAGTGAAGCCTAATATACCCTTTCCTCCCTAAGTTGCTTCAGGCATGGTATTTTGTTGCAGCAATAGAAACCCTAAGATACTATATTAATTTTAAAAGGAAATGGTTTTCTATTTTTGTTTGATAAGTATTGCACTGATTGTACACATTGCTTTGAGTAGTATGGACATTTGAATGTTAAAAATCTTTTGATCCACAAGCATGGGACATCTTTCAATTTATTTCCAACTACAATTTCATTCGTGTTTTCCAGTTTCTGTGTATGAGTCTTGAAATGCCTTAGCTAATTTATTCCTTGGCATTTTATGTTTTTTAATCCTATCAAAAGTGGGATTGTTTTCTTAATTTCCTTCCTGGATAGTTCATTGTGAGTTCTCTGATGGTTATTTTTATATTGTATGGCTTTGAAAAATTTGTTTATTATTTTTAACAGATATGTGTGTTCTTCAGAGTTTTCTACATATAAGTTCATGCCATTTGCAAACAGATATATTTACTTTTTATTTCCTGTTTCACTGTCCCTTATTTCTAATACTTGCCTGGTTCTCTGTCTAGTCTTTCCAGTGTTATTCTATAGAAAGGACAAGAATGAGTACACTTGCCTTAGTGCCTGTCTTAGAAAAAGATCTTCCAGTTGTTTGCTGTGGAACATATTAACCTTGGGTTTTTCAAATATGTTTTTTAACAGTTCTTTTCTATTCTTAGTTGAGAGTTTTTATCATGAAAGTATCTTGAATTTAAATTTCTGTATCTTTTAAAATAGGCATATGATTAATCCTCTATTCTGCTAATGTGAAATATCATTTTAATTGATATTTGTATGTTGAACCACAGTTGTACTTCTAAGGTAAATCCCACCTTGCTATGGGGTATGACCCTAAAGATAGACATATGACCCTTTAAACACAATAGAAACCCAAGCATATAGTCAGCAGGTCTTTGACAAAAATACTAAGAATATACAATAGAAATATATGCATTCAGCAGATGCTGTAGAGAAAACCAGACACCCACATACAAAAGCCTTAACATGGACCTTCTCCTTCAACTATCCTCAAAAATACAACTCCAAATAGACTAAAGACCTTAACACAAAGCCTGAGACTTCAAAACCCCTAAAAAAAAATGAGGGAACCATAACTTATCTTGGCAATGATTTCTTTGTTTTTGTATTTGCTTGATTGTTTTTGAGATTATAATTACAACATTTCTCCCTTTCCTTTCTTCCCTCCAAACCCTCCGATATACTTCTCCCCACAATCCTTCAAATTCATGACACTAAAAGCAAAAGAAATAAGTGCCATGATACCAGATTAAAATGCTTCTGTTAGCAAAGTGTAAAACAACAGAAGAAAAGGCAGCCTGTGGAAAGGGAGGATATATTTGCAAACTATGTATCTGAGGGTTAATTCCCAAGAAATGTAGAGGAAAAAACACCTGTAACTCAATAGCAAGTATTTCTCTAAATATTTACAAGTGATCAAACAGAAATGTTCAATATCACTGACCTCTGGAGAAATGCAAATCGGATCTATCTGAAGTGTCACCACACAGTTGTTAGGATGAACATTTTCCTAACAGAAACCAATAGACAATGAAGAAGGTGTTAAGTATTGATGATATTGTAGGTTAATCAGGGTACTATATACCACTGATGGGATGAAAGTCACTACAGGGGTTATGAAAATCCATCAACCAATTGAAACCAGGGTCTCAAAGAGGTAACTGTGTATCCAAATAATAACTAAGATATAAAAGCAACCTAAAAGTCTACTGACGGATGAATAGATAAAGCCAAAATGAATGCTAGTTAGCTTGTAAAAGAAGGTCATCTTGTAATATGCAGCAAGTTGGATAAATCTTGAAGATGTAATGCATAAGAAAATAAATCCAGCTAAGGGTTTGTCTATCTTGTTGATTTTTTTCAAAGAACCAACTCTTTGTTTCATTGATTTTTTTGTATTGTTCTCTTGGTTGCTATTTCATTGATTTCAGCCCTCAATTTGATTATTTCCTGGCATCTATTTTCCTGGGTGAGTTTGTTTCTTTTTGTTCTAGAGCTTTCAGTTGTGCTGTTAATTCATTGGTATGAGATTTCTCTATCTTCTTTATGTGAGCATTTAGAGCTATGAATTTTCCTTTTAGCATTGCTTTCATAGTGTCCCATAAGTTTTGGTATGTTGTACTTTCATTTTCATTGAATTCTAGGAAATCTTTATTTCTTCCTTGACCCATTGGTGTTTCAGGTGGGCATAATTCAGTTTCTGTAGCAGGAATCTTAACAGGCCTTATTAATGAAATCAAACCTGGGGCCAGTTATTGGGGTGAATACTGGAAGATCAGAGAAGCAGAACAAGCCACAGCTACCTCACCTTGCCAGTTCATCAGCTGGTCTTGTCTCCTTAGACTGGATGCCTCTGAGTCCTCATCCAGAATGGATCTCAGCTGAACTGTGCTGCTCCAAAGCCTAAAAGCTTAACCAACCAAATGCTGAATGAGCCAAATGCTTCTAGTTTCTGGTCTTCATGCCTTACATAATCTTTCCACTTTCTGCCGTCACTCCCTGGGATTAAAGGCTGGATTTCTGGGATTAAAGGCAATGTGGTCTTAAACTCACAGAGATCAGCCTGGTTCTGCCTCCCAAGTGCTGGGATTAAAGGAATGTGCTACCATTGCCTATCCTCATGTTTAATATTGTGGCTGTCCTGTTCTCTGACCCCAGATAAGTTTATTCCAGGGAACATACAATATTTCGGGGAACACAATACCACCACAAGTTTGTAGGCTTTTTATAATTTTTGTTGTTGTTGTAATCTAACTTTAAGGCATAGTGATCCACAAGATGCTCAACTGTGTTTATAGCAGCACTATTTGTAATATCCAGAACCTGGAAACAACCTAGATGCCCGTCAACTGAAGAATGGATTAAAAAAAATGTGGTATACACAATAGAGTACTACTCAGCAGAGGAAAAACAATGACAGCATGAAATTTGCAGGCAAATGGATGGAACTAGAAAACATCATCCTGAGTGAGGTAACCCAAACCCAGAAGGACAAAGATGGTATGTACTCACTCATAAGTGGATTCTAGATATAAAACAAAGAACAATCAGACTGCAACCCACAGAACCATGGAGGCTATATGTATGTATATAGCATGAGGGACCCTAGGATGACTGTGGATTATAAGTTTTGGCTTTACTCAGTTACTGAGCAAGCCTCAATGAAACATTTCACTATTAAGATAAGAATTTATACTACACCAAGCTGATAATAGAAACATAAATAAATTAATTTAAAAAAGAAAATAAATCTGTTGTAGTAGGACATGAACAGGACTCCCACTGGTATGAGATATTCAGAGCAGCTCAGCTTATAAAAGCAGAATGTAGAATCATGGTTACCAGGGTCTCAAGATGAGAGAAATGGAGACTTGCAGTCAACAGATATAAAGATCCAGTTCTAGAAGATGGATAAGAACAGCTTTATTAGAATTTAACACTATTCTCAAGGGCTCATGGATCACCCAATGATGGAGAAATGGGTGAGATCTACATGAGCAAGCCAGGGGTTAGGGAGGGTAATAAAGGGCAAGGGACAGGGGATGAGAGCTTAGAGGAATGGAAGATTCAAGCTAAATTGGGAACAGAGTGGGAGAGCAAGGAAAGAGATACCATGGTAAATGAAGACACTATGGGAATAGGGAGAAGCAGAGTGCTAGGGAGGATCCCAGGAATCCACAAAGATGCCATTATAGACTACTGGCAATGGTCGAGAGTGCCTGAGCTGACCTACACTGGTGATCAGATGGTTGAATAACCTAATTGTCATGATAGAACCCTCATCCAGTGACTGAAGAAAGCAGATGCAGAAATCCACGGCCGGGTTCCAGACAGAGCTTCAAGAGTCCAATCAATGAGAGAGAGGATGGATTCTATGAGCAAGAGATATTGAGACCATGATTGGAAAAAGTACAGAGACAACTAGCCAAATTAATGGAAACACATGAACTGTGGACCAAAGCTGAGGAGCCCCCATGGTACTGAACTAGACCCTCTGGATAAGTTAGACAGTTGTTTAGCTTGAACTGTTTAGGGGCCCACAGTTGGTGGGATCAGGACCTGTTCCTAGTGCATGAGGCGGCTTTTTGGAACCTAGTGCCTATGGTGAGACACTTTGTGCAGCCTTGGTGCAGGGAGGAGGGGCTTGGACCTGCCTCAACTGAATGTACTAGACTCTGCTGACTCCCCATGTGAGACTTGACTTGGAGGAGGTGGGAAAGAGGGGTGGGTTAGGGAAAATACTGGGGGTGGGAGGAGGGAGAACAGGGTAGTCTATGGTTGGTATGTAAAATGAGTAGACAAACTCTTAATTTAAAAAAAAAAAACTAAAAAAAAAAAAAAGAATTTAACACACTTCTCACAAAAACACAAAAAGAAACAGAAGAAGTATGCCTCAAAAATGAGGAATTTCTTTAAAAAGGGAAAGAGAAAGAGGGAGGTAAGGAGGAAGAAAGGGAGAAATATTGATGTTTGGATAAATGTATGAGAAGTTATAAGATACTGGTTAGGAAAAGTTGTTGAAAGCACAGCACAAATGTCCTTGTACCAACAGATCTCCAGAGAAACCAGGAATGTTGAGCACACAGGATTGTCTTTTCAAAGTAATGGACATGAAAACTGTAATGGTTAATGTTCTAAATATTGGGGCAGGAAATACAACTTAGTAACACAGTTCTTGCCTAGTGTATGCAATTGATCCCCAAAACACACACACAAACACATACACCTATTGTCATCTTCCTAAAATGTTTGAAAGTCAGTTTTTCAGGGAGTTAAGATTTGAGAGATTATTTTCTTCTTCATGGTTTTCTGATTTTTTTCCAAATATTTTGCCATGAGAATAATATATTTAAAAGCATAGGGAAAATCTATTTAAAAGAGGCCTAGATATAAGCATGAGAAAGGACAAAATAATCTTTCATGTATTTGAATTAAGTGGAAAGCTGTAAAAATCTTGTCAGGTTTCTGTGAATGGATTGTTAAAGAAATGAAGCAATGGAGTTAATATCAAATTCTCTGCATAAAAAGAGTTAATATTTTCATGCCCTGTGGTACTCAGAGACCAGCAGTATACAGTGCATCTATGTATATATTAACAACCTAATTTCTCTGTTCCCCTGACTCAATTCCCTAGTCTTGTCCCTAGTACTAGTCCGGCAACAGAACACCAGCTGCAGCCTTCCCTTGTCCCTCCTTGCATCTTCTATGGATCCCCACAGACTATCCCCAAACTTGTTAATTTGTCCCAGACACCAACTGCAGCAGGCACCCCCTGCTAACCCAAGAGCAGCTCCTCCCAGGGCAACAAGTAGTCTGAAAACAGACCCACAACTTTCCTACTTCTCCCTGAGATCCACTCACACACTCACACACATCACCCTATCTCATCACCAACTTTGTATATATTGTTTCCCCCTTTCTTCCCATCCCCAACCCTCCTTCTTCCAACGCATCCCAGTTACCTAGCCTCCAGCAGTATTAGGCATTTCCTGAGCAGGCCAGGCAAACAGGCAACATACAGCCATCACACACTCTAAAAATCCAGAAAGGGGATCCCATTCTGTAGGCTGTCATTTCATCTTGTTGTCCATGTCCTTTGCTCTGCAAAAGCTTCTCAGTTTCAACAGGTCCCATTGATTGATTGTTCCTCTCAGTGTCTGTGCTACTGGTGTTATATTTAGGAAGTGATCTCCAGTGTTAATGCATTCAAGACTACTTCCTACTTTCTCTTCTATCAGGTTCAGAGTAACTGGATTTATGTTGAGATCTTTGATCCACTTGGACTTAAGTTTTGTGCATGGTGACAGATATGGATCTATTTCCAGTCTTCTTTTGTTTTTGTTTTTGTTTTTTAAGACAGGGTTTCTCTGTGTAGCTTTTTGCCTTTCCTGGATCTCACTTTGTAGACTGGGCTGGCCTTGAACTCACAGAGATCTGCCTGGCTCTGCCTCCCAAGTGCTGGGGTTAAAGGTGTGCACCACCACTGCCTGGCCTATTTGCAATCTTCTACATGTTAACATCCAGTTATGTTAGCACCATTTGTTGAAGATGGTTTCTTTTTTTCATTGTATAGTTTTGGCTTCTTTGTCAAAAATCATATGTTCATAGGTGTGCAGATTAATGTCAGGGTCTTCAGTTTGGTTTCATTGATACAGATGTCAGTTTTTATGCTAGTACCAAGCTGCTTTTATTACTGTAACTCTATAATAGAACTTGAAGTCAGGGATTGTGATGCCTCTGGAGGTTGTTTTATTGTACAGGATTCTTTTGGCTATCCTGGGTTTTTTGTTTTCCCATATTAAAGGGAATCATGACCGTGCCTAACACGACTTTGAAATCTTCAAAAGGATGATGGGACTCCACAATGATGATGCCACATGCACTATGGTAAAGTCATTAAGCTTATTAACACCATGGGAAGATCAGCTTTGAACTACAAACTACTCAGGACAATTCAAGATGACTAGCTGAGATGATCCAGCCTGACAGACTACTTGAACAAGAACTTGAAACAACCTCTGTACTTAATCATTATGCAGAAACTGGATAAATGATACAGGACTTGACAATTAACACCAAAATTTCTTTTCAGGATTCCCTTAAAGATGTCTTCACCCCCAGAAAGCAGGAAGTAATTTTAAGAAAACAATGCCCATATTCCCAAGAGGTGGGGTGGGCGTATTTTAATAGCTCAATGGCTTATGGATAATTATTATCATTTTTGATGGTTGGTTACAAGTTGTTAATTGTTAATGGTCAGGAAAAAAGCTGAACAAGGAGATTAGATACAGAGTTTTTGTTTAAAAAAAGAAAAAGGAAAAAGAGAATATAGATATGAGGTAGGTATGAATTTACTCTGAGAAAAAAGATAAAGAATAATAGGATAAATGGGTGGATCACTGAATCTACTGTAAAAAGAAGAAAGGGAAGATATAAAAATAACAAAAGGTAGACTACTGAATCTATTATGAAAATAAAAAAGATAGACTATGGATATGATAAGATAAAAAGGTCAATTATCAAATCTACACTTAAAAAGGAACTATGTCTTTTAAATAGGATAAGTAATGAAATTTTTTGTCTGAATATGTCAAATGTTAATGGACTGGACATTGTTAATGTAATTCTTGACTGTATGTATTGTATATACTAATTGGATAGTTTTTCTTATATTAGTTATAAGCTTTTTTAAATTTTAGACAAAAAAGGGGAAATGTGGTAGTATTGTGTTCTCCAAATTATTGTGTACCCTAATAAACTTATCTGGGGTCAGAGACAGAACAGCCACAATATTAAATATGAGGATAGGCAGTGGTAGCACACTCCTTTAATCCTAGCATTCCAGAGATAGAAATCCATCTGTTCAAGGGTACATACAGCCAAGCATGGTGACTCATGCCTTTAATCCCAGGGAGTGTTGGTCAAAAACAGAAAGGTATATAAGGCGTGAGGACCAGAAACTAGAAGCATTTGGCTGGTTAAGATCTTAGGCTTTGGAGCAGCACAGTTCAGCTGAGATTCATCTGGATGAGGACTGAGAGGCTTCTGGTCAGAGGAAACAGAATCAGCCGAGGAACTGGCAAGGTGAGGTAGCTGTGGCTTGTTCTGCTTCTCCGACCTTCCAGCATTCACCCCAATAACTGGTCTCAAGTTTGGTTTTATTAATAAGAACTTTTAAGATTTATGCTACTGGGTTGGGGATTTTGCTCAGTGGTAGAGCGCTTGCCTAGTAAGCACAAAGCCCTGGGTTTGATCTCAGCTCCTAAAAAAAAAAAGAAGAAGATTTATGCCATACCATATGAAGTTGAGTATTGTTCTTTCCAGGTCTGTGAAGAATTGTGTTGGGGTTTTGATGGGGATTGCATTGAATCTGGAGATTGCTTTTGGTAAGATTGCCATTTTTATTATGTTAATCCTAGTTATCCATGAGCATGGGAGATCTTTCCATTTTCTGACATCTTATTCAATTTCTTTCTTCAGAGACTTAAAGTTCTTGTAATACAGGTCCTTCACTTGTTTAGTTGGAGTCACCCCAAGGTACTTTATATCATTTTTGACTCTTATAAAGTTTGATTTATCTTTGATTTCTTTCTCAGCCCATTTGTCATTTGCATAAGGAAGGCTACTGACTTTTTTGAGTTAATCTTGTATCCTGCTATGTTGCTGAAGGTGTTTATGAGCTGTATCAGTTCCTTGGTCAAATTTTTGGGGTCACTTATGTATACTATCATGTCATCTGCAAATAGTGAAAGCTTGACTTTTTCTGTCAAATTTGTATCACTTTGATCTCCTTATATTGTTTTATTGCTCTGGCTACATCTTCAAGTACTATACTGAATAAGTATGGGGAGAGTGGACAGTCTTGTCTTGTTCCTGATTTTAGTGGAATTGCTTTGAATTTCTCTCCATTTACTTTTATGTTGGTTTGCTGTAGATTGCCTTTATTATGTTTAGGTATGTTCCCTGTATTCCTGATCTTTCTAAGACCTTTATCATGAAGGGGGGTTGGATTTTGTCAAAGGCCTTTTCAGAATCTAGTGAGATGATGATGTGGTTTCTTTCTTTCAGTTTGTTTATATGGTGTATTACATTGACAGACTTTTGTATGTTGAACCACCCTTGCATCCATAGGATAAAGCCTACTTGATCATGGTGGATAGTGGATAATTGTTTTGATGTATTCTTGGTGTCTGCCAATATTTTATTGAGTATTATTGCATCAATGTTCAAGAAGGAGATTAGTCTGTAGTTCTCTTTCTTTCTTACATCTTTGTTTGACTTTGGAATCATGGTAATTGTAGCCTCATAGAAGGAGTTTGGTAATGTCCCTCCTATTTCTATTGTGTGGAACAATTTAAAGAGTATTGGTATTATCTCTTCTTTGAAGATCTGGTAGAATTCTGAATTGAAACCATCTGGTCCTGGGCTTTTTTGTTTGGGAGACTTTTAATGACTGTTTCTATTTTCCTTATGGGTTATTGGTCTATTTAAATTGTTTACCTGGTCTTGATTTAACTTATGTGTGTGGTACCTATCCAGAAAATTATCCATTTCTTTTAGATGTTCTAGTTTTGTGGAGTACAAGTTTTTGAAGTATGGCCTGATGGTTCTCTGGATTTCCTCAATGTTAGTTGTTATGTGTCCATTTTCATTTCTGATTTTGCTAATTTGGATGCTCTCTCTCTGCCTTTTGGTTAGTTTGGATAAGGGCTTGTCTATCATGTTGATTTTCTCAAAGAACAAACTCTTTGTTTCATTGATTCTTTGTATTGTTCTCTTTGTTTCTATTTTATTGATTTTAGCTCTCAATTTGATTACCTCCTGGTGTCTATTCCTCTTGGGTGACTTTCCTTCTTCTTGTTCTAGGGCTTTCATGTGTGCTGTTAAGTCACTAGTGTGATATTTCTCCAACTTTTTTCTGTGGGTACTTAGTGCTATGAATTTTCCTCTTAGCACTGTTTTCATAGTGTCCCATAAGTTTGGGCATGTGGTATATTCATTTTCATTGATCTTTAGGAAGTCTTTAATTTCTTTTTTTATTTCTTCCTTAACTCATTGGTGATTCTGTTGAGCATTATTAAGTTTCCATGAGATTGTAGGCTGTTGTAATTTTTGTTGTTGAAATCTAACTTTAAATCATGATGGTTTGATAGAATCCAGGAGGTTATTCCATTTTTTTTTTTTTTTTTTTTTTTGGTATCTGTTGAGATTTGCTTTGTGGCTGAGTATGCAGTTGATTTTAGAGAAAGTTCCATGGGGTGCTAAGAAAAAGGTATATTCTTTTTTTGTTAGGATGGAATGTTCTATGGATATCAATTAAGTCCATTTGAGTCATAACATCAGTTAAGTTTCTTATTTTTCTGTTAAGTTTCAATTTCGCAGCTCTGTCCAGTGGTGAGAGTGGGGTGTTAAAGTCTCCCACTATTAATGTGTGGGGTTTTATATGTGATTTAAGCTTTAGGAATGTTTCTTTTACATATGTGGGTGTCCTTGTGTTTGAGGCATAAATGTTCAGAACTGAAACTTCATCTTGGTGTATCTTTCCTGTAAAGAGTATGTAATGTCCTTCTTGATCTCTTTTGATTGATTTTAGTTTGAAGTCTATTTTGCGGCATATTAGGATGGTTACACCAGCTTGCTTCTTAAGATTATTTAACTGGAAAGACTTTTCCCAGCCTTTTATTCTAAGTCGTGTCTATCTTTGAAATTGAGGTGTGTTTCTTGTATGCAGCAGAAAGATGGGTCATGCTTTCATATCCATTTTTTTAGCCTGTATTTTTATAGGTGAATTAAGTCCATTGATATTAAGGGATATTAATGACCAGTGATTGTTTGTTCCTGTTATCTTTTGGTGGTAGTGTGCATGTACTTCTCTTCCTTGGGGTTTACTGGTGTGGGGTTATCTATTGCCTGTGTTTTCCTGGGTGTATCTTACTTCCTTAGGTTGGAATTTTCCTTCTAGTGCTTTCTGTAGCGCTGGATTTGTGGATAGGTATTGTTTAAGTCTGGTTTTGTCTTGGAATGTCTTGTTCACTCTGTCTATGATGATTGAAAGTTTTGCTGGGTATATTAGTCTAGGCTGGCATCCGTGGTCTCTTTAGTGTCTGCATTATATCTGTCCAGGTCCTTCTAGCTTTCAAATCTCCATTGAGAAATCGGGTGTTATTCTGATTGGTTTGCCTTTATAAGTCATTTGGCCTTTTTTCTTTGCTGCTCTTAATATTCTTTCTTTATTCTGTAGATTTAGTTGTTTAATTACACTTTTGTGGGGGGGGGTCTAGTCTGCTTGCTGTTCTATAGACTTCTTGTATCTTCATAGGTATTTCTTTCTTTAAAGGAAATTTTCTTCTATGATCTTGTTAAATATATTTTCTGTGCCATTGAGTTGGTATTCGTCTCTTTCCTCTATCCCTATCATTCATAGGTTTGGTCTTTTCATGGTATCCCATATTTCTTGGACATTTTGTGTTATGATGTTTTTGGCTTTATTATTTTCTTTGACTGCTGAATCCATTTCCTTTATTGTATGCTCTACACCAGAGATTCTCTCTTCCATCTTTTATATTCTGTTGGTTATGCTTGCATCTATGTTTCCTGAGGTTTTCTATTTCCAGCATTCCTTCTGTTTGTGTCTTCTTCATTGTTTCTATTTCCCTTTTCAGGTCTTGAACTGTTTCCCCTCACCTGTTTAATTGCTTTTTCATGGTTTTCTTTAAGGGATTTATTACTTTCTTCCAATTTTTATTAGTCTTTCCCTCTATTTCTTTATAGATTTCTTAAATTTTTGTTTGTCTTTTCTCAATTTCTTTATTGATTTCTTCTACTTTTTTGTTCATCTTTTCCTCAATTTCATTTTTTCTTGAAAGGCCTCTAGCATCATGAAGATGCTATTCTTAAGGTCTCTTTCTTTCGCTTCTTCTACTTTGTGATGTTCAGGTCTTGCTGTTGGAAGAGGGCTACATTCTGGTGATGCTGTATTGCTCTTTATGTTGTATGTACTTCTGCCTTGATGGCTGCCCATCTCCTTATCTAATAGGTAGAAGAGGTGCCTGTGTCTGAGTGAGTTGCTGTTGGTCCACTCTGTGCTTATGCCTGTGTCTCAGGGGGCCCTTCTCGGTATAATCTTAGCTCTTGGTATAATTGGAGCAGGAAGCTTCTGTGTCTTAGGGAGCTGCTCTTGGGTCAACCTAAGCTAGTTGATTCTGTGAGTCATAGATCCATTCATGGTCTTATCAGGGCTCTTGGTCCAGTCAGAGCTGACTGATTCTGTATTTCAGGAAGCCTCTCTTGGTCCAATGAGAGTTGGCAGATTCTACTTCTCAGAAAGCCAATCTTGGTCTAATGAGGGCTGGCAGATTCCCTGTCTGCTGAGGTTACTCTTGGTCCAATGAGAGCTCTCTGTCTAGGCCTGATGAGAGCTCTAGACAGGATGAGAGCTGGGGGTTGGTTTCCAAGCCTCAGGAAGTGGCTGGGGTCTCAGGTAGATGGGTATGGGGGAAGGGCATGTAGATTGCAGGGTCCACTGAGGGGTCTTGGTGAATGGCGATCCTTCCTGCAGGAGCCCTGCCTGCTGGCAGCAACTGGAACAGAGTTCGGCAGGTGTTCCCTGGGAACAGCTGGCCCAGGGATAGGTCTTAGGGGTGGGTCTCACTGGGTGTGACCACAGTCACTCACCTCTAAGTCCAAATATAGCTAGGGTTTGGGGGTTGGTTTCCAAGCCTCAGGAAGTGGCTCGGGTCTTGGGTGGATGGGAACAGGTGGGGGGGGCGGTGAGGGGCAGCAAGGTGTGTAGATTGCAGGGTCTGCTGAGGGGTCTTGGTGAAAAAGGAACCTTCCTACAGGAGCTCTGCCTGCTGGCTGGCAATTGGGGCTGAGTTTGTTGAGTTTTCTGGGGAATGTTTTCTTTTGGTTTTTCGAGACAGGGTTTCTCTGTGTAATTTTGTGCCTTTCCTGGATCTTGCTCTGTAGACCAGGCAGGCCTCAAACTCACAAAAATCTATCTGCCTCTGCCGCCTAAGTTCTGGGATTAAAGGTGTGTGCCACCACTGCTGCCACTGCCACTGCTGCTGCTGCCACCACCACCACCCGGAAGGTTTTCATTCTTTTCTTTTCTTTTATTTTTCTGTATTAAGAAATTTTCTACTCACTCCACATACCATCCACAGATCCCCCCTCCTTCTTCCTCCCACCCCCAGCCCTCTTTCATAAGCCACCCCTCATCCCCACATCTTCCAAGGGTTTTCATTCTTGTCTCTTCATGATATTCATTTCCTGTATGATACCTGCAGGGACCCCTAAGAAATTCAATGTTTTGTTCAAAGTGAAGAAGTTGCCAGTGGCCTCTTATCTCCAACTAACTCTCCAGTTTCTCCATCTCCACATCTTCACTTGCTCTGTTCCTAGCCTTTGAAATGTTGCTTCCCACATTGGCCTTAGTTAGGGTTACTATTGCTGCAATTAAACACCATGACCAAAGTAACTTGTGGAGGAAAGGGTGTACTTGGCTTATATTTCTACATTGTAGTTCATCACTGAAGGAATTCAAGTCAGGAACTCAAACAGGGCAGGAATCTGGGGGCAGGAGCTGATACAGAAGCCCAGAAGCCATGAAGTGGTGCTGCTTACCAGTTTGCTTCCCAAGGCTTGTTCAGCCTGCTTACTTACAAAACTCAGGACTACCAGCCCAGGAATGGCACCACTCAAAATGGGCTGGGCCCTTTCCCATCAATCACTAATTAAGAAAATGCCCTACATGCTTGCTTTCAGCCTGATATATATATATATATTTGAAAAATAGATTCTTTTCTCATACAGTATATACAGTATATCCTGATTAGTTTCCCCTACCTCTACTCCTTCTATGTCCTCTCTGTATGGTAAGAAAAATACCCTGGCTCTGAGACCAGAGCCAGGGAAACACACCCTGCCCATAACCAACTCAGTACTTGAAATCTAACCAATCACTGAGCATGAAAATCAACCATTCCCTGAGCACAAAAACCAAGCAATCCTTGAGCATGAAACCAATCAGTCCCTGAATACAAAATACAATCAAGCTCAGGAATTGAGATCCTACCAATCTCCACCCTGAAAATCTCCACCCTGGAAAGCTCCACACATAAGAAACCCTATGATAAGCCCTGTACCTTTGCAGTTTGAGGCTGCCTCTTTCCACTCTGGCAGAGGCATTCTCCTGGATTCTTCTCTCCCAATAAATCTCTTGAGTGAGGTTTGTTTTAATGACTTTCTTTCACAAGAGTGAAGCAGAGAAGAGCTGTAACAACTTCCATAGGTGTAGAGCAGAGCCATCATAGCTTTCACCAAAGCAGAACTGCTATACTTCTGCAGGAAACTTTCTCTTAGTGAAGAAGAGAAGTATCAGCTTTCACTGGAGCAGAGGAAGGCTGTAACAGCTCCCTCCAGAGCATAGTGGAGTGGAGATGGAGTTGAGAGGAGCTAGAGCAGAGCAGAACTAGCACTTTGGTGGGAGAAACTTTCACTTGCTGCAGCAGAGTTGTTATAGTCTTGGGAAGTTGAATAGAGCTGTAACACTTCTCCAGAGCAGAGTAGATCAGAGCTGTAACAACCACACTGGGGAAACCCTCCCTTGCTAGAACAAAGTTCTCTTGCATTAGGGAAACCTTTCCTGGAGCAAGAACTGTAACACTTTGCTGAAGGAACCATCCCCCACCAGAACAGAGCTGTAACAGTTCTGTTGGGATACCTTTCCCTTATGAGCTGTAGGTATTCCTTGGCTTCTGACTGCCAGGATACCATTCCCTTCAGAGTTGTAGGTATTCCTTGGTTTCCAACTACCAAGATAACCTTCCCCTTCAGAACTGTAACACTTACAGGTGGATACCTTTTCCTTCAGAGCTTTAATACTCAAACTCCTCCACCTCCCCTTCCTTTCACATTTACTCCTTTCTGTCTCTCATTAGAAAAGAACAGCCTTCTAAAAGATAACAAACATTACAAAAAATATAAGATTAAAAAAACTATCATGTCAATGTTGGACACAGCAACCCAACAGGAGGGAAAGAGCATGCAAAACAGTCAGAGACTTACTTGTTCTCATAGTCAGAAGTTCCATAAAAAATATTTAGATAATAGTTACAATATATATTCAGAAGACCTGATGTAGATGATGCAGCCCCTGTGTTTTCTTTATTTTTTCATTTTTATTAAGAAATTTTCTACTCACTCCACATACTATCCATAGATTCCCCTGTCTTCTCTCCTCCCACCCCTAGGTTTTCTGCTTCAATCTCTATGTGCTCATATGCACCTTACTGAGTTGATTCATAGTGCCGTGTTTTTCTGATGTACTCTTATAATCTTTCTACATCCTCTTTTGTGGAATCCCCTGAGCTTTGAGGGGAGGGATTTGATGGAGATCTCTAATTTAGAGTCCCTGTCAACATAAGGCCTGGCATTATAGAGGTCTTTGCATCTCTTCCCATCTGGGACCTTAGAGCTGGAATTCTTCTACTTCCTCTATACCTATTATTCTTAGTTTGGCCTTTTCATAATGTTCAGATTTCCTGGTTGTTTTGTGTCAGGAATATTTTATATTTAACATTTTCCTTAACATATGTATCTATTTCTTCTTTCACATCTTCAACACCTGAGATTCTCTCTTCTATCTCTTGTATTCTGTTGATGAAGCCTGACTCTGTAGTTCCTGTTCAAATTCCTAAAGTTTTCCTTTCCAGTATTCCCTCAGTGTTGTTTGTTTTTGCTCTTTTTGAGAGGCCCACTACCAGATCCCAAATAAATCACACATGGAGGCTTATTCTTAATTACAAATGCCTTAGCTTGGCTTGTTTCTTGTCAGCTTTTCTTAACTTTAAATTATTCCTACTACTTTTGCCTCTGGGCTTTTTCCTTTCTCTTACTTCTGTAAATCTTATTCTTACTCCATGGCTTGCTGGGTAGCTGGGTAGCTGGCCCCTGAGTCCTGCTCCTTCTTTGGCTACTTCTTCCCTGTTCTCCCAGATTACTCCTTCTATTCATTCTTTCTGCCTGTAAGCCATGCCTACCCTTTCTCCTGCCTTGCTACTGACTACTTAATTCTTTATTAGACCATCAGGTGTTTTCGACAGGCAAAGTAACATAGCTTCACAAAGTTAAACAATTGCAACTTAAACAAAAGTAACACCTCAAAATAATATTCTACAACACCTTAGTTTGTGTTTTATTTATTGCTTCTATTACATTTTCAAGTCTTAGACAGTTTTGTTCATTTCCTTCAACTGTATTTTCTTGGCTTTCTTTAAGGGATTTATTTATCTCCTCTGAAGGACCTCTATCATCTTCAATAGTTTGTTTTAAGTTTTTTTTCATGTGCTTCAGCTATATTGGAATAGTCAGGGACTTCTGTGGTAGGATAGGTAGGTTTTAGAGGAAACATATTGTCCTGGCTTTTATTATGTTCTTACACTGGAGTCTAGACATCTGGGTTTATAATAATTATAGGTCTAAGTACTGGTTGCTGGATTTGTCTTTACTGGATCAGTGTTTTGTTCCTTGGTTTCTGTTTCCTTTCTGGATTTTTGGGGAGTGTGATGGCTGTATATTGCTTGTTTTCCTGGCCTGCCCCAGTTAGTGTATTCACAGGGAATGTCTGTTGGTGTTGGAGGCTGAGCCGTAGGGAGGAAGTTAGGAAGGGGTGGCCTATGAGATTAATAGGAGATATGGCCAGAGAGGAAGAGAGGCTGCAGCTGGTGATATGTTGCTGTGCTAGGGATGAAACTGAGGGATTTTTTTCTGGGTAAACAGAGAGAGAGGAGAAGGTCTGAGGGCAGCCTACTTTGCTTTCTTGCAGGTATGGCCTGTGGTTGAGCAGTGGGTGCCTGCTTGAGTTGGTGAGTAGGATACAGTGACAAGTTGGGGGCAGGAGGTAGGAGGGGATGGGATGTGGGATCTACTGGAGATATGGACAGTGGGGAGAGGTGACTGCAGCTGTTTTAGTGCTAGGGATAAAACTGAGGGATTTGGTCTTGTGGAACAGAGAGAACAGAGAAGGTCAACTACAGCCTAATCTTATGGAGGCATTTTCTTAATTGAGGCTCCCTCCTCTCAGATGACCTTAGCTGGTGTCAAATCGACATAAAAATATCAGCACAGCCTTTTTGATCTAAAACATCTATTCATCAAGTCTTAATTCTCATCTCCATCCCATATTCTACATCGTGAGATTTTTGAGGACTTGGATATACAGATATCCCAGTCAATCAAAGAGAGCACTCCTTAACAAAGAAGGGAGCATCTCCCAAGAGCCTGACACCACAGGATTTATGGCAGGGAAGCATACACCTTTGTGTGTTAGCTTCAAATAGTGAGGGCTTCAACATTACCCAGAAACTGGTTAAAGATTCAGATCTCCAGGCTTCACCTAGACCAATAGACTAACCAATTCTGAGGGTAAGCAATAGCAGTTTGTAACATGAAAATCTCTCCAGGGGATTCTGATGCTTAATTAAATTTGAGAATCACTAAGTTAAGTAAGGCCATTCTTTATCACTACTGGAGAAGAGCTGAGACAGCTAGCTGCAATGTAATCTTTATGAGGACAAGATCATAGGAAACTTCCTTTATCAATGTTCAAGCCAATGATAGTTCATACCACATAGAGGTACTGAATCTATAGCTTTTGGTCAGCTAAAGGGCAATTAGTTCTAAGAGACCTACAGATATCACCATACAAATCTGTTCCTTGCTCAAAGCTAATCCATGGCCCTAATTTATGACTATATTGGCACTCATTCTTGAAGCCACAGCTTGTGAAGTACAGAGGAAGAGACAGAAAAGGCAAGAACAGGTGAGGCTCTTGCTAGAGGACTGGAGCATGGACAGGACACCAGTCTGATAGGCAAACACATCTTAGGACATCTGACAATGGCAGACTACAAATGATTAAAAAGTCAGGGAAAGTCTAAGTTAATATAGGTTGGGAATCAGATTTCATAGGAAATACAGTCACAGAAATAAACCAGGAAAGCCTGGGAGCTAACTCATAATAAATCCAAACAATTTTGTGGCATTTAGTATTTGAAGAAATTGAAATGCATGTTCTAATGAGTTAAGAAAAATGATTCCATAATGTGGGGGCAGGAGAGCTGGAATGTAGATCTCATTTGTCATCCATCGAAGCTTTTTCAGAAGGGTTGTCTGTCCTTAGGGGTCTACCTATCCTGCCACAGGCTCTGCTTTGTCTATGCATCCTCTTTCCTATATATCTCTACCACATTGGCTCCAAATGCTGCCAGTTCTGTTTCTAGGACTTACAATTTATGTCCTTCCCCTTCTTATCCATGAGATTCCAACTCAGATGCCCTTTCCTAAAGAACACCAGACCTCTCCTCCCCCTCACCCCTTGTATTCACTTTTTAGGGCATCAGAAACAAAGGACTACAAACGGATTGTGAAATGTATTCTTCCATGGTTCTGGGGGCATAAAATACAGAATTTAAGAGATGTGGCCTGCAGGGAGGTGGTGGCACACACCTTTAATCCCAGCACTCGGGAGGCAGAGCCAGGTGGATTTCTGTGAGTTCAAGGCCAGCCTGGTCTACAGAGCGAGATCCAGGAGAGGCGCAAAGCTACACAGCAAAATCCTGTATTGAAAAACCAAAGAGAGAGAGAGAGAGAGAGAGAGAGAGAGAGAGAGAGAGAGAGAGAGAGAGATGTGGCCCTGAAGGCTTTGATGGTGACTCTGTTCCATGCCTCTGTCCTAATCTCTGGTGGCTGATAGGAGTCCCTGGTGCTGCTTGGCTTGTAGATGATTTACTCTAATCTGTACCTTCATCATCACACTTTTTTCCTTGTGTGCCTTTGCATAGAACTTCTCTAACTCTATGTCTGTGTTGGTTGTTTTTGTTTTGTTTTGTTTGTTTGTTTGTTTGTTTATCAACTTAACACAATTTCAATTTACCTGGGAGAAGAAAACCTTAATTGAGAAAGTGCTTCCATGACATTGGCCTGTAGACAAGCCTGTGGAGCATTTTCTTGGTTCATGATTGATGTGAGAAATCCTAGGCCTCTGTAGGAAGTGCCACCCCTGGACAGGTGGTCTCCTGGGTTGTGTAAGAAAGTAAGCTAAGCAAGCCATAGAGAGCAAGCCAACAAGAAGAGTTCCTCCATAGCCTGTACTTCAATTCCTGCCTTCAGGTTCCTGCCTTGAGTTCCTGTTTTGGCTTCCCTCAATGGACTGTGACTCTTTCCTCCCCAAATTTCTTTGGTCATGGTGCTTATCGCAGTGATAGGAAGATATCTAGGACAAAGTCCAAATTCCTTAAGGGTAGGGACCACCTGATAGACTATGATCTCTTCTTAATATTGATACATCTACAAGGACTCTACTACCAAAGTCACATTTATAGTATCCTGTGATATCATTAGAGAAAAACACAATTTAAAGCACACACTGCAGCATCATATATCTCTTCCTTATTTTATTTTATTTGTATATTTTATTCCTACACAAAGCATCCTGTTCTTTTTACAAGTGTCTATGCTCATTCTCTGCTCAGCTCTATGGCCACCCAAACCCATGAGCCTTACAGCCAGATGCTTCTCTGTCTTGTTTTTAAACTATATCTCTAGAACCTTCAATGGGTATACAAAGAAGTACTGAGCAAAGAGTTACCAAGCAATTAGCCTGCTTTACTCCATTGAGGTCTTTAATTATTTAAACTCAACTAACCAATCACAAGGAGGAGTATTTGACTATTGGAGAAGGATTTTTTTAAGTGCCCATGTGTGGCACTTAACATTTGGTTTCTGGATTCAGACACAACCAGAAGGTGATAGGAAATTTAGATGGAGGGACCACCTAGTATATAGAAGTTAGGTTACTAAAGTTATACCTTTGAAGAGTCTATTTGAGACCCTGGTGCCTTCCCTAATGTCTCTGCAGCACAGCTGCTATGAGGTAAGCAACTTTGTTCTTCACCATAGTCCCTAAAACAATGGAATTAACCAAACATGGCTTGACCTTGAAACTGTGAATGCAAATAATTTCTTTCTATAAGTTGTTAGTCTCAAAAGTTTTGTCACAGCAATGAACGTCTAACATAATAACTTAAGCTGACCCATCAGAACCTGTTTAAGGTAACATGTGTTCAAGAGTGAGCCCTGTGCTTTAAGAATTAAGAACCATGAAGCTCATGTCACAGGTTTGCCATATACAACCAAGAAGTCGAATACATTTTTGGTTTGAGGTTTGTTTTAAAGTTTGGTAAGTGATATCTATCAAGAAAATTTTCCATTTCTTTTAGATTTCCCAATTTTGTGGAGTATAAGTTTTTGAAGTATGACCTAATGATTCTTTCGATTTCCTCAGTGTCTATTGTTATGCCCCCTTTCATTTCTGATTTGGTTAATTTGTATATTCTCTCTCTGCCTTTTAGTTGGTTTGGATAAGGTTTTTCTATCTTGTTGATCTTCTCAAAATACCAACTCTGTTTCATTGATTCTTTGTATTGAGCAGCAGAAGTCTTAGCTTTTGTTTCCTTCTACAGTTTCACTGCTTGGGTGTAAGTACAGACCCAGTGGACTCTCAATAAAAGGGGAGGTGTACAGTACCAAGGGGGCACCAAAGATGGTATTAAATGTGGATGTTTATACAGTGAGTTGGCTGTAAAATGGATCTCTTTGATCCTACCAAATAAATCTCCCATATTAAAGTGACAGCTGAGATTAATACTTTTCATTCTGCCAGAACTCAATAAAGTTCACCACTTTTGTTCCAGGCAGAATAGAAAAAAAAAAAATAGAAGCCAAATTACAATACCAATCCTTCAACATTTGGGCAGGAAGAAAGAGCAATCTCAAGGTCTTGCCAAGAGATTAGTCAAATGGCACGGCATTGTTCTTTGCCCAAATCACTCAGCATCCCAAGCCCAATATTTGACAAGTTCACACTCCATAACTACAGATAGCATCTATTCCAGAAAATATTTTTTATGATAGGTAATACAGAGACATGGGACAAAGTACGTGTGAAAATTTATAAGCAAATCTAAATATCATTTTCTATGGTGTGCATGTTTGTGAGCCCTCTGAAATAAATTCTAAGATGTATATTAATTTAAGCCAAAAGGCTGTGCAGCAATCATGTAGAACATAATCCATGACATAATAGTGTTGAAGGGTACATTTTTAGAAGTTGGGGGAGGTTCAATGAGGATCCCACCTATGAATTGGAGAAGGGACCACATAAGAAGTCTGCAAAGAACTAACTTGGCTTTTTTTGACCTTCCATTTCCTCTACTGTAAAAGGACAGCATTCACCGAAGGATCCCAACAATGAGGCACTGTCTTGGAACCATACACTGGGCCCTCACAAAGCACTAAACTTGCCAACACCCAACTTCATCTTGGAATTTTCACCTCTAGAAGTGTGAAGCACATTTCTATCACTTATAAATGTCTTAGCCTTGGCATTTTGTTATAGCAGCAGCAGGGGTAGATGAGATATCTTCCTTACTCTTGGATCTCCTCTAGTTGAAAAGATGGGCATTGATCAAATAACTCCCTGAACAGATGAAAGAAATATTTTATTAAATGCCACTAAAGAGAAATGTATCTTATGAGAACAAACAAGAGAAATTAAGCAGGTTTTATTAAATATTTGAGATATTCTTGAACCATACTATATACCAGATACAGGTGTGGTTGCTGGTGGCAGCCATGCTTTATTAACATATGGATCTATTTGTTAACTGGAATTCTTTCATTCCTTATGCAGAAGTTCATTTCCATTCCAGCTTGAGTACTAAATAGTCTCCCCATTCCATTTCAGATACCCTGTTTACCTGTAGCCAAACAACATAAACCTTCTGGACTTATTAGATGAGGTTTAGGAGATCCCAGGTCTGCAATCAGTCATCCAGGGCACTTGGGAAAGCAAGGTGTAGGCAAACAAAAACTGGACTTGGAATGGAGCAGGTTGTTACTTGGACTCCATCTGTGAGGCTAGCAGAATTTTCTGAATTGCAGAGCAGAATTGATATCTTGCCCACCTAGTTAGTGCTCCAAAGCTTCACACTTTGCAAATGATTCATGAGGTAGGAGTTTGGGATTTTAACTGCTTTGTATTAGCTTATGTCTTTTCTTCTTTAAAGAGCCCAAACTGCTCATGGCTTCTCTCCAAGTCAGATGACCCCTATGATAGTTTGGCTTTAGACCCATTCATGACAGACAGTGGAGGAAAACCCAGTAGTTGTACCTTTGTTCTCTCTACAGAGTATTCTGGCTGTTTTCCCAGATGTACAATTCTTTTTAAAAACTGAAAAATTAGAAACCACCTTCCAGCTGTTCTGGACCTTACCATCTCAAGGCTTACTCAAAATTGTATTGACCAAAGGTAAAGATAAATTGTAAATGAGCTTAGTTGGGGAAAATGGGAAGAGGGAAGGATCTAGTAGTAAAACACATGTGTGTCTCACAGTCCCAGAGAGAGTGGAACCCTGAAGAACCATAGGAAACCACAATGAGATAGGTGATTACAACTCAGCCTAGGTCCCTCCTCTCCATCCACCTCTGTGTTGCCTAGTTCATTCATTTCTCTATGCAGGACAGCTGCCTAGCTCTGCTTTGAGCAGGAGATAGGAAATGATCACAATGCCTGCATCCATCGCACATCCTTACTTCCAATCCTAGCATAACTGACAAGCTGTCATTTCCCCCTACATTCTAAAATTTAGGCACACATTTGAAAGTAAAAAAGACATACTTATTTTGCCATATGATAGAGTTGATACACATTGACTGGGGTGGAGGGGGGAGAGTGTTAAAATACCAAAGGCATCTGTAATAACAAAAAAACAACCAAAAATGTAAGTCTCTAAAATATCAACAGGAAAAATGTGCCCACATAATTAAAAGAAAGAACTGCAACTCTAAAATGAGAAATTGTAAATTTAAATGACTTAGGAAGAGAATAAGAATAGGATACACTAAGGGAGCTTGCCTAGCATGATGGGTATTTACTGCATTTGTATCCCCCACATTGCAGACAAACAACCAACCACAACCCCAAATAAAACAATCAGATGATAATAACAACTGTCCTGGTTTGGGAAGGGAACTGCTTTCCTTTTCTAAGGATCCCTTCCAGGGAAGAAGCTTGCTGTGTTAGACCACTTGTGGCCTCTCTTCAGACATTTGCCCTGGGGAAGGGGAAGTGATTTATCTCTTTTGTAAATTTCAGTGGAGCAAAGGGATCCTTTTCAACTCAGCTCTTGCATCTTCTCCCTGAGAAAGAGCTTCCCTTAGGATAAAGGAATTCTAATAGGTTCCTGGAGTCAAAGGGCCTTCAGTCTGCAGGGCACTTGAGACCTGTCCTGACAGTAATGTCTGTGTGAGTGTGCATCTAATTTTCACTATTGGTTTTTAATTTATTATTGTGTACATGATAGGAGTTAGAGAAGAGAACAACTTTGTAGAGTTGGGTCTCTCCTACACTGAGGCAGGTTTCAGGGTGTGAATTCGGGTCTGTATAGAAAGCATCTTTAACTGGTGAGCCACCTCAATGGCCCTTTTAATTTTTCATTCATTCACTGTAACCTTATGTGTGTGCAGGATGTGATGACTATCAAGCTATTTTAAAATATGCCTGTGTTGTATAACGACTTTAAATGATCTCTGTTGTCCTATGTCTATAAAAGACGAGGAAGGCCACACATACAGTCACTGCTTTCCACTTTTCTTTTCCCCTCTCCTGCAGCTTTCCCTAGTTAAATCATTTCTACCTTATGAAACTTTCTATTTTAATCTACTGACAGTCCATGGAGAGGATTCTGAAATTGTCACAGCTTCTTCCTTTCTTCCTGAGGTTCATGGTCTAGCTTTTTACAGCTCTGGGGTTGGGGGAATACACTGTGAGCTATTACTTGCTCAGGAATACAGGCCTTTACCTTTATCCACAATGACTCACTTTAGTGGCATAAAAGGATTTTATTTTTTCCTAGATAGTTTATAAGAATTCCTCCATTCATTTTTAGCTCTGAAATGTTATGGACATGGTGAATACTAAGATGAGTCAGGTAACTAATGTTAAGAAGTAATTTCTTCCTTTTAGAGTCCAGAAACCTAATTAACACATGTCTCTAAGTATTTGCTTCTAGACAAATTCTCTTGGCTATGTCTGCCTCTTACAATACCATAGGCATGTAGGTAGATGTATGCTAGATGATAGATAATAGATATTTAATTTCTAGAAATTTATAGAGAATCACAATTTACTTATTTTATGTTTTATTTTAATATGTATGTGCCTATTACCTTTGTGTTGTATCTGCTCTATTTTTCATTTTAAGATTTATTTTTATTGTATATGTACATGTATTTGCCTACATATATGTTTGTGCACCAATGTGTGCTGTGCTTGTGAAGCCAGAGAGGGCATTCAATTGCCTGGAACTGGAGTTGCAGATGTTGTGAGCCAAAATGTGATTGCTGAGAATTGAACTCATGTCCTCTGCCAAATCAATGTTATTTGTATCACTGAATCACCTCTTCAGTCCCTTTTGTTACTGTATCATGAAACTATTTTAAACCTCTGTCTTAGGCCATTTCAGTTAAACAGCTTTTCTCAACCTTTTCCTCAATTTGTCTTATGTTTTCAGGTGTTCCTTATCTTTATGTGGCTCTTCCATTAGAAAAACTGTATTCTTGTGATGGTTGTAGTTTTATTCTTCTTTCCTCAAGTTCTGCCAGCTCACTTTTAAATTCAATTTTTATTAACCCTATTGTTCATGGCCCATTGTATGTTTATATTATGGTCTCCAAGGGAACCTCTGCAACAACAGTGTTATGAGGGAATCAAAGCCAGCATCATAACTACTATTTCCAGAGTCTACTATTTCTATCAGAAGCCCAGGACTACAAGGGTTGAATTTAGGAGCAATTCAGTAAAAGGTTAACTTGGGGATAAGTATGCCTCCATTACACTGTTGGTCTCTATGATAGAGTGAGTCCAGACACTGGAAACATTGACACTTGATTGTGCTTCCTCTTTTCACTCACCTTGGTTCTGAACCCAAGACTCACATGTCTGATTGGGAAAATCTCACATCAAAACCTGACTTCAGCTAAGGAAGCAGAGTTTCCATTTTTAAAAACTGCCAAGTGTAGAAAAGCAGACAAGAAGAACATTAGAGCAGATGGCGAGTACTTTCAAATAATCCAAACAGGCTCCATTTTCCACTGAGCTCTCAGCATTGTCCTACATCTGCACTGAGCAATATCCTTTCATCTCTTGGGCATAACCCAAGGTCCTCTCAGCTATCTATGTTACTTTATATCATATTGTCCAGCATGTGCATTAGGATAGCTATTAAGTGTTGTTAACATCTATTTTTGCTGACAAGGACACTGATGTTCAAAAAAAAAAAAAAAAAAAAAGGCTGGGCGGTGGTGGTGCAGTGGCACACGCCTTTAATCCCAGCACTTGGGAGGCAGAGCCAGGGGGCTCTGTGAGTTCGAGACCAGCCTAGGCTACCAAGTGAGTTCCAGGAAAGGTGCAAAGCTACACAGAGAACCCTGTCTCGAAAAACAAAAAACAAAAATAAATAAACAAACAAACAAACAAAAAAGGGTGGACTGTGTTCAAGGTCCACCAGCCAATATGGCAACATTGAGAATTATTCTCACCAACTGACTCTAAATATCATCATTCTTCTTCTGCCTTTTGAATCAATGAACTTGGACTATGTTGCCTCAATCAAGACAATTACCAGCCTCCCCAGGACAGGTAACATAAATAGAGTTCTTAAGCATAGTTTCTCAACGAGACCATCTTAGATTGCACTCCACTCTGCTTTGTAACCTGATGGTTAATACTGTATTTCATATAACTGAAAGCTACACATAACATTCTTGGCTTTTATAGAATAACCATCTTACCATTTGCTATAGTGCATCTTGCTTGTATGAACCATTCTTAGTCACATTTTCCCTCATTGGTAAATAATGGTCATTTGCTCCTGAATTTCTAAAAGAAGTCCCCTGGCTGCTGGAAGAAACAGGGCTTATTTAGTCAACAGGCATTGACTGAAGTTTTTCTGGTCCAACTTTTTCTTGCACTGTGGCTTTCTTCCATGGCTCTTACATCTATAAACTCATCCCTGTGAGTGCCCCTGCTTTTTCTGTGTGTTCCCTTTCACTGTTCCCTCTGCCTTCACTGTCCCTCTCTTTTTCATCACTGAGTGTGTACTCATAAGCATTCTTATTTCATCTTACAAGATTTATTAAAGTCATTTCCTTTTATCAACATCTCCCTTGAATTTTCAACAAATTACAAATGAGTTCCCTTATATTTAACCACTTTGACATTTCTATTGGATGACACTGTTGGCTTTCTACTTGACCTTAAGTAAATGTGATACAGTGATTGAATTACCTTTTACTCCACTATGGTAATATTATATATCCAAACTATTTTCATGACCAGGAATCCATGCCTTTCGTTTATGGACCTATGTGGTTTGCATTGATTGAAGAGTACTCACACAGTTGGCCCTGCCCTTCTGACTGTTTTCAGAAGGATTCTCTGAGAATAAATGTTGTTCCAGTGGGGATTGAGAAACACAATGAACAGATGTGAACTCAATCAGACCTACCCTAACCTACATCAGTGTAGTCATAGTCAGTGCAAGTCATATGTGAGCAAAAAAGATGTATGTTGTTTGTGGTGGCCATCATCATTTTACTAGTATATTTTTCCAGTGCCATCAGTGTGGATTGATCTTCTGTACTCCTATAAAGGAAGCTTTCACTCCTACCCTTGGTACTTTGTCATAGCATGTCTGAACATTGTAGGACACTTACTACATATCATGTGAAAAAGCTTAAGCTTAACACTACATAAATAAGTTGTCTAAAGATACATAATGAAGTATAGATAGAGATATGGTTCAAGACCAGGTAATTATGAGCTCAATACAATATCCTTTTCACAATAGATATTTAAGAAAATATTGAAATATAGGAAAAAATGAAGGAAAGGAAGAGATAAAAAGAAAATGGAAGAGAATAAATCTTTTTCAATGTTGTTACAAAACTTAAAACATTTCAATTTCTGTTACTAAGTTCTTTTAAAGTAAATTATCATCATGATTTATATTTGAGAAGAGAATATTTATCATTTTGACTTATCACGAGCCATTCTTTAAACCATTTGACTACCTGTTAAGGAGTATCTCTTGCACCATGTCTGTGGAGAGATAAACATCTGTCCAGACCCTCCCACTACAAAACCCTTCTGCCATAGGCCCTTTTTATTCTAGCAGGGTCCCAAAGTCTTGTTTCTCACACTGGCCACCTGGCTGCTGTCTGCAGGACTCATGAGTGGAATAAAAATAGGAGGTTCAGTTAATTATCTTAGGAAGTGTGCATTTTATTCTTCTCACGGGGGAACTATAATTGGGGCTCCCATCATACACTCCCTTGAATTCACCATACTCTTTTAATTTCCCAGCTCAAAACTCCAGCCTGCCTTGGAGCTCTCAATGTTTTTTCAATAATACCTTTACACAGTGTGTGTTGTGGTAGAGGTGGTGGTGGTGGTGGTGGTGGTGACTATGTATAATTTATTTATTTTCCCTAAAATCTTCCCATAGGTATAGAATTGGCATGAATTTAAGAAAAGAGACTATAAGAAGGCCTGTGTGGCCTAAGTTCAGAAGTTTAAGGCAAAGTTGTTTTCAAGTTGCACTGTGAAGTTCATGAGAACAGAAACCTATGGTCTGAATATATCTGCTAGGAAAGAACAACAACATAATATGATTGACATCATCTGTCATTGAAACACAGAACTTTAAAACCGGCAGAAGCTTTAAGACACATAATCCAATTCCCTCACTGAACACTTCCAAACACATGAACCTCTAAGGGAGGGGGTGGCTTATCACAAGTTGGCATCCTGTGGCAGAGCTGATACTAGAGTTCGAGTCTCGTAGTTCCCATGTACGATTTCTTTTAACACACCTCCTGCTGGCCCATCAACCAAACATGGTTAAGAGCAGAATTTTATATATCTGACCACTGGGCTCTTAGCTTAACCAAGCCACTATTCTAGCCTGACTGCACTTCAGTTTACTAATCTATAAAGAGGGAATAATGATGTATTTATTCTCTTGAGACTGCTATAAGGAATTAAGACCTTAGTCGAGGACCAAGAAGAGATAAATAGTTCAGTGACTGCTAGAAATAATGATGGTTATTCATAAAGGAAATGGTCTTAATCCTAATTCTTTCTTATTTTAGCAATAAAGAAATAAAATGCAGTTATTTATCTTGAAAGGGACCAACGACTGGAGGTTTATGATACCAAATTATTACATTGAACCATAATCCTCAAGGTTGTAGTAGAAAGATGTGGTCCTTCAAGAGGTGATTAGGTAAGGAGGGTGGAGTCTTCAGGAGTGAGATTAGTACCTCATGAAAGAGACCAGAAAGCTCTTTAGCCCATTCCTCCACATGATAAACCAATGAACAGGCCACTATATGAGGAACAGGAACTGGTCCCCTGAGGGATGATTCATCCCTAACAGGCTTGGGAGCCAGCTGGCCCAAATAAGTAAAAAAGATACTTTCTGAACGCCAACCTGGGTCTGCCTAAGGGCCTTAGCAACAGCAGCTGAGACATGATCTGGAGATGACCTGGACCAATGAGAGGCAGCCATGTCACACAAGCAGATGCATATTCATCAGACCTCCCCCCAGGATGGGGTGGAGGGTATATAAGGCTTGCCTCTTCCTGAATAAACTGAGTTTGTTGTTTCCACATTCTCCCTGACTCTGCACCTACTTGGCCCCCTCCCACAAAGGGACAACACTCTGCTACAATCCCCTGCCAGACACTAAGCATGATGGTACCTTGATCTTGGCTTTACAGTCTTAGAACTATGAAGAATACATTTCTGCTGTTTAAAAGTTCAGAGGTTTGAATGAGAAATGTCCCACATGGGCTGAAATATTTGGATGCTTGGTATCAGGTTGGTGGCACTATTCAGGGAGGTTGTGGAAGCTTGAGGACATCCAGCCTTGATGGTGATAGTGTATCACTTGAGCCAAATTTTGAGAGTACTAGTCCACTCTGTTTGCTTTCTATATTGAGATGTGATTTCTTAGCTCCTTGGAACAGCTGCCTGCTGCCATGGCTCTCCCACCATTAGCCTCTGGAAGAGAAATCAAAATAAACTCTGCCTTCTACAAGTAGCCTTTGGTCATGGTATTTTATCACATCAACAGCAAAGAAAACTGATACAATAAGATACCCAGCCTGCAGTATTTCCTTGTAGCATTCTGACTATAATGTATGTCCTATCCAAGCTCAAGCCATTTCCTGTAGGAATTAACAAAAAATTTCAATCTAATAAAAGTTTGTTAGCTTCATTAACTTCAATTGCCTTGGGATTGACTGCTTAAATAATTTATTCTTCCTTTTCCTTCCCTCATTCTTGGGCATTTCACACTGAGTGGGCTTTACTATTAAATAAGTCCCCCTCACATGGAGACTCTTGCATCTTAGAGTAAGTCATCTTTACAGATAGCAATCTCTGTATAAACAGCTATGGTTCCCCAAATATTCCTGCAAAAGTTCTGGAACTCCAGCTGCCTAAGACAATTGGCCTGTTCAGTCATGAACAGAATCTTTAAATACAATTGTCAGTCTGACTGGAGTTGGATCACATAGGAAACATGTCTGGGTGTGTCCAGAATGTTTGAACTGAAGAAAGAAGGCTGACTGTTGTTTTCTTACTCATTGTTCTTTGGCTCTTTTGGGAAGCCCACCACCCAGCTCCAAAATAAGTCACACACAGTGGCTTATAATAACTTGTAAATACCCTGCCATAGCTTGGTTTGTTTCTTGCCAGCTTTTCTTAACTTTAAATTATCCCCTCAGCCTTTTGCTTCTTGGCTTTTTCATCTTCTTACTTCTGTATAGCTTACTTTCACTCTTATTATGTGGCTGGCTGTGTGGTTGGATGACTAGCCCCTTACATCCTCTTCCTTGATCCCTCTTGCTCTTCTTTTCCTCCCAGATTTCTCCTTATATTTATTTTCTCTGTCTGCCATCCCCATCTGTCCTTTCTCCTGCCTCACTATTGGCTGTTCAGCTCTTATCAGATGTTTTAAACAGGCAAAGTAACACAACTTCACAGAGTTAAACAAATGCAACATAAAAGAATACAATGCATCTTTGCATCATTAAACAAATGTTCCATAGCATAAACAAATGTCATCTTTAAGTAATATGCCACGACAACTGGCCCTGAATCTGGATGGTATCATCATGATCTTGAGTGCTGGACTAAACAAAATGAAAAATAAGAGAAATTGAGCTGAGCAGTCCTTCCTATCTATGGATAAAATATTACCAGCCACCCTGTACTTCTGCTAGCATGCCTTCCTCACCATGATGGACTAAATTCCCTCAAACCATGTGCCAAAATAAACACTTTCCCTTTAAATTGTTTATATCAGGTACTTTGTCATGTATATGAGAAAAATGGCTAATACATTGAAAGGATTACTTTGTCTAGGATCATGTAATAATTGTCCAGGTATGATTATTCATTTATTCTTGGGTCCTGGCAAAAGGGGTCACTTCCACTTAAGTCACATAGACAAGGTAAAAGGAGTGGCTTTTATATCAAAAGAGAGGATGGGAATGTGTACAGTCATTAAGAGAGCTCCCTTTCTACCCTCTCCATTGACTATCCCATAGACACCTCCTTTGCCATGGCTTCTCTTTCTTCCAGCTTCCTTAATTTTTCTGAGTCCCTCTTTCTCCTTACATTGTACCTCCTTAGGGTCTGCCTCTGTAGGCTCCTAAGGAATTCCAATCCCATATATAAGCTCTAGCCACTGAATAAAATTCCTTGCCCCGAACAGAGACATGTAGCAACCAGCAAGCACAGGTATCTTTGAAGCAGATCTGGAGTATCCAACAAAAGAGTGACCTACTTCTCTTTGCTTTAGAACCTCTGAGCCCTCCTAGGTCAGGAACTGTTGGCTCCATCCATGGCTTCTCTACTCAGCAGTGGGAGTCCTCTAAGGGAGGAACAGTAGGGGCTCACACTAGTAAAAACCAGAATGGCTTTGAATAATGTAAGAGGACACCAGTCATCCTTTCCTATAAGCTGTCTGCTCCCCTTCCCTTGAGAGCCATGTGAAAGACTTTGAAAGCATTAGTTCTAATACCAAATCTGCTTAGGGAGGAAAATTCCCTAAGAAGTTTCAGTATTCCAGTCTATATAATAGTAGCAAAATGCCCCATCTCAAGATGACAGAAGCATTAAAGATTAAATGCCTGCAATGGCTTCTAGGGGGTGTTCAGCTCACTTTGACTCATGCCCCACTTTGCCTCTATGTCTTCTCCTTAAGGACAAGTCTGAATCTTGGACAAATATTTTCATACACTCAAAAGGTATGCATGCTGGTAGATTAGATTGCAAAACTCCATTAGACTGTCTTCTAAGGTATAGATGCATAAGTGCCTGCTTCTTATCCTCTGGTCCCTTAGGGTAAGGGCCAAGACTGCCTCTGAACTTGAAAAGGCCTAATTGACTGATCCCAAAATGTGGTTGGCAATGTCTGTGCACTCAAAGATCTGCTTTATCATACCAGCCAACACAGTCTCCAGAGATGTCTTTTGTACCTCTTTGTCATGTCCATCCCACCCTGATTTAGGATCAAGGGGCAAGGGTAATAGACTTACAGCCATAGAGTCACTGGAAACTTAACTTCTTCTAGAATATAGGGGTAATAGTATGTAATATACAAATGTTGGAATGCACAAAACTGAAATCCAAATGGATCAAAGACCTCAACATAAATCCAGTTACTCTGAACCTGATAGAAGAGAAAGTGGGAAGTAGTCTTACATGCATTAGCACAGCAGATCACTTCCTAAATATAACACCAGTAGCATAGACACTGAGAGCAACAATTAATAAATGTGACCTCCTGAAACTGAGACGCTCCTGTAAGGCAAAGGATATGGTCAATAAGACAAAATGACAGCCTACAGAATGGGAAAGGATCATTACCAATCCCACATCTGACATAGGGATGACCTCCAAAATATATAAAGAACTCAAGAAACTAGACAGCAAAATATCAAATAATCTAGTTGAAAAATGGAGTGCAGATCTAAACAGAGAACTCTCAACAGAAGAATCTCAAATGGTGAGGCAGACCCTGCAGTCTCCACACCCTGCCCCCACACCCATTTGCTCCAGACCCCAGCCACTTCCTGAGACTCAGAGACCAGCCCCCAGCTCCCATCCACCCTGGAACTCCCATCTGGACCAGAAATGAGTGCCTGGGGTTATAGTTAGAGAGGCAACCACCCTGGGTCCCATCCCTGGACACCATCATGGGAGGACCTGCCCAACTTGGCCCAAGTTTCCAGCCAATAAGCAGGCCCTGTGGGAAGGCTCCCCTTTTCCAAGACAGCAGGCAGACCCTGCAGTCTCCACACTCTGCCCCCACACCCATTTGCCTGAGACCCCAGCCACTTCCTGAGACTCACAGACCAGCCCCCATCTCCCATCCACTTCTGAACTCCCATCTGGACCAGAGAGACCCTCCGGTGGACACTACAACCTCAACGCCTTGCCCCCACACCCATCTGCTAGAGACCCCAGCCACTTCCAGAGACTTAGAGACCAGTGGCCAGCATTCCATCCTGCCCCGGAACTCCCATCTGGACCAGAGCTACCATCCTGTCCCGGATCTCCCATCTGGACAAGAGGAGCTCCCATCTGGACAAGAGGAGCTCCCATCTGGACAAGATAAGGAGACCCCAGGGACTTCCTGAGACTCAGAGTCCAGGCCCCCAGCTCCTATCTGGCCAGCACTCTCATCTGGACCAGAGATCCCACCTGGCCCAGAGCTTCCATCTGGACCAGAGAGAGGCTCCCTAAATCTGTCAGCTCTGTCTGGACCAAGTGCACTGATAAGCCCAAGAATGAACCCAGAAGGAGATAGGCAGATGCCAAAGCAGAAGTACATACAACAAAATAAAGAGCAATACAGCATCACCAGAACCTAGCCCTTCACCAACAGCTAGACCTGAACATCACAGAATGGAAGAAGAAGAAGAAGAAAACAGCCTTATAAGTAACATCATGAAGAGGCTAGAGCCTTATATAGAAGAAATCAAAAATAAAGTGGAGGAACAGACAAACAAAAATTGGGAAGAATGCTATAAAAAAAACTAGAGGAAAGGACAATTAAAGCAGAAGAAAACAATAAGTCCCTGAAAGAAAATTGTGAAAAAACAAGGGAAAAAGTCCAAGACCTGAAGGGGGAAATAGAAAAAATGAAGAAGACACAAGCAGAAGGAATGCTGGGAATAGAAAATCTGAGTAAACAAACAGGAACTTCAGATGCAAAAATAACCAACAGAATGCATGGAAGAGAGGATCTCTGGTGTTGAAGATACGGTAGAAGAAATAGATTCATCAGTCAAACAAAACACTAAAACCAAGAAAGTCATGACCCAAAATGTCCAAGAAATTTGGGACACCATGAAAAGACCAAACCTATGAATAATAGGGACAGAGGAAGGAGAAGAATACAAACTCAAAGGCACAGAAAATATATTTAACAAGATCATATAAGAAAACTTTCCCACCTTAAAGAAGGTAATGCCTATGAAGATACAAGAAATCTATAGAACACCAAACAGACTAGACCCCTAAAAAAAGTCCTCTCACCACATAATAATTAAACAACTAAATGTACAGAATAAAGAAAGAGTATTAAGGGCAGCAAAGGAAAAAAGCCAAGTGATTTATGAAGGCAAACCCATGAGAATAACACCCTATTTCTCAATGGAGACTTTGAAAGCCAGAAGGACCTTGACAGATATAATGCAGACACTAAGAGACCATGGATGCCAGCCTAGACTAATATACCCAGCAAAACTTGCAATCATCATAGATGGAGAGAACAAGACCTTCCAAGACAAAACCAGATTTAAACAATACTTATCCACAAACCCAGCCCTACAGAAAGCACTAGAAGGAAAATTCCAAACTAAGGAAGGCAGAAACACCCATGAAAACACATGCGATAGATAACACCACAGCAGTAAACCCCAAAGAAGAGAAGTACAAACACACTACCACCAAAAAATAAAAATAATAACAGGAATGAACAATCACTGATCATTAATATCCCTTAATATCAATGGACTTGATTCACCTATAAAAAGACACAGACTAACAGAATGGATACGAAAACAGGACCCATCTTTTTGCTGCATACAAGAAACACACCTCAAATTCAACGACAGACACCTCCTAAGAATAAAAGGCTGGGGAAAGTCTTTCCAATCAAATGGTCTTAAGAAGCAAGCTGGTGTAACCATCCTAATATCCAGCAAAATAAACTTCAAACTAAAATCAATCAAAAGAGATAATGAAGAACATTACATACTAATCACAGGAAAGATCCACCGAGATGAAGTCTCAATTCTGAACATTTATGCCCCAAACACAAGGGCACCCACATATGTAAAAGAAACATGACTAAAGCTTAAATCACATATAAAACCCCACACATTAATAGTGGGAGACTTCAACACCCCACTTTCACCTCTGGACAGATCGGCCAAATTGAAACTTAACAGAGACATAATGGTCTTAACTGATGTTATGGCTCAAATGGACTTAATTGATATCAACAGAACATTCCCCCCAAACAAAAAAGAATATACCTTCTTCTCGGCACCCCATGGAACCTTCTCTAAAATCGACCACATACTTGGCCACAAAGCAAATCTCAACAGATACAAAACAATTGGAATAACCTCCTGTGTTATATCAGACCACCATGGTTTAAAGTTAGATTTCAACAACAAAAAACTACAGAAATCCCACAATATCATGGAAACTGAATAATGCTCAATTGAATCACCAATGGGTTAAGGAAGAAAAAAGAAATTAAAGACTTCCTAGAGATCAATGAAAATGAATACAACACATACCCAAACTTATGGGACACTATGAAAGCACTGCTAAGACAGAAATTCATAGCACTAAATGCATACATACTGGAGAAATCTCATGCTAGTGACTTGACAGGACACCTGAAAGCCCTTGAACAGGAAGAAGCAAAATCACCCAGGAGGAACAGATGCCAGGAAATTACCAAATTGAGAGCTGAAATCAATAAAATGGAAATAAAGAAAACAATACAAAGGATTAATGACACAAAGAGTTGGTTCTTTGAGAAGATCAACAAGATAGACAAGCCCTTATTCAAACTAACCAAAAGATAGAGAGAGAGCATCCAAATTAACAAAATCAGAAAGGGAAAGGGGGACATAACAACAGACAATGAGGAAATCCAGAGAATCATCAGGTCATACTTCAAAAACTTCTACTCCACAAGACTGGAAAATCTAAAAGAAATGGATAATTTTCTGAATAGGTACCACATACCTAAGTTAAATCAAGACCAGATAAACCATTTAAATAGTCCAATAACCCCTAAGGAAATAGAATCAGTCATTAAAAGTCTCCCAACCAAAAAAAGCCCAGGACCAGATGGTTTCACTGCAGAATTCTACCAGATCTTCAAAGAAGACTTAATACCAATACTCTTTAAATTGTTCCACACAAAAAAAGCAGAAGGAATATTACCAAACTCGTTCTAGGAGGCTACAATTACCCTGATTCCTAAACCAAACAAAGATCCAACAAAGAAAGAGAACTACAGACCGATCTCCCTCATGATCATTGATGCAAAAATATTCAATAAAATACTGGCAAACAGATTCCAAGAACACATCAAAACAATTTTCCACCATGATCAAGTAGGCTTCATCCCAGGGATACAAGGGCGGTTCAACATATGAAAGTCCATCAATACAATAAACCATATAAACAAACTCAAAGAAAAAAAACTACATGATCATCTCACTAGATGCAGAAAAGGCATTTGACAATATCCAACACCCCTTCATGATAAAGGTCTTGGAGCAGTCAGGAATACAGGGAACATACCTAAACATAAAAAAGGTAATCTACAGTAAGCCAACAGCCAACATCAAACTAAATGGAGAGAAACTCAAAGCAATACCACTAAAATCAGGAACAAAGCAAGGTTGTCCCCTCTCCCCATACTTATTCAATATAGTACTTGAAGTTCTAGCCAGAACTATAAGACAACATAAGGAGATTAAAGGGATACAAATTGGAAAGGAAGAAGTCAAGCTTTCCCTATTGTCAGATGACATGATAGTATACATGAGTGACCCCAAACCAAGGAACTGATATAGCTATTAAAACCTTCAGCAACATAGCAGGATACAAGATCAACTCAAAAACATCAGTAGCCCTCCTATATACAATAGACAAACAGGCTGAGAAGGAAATCAGAGATACATCACCCTTTACAAAGGCCACAAATGATATAAAATACTTTGGGGTTACCCTAACTAAGCATGTGAAGGACCTATATGACAAGAACTTTAAATCCCTGAAAAAAGAAATTGAAGATGTCAGAAAATGGAAAGACCTCCCATGCTCATGGATAGGCAGGATTAACATAGTAAAAATGGCGATCTTACCAAAAGCAATCTGCAGATTCAACACAATCCCCATCAAATTACCAACACAATTCTTCACAGAGCTGGAAAGAAAAATACTCAACTTCATATGGAAAAACAAAAAACCCAGGATAGCCAAGAGAATCCTGTACAATAAAACAACGTCTGGAGGCATCACAGTCCCCAACCTCAAGCTCTACTACAGAGCTTCAGTAATAAAAACAGGTTGGTACTGGCATAAAAACCGACATGTGGACCAATAGAATAGAATTGAAGACCCTGACATTAACCCGTACACCTATGAACTATGATTTTTGACAAAGAAGCCAAAAATGTACAATGGACAAAAGAAAGCATCTTCAACAAGTGGTCCTGGCATAACTGGATGTCAATGTGTAGAAGGCTGCAAATAGATCAATATCTGTTACTGTGCACAAAACTTAAGTCCAAGTGGATCAAAGACCTCAACATAAATCCAATTACTCTGAACCTGTTAGAAGAGAAAGTAGGAACTTCTCTTGAATGCATTGGCACCAGAGATCACTTTCTAAATATAACACCAGTAGCACAGACACTGAGAGAAACAATCAGTCAATGGGACCTGTTGATACTGAGAAGCTTTTGTAGAGCAAAGGACATGGTCAACAAGACAAAGCAACAGCCTACAGAATGGGAAAAGGTCTTCACCAACCCCACATCTGACAGAGGGCTGATATCCAAAATATATAAAGAACCCAAAAAATTAGACATCGAAATGCCCTATAGTCCAATTAAGAAATTGGCTATAGAACTAAACAGAAAATTCTCAACAGAGGAAGTTCAAATGGCTTAAAGACATTTAAGGAATTGCTCAACATCCCTAATTATCAGGGAAATGCAAATCAAAACAACTCTGAGATACCAACTTACACCTGTCAGAGTAGCTAAGATCAAAAACACAGAAGACAGCTTATGCTGGAGAGCATGTGGAGCAAGGGGAACTCTCCTCCTCTGCTGCTGGGAATGCAAGCTTGTACAGCTACTTTGGAAATCAATATGGTGCTTCCTTAGAAAATTGGGAATCAATCTCCCCCAAGACCCAGGTGTAGCACTCTTGGGCATATACCCAAGGAATGCTCAATCATACCACAAGGGCATTTGCTTAGCTATGTTCATATCAGCATTGTTTGTAATAGTAGAACCTGGAAACAACCTAGATGCCCTTCAACTGAAGAATGGATAAAGAATACATAATGGAGTACTACTCAGCAGAGAAAAACAATGACATCATGAGGTTTAGAGGCAAATGGATGGATCTAGAAAAAATCATCCTGAGTGAGGTAACCCAGACTCAGAAGGACTAACAGGGTATGTACTCACTTATAGGAGGATACTAGATGTAAAACAAAGATGACTAGACTGCTACACAACTCCAGGGATGCTACCTAGAAAACAGGACCCTAGGAAAGACACAGGGATCACCCAATGACAGAGAAATGGATGAGATCTACATGAACAACCTGGACGACTGAGAGTAATGAAGGACAAGGTTTGAGGGAAAGAAAGCTTAGGGGAGCAGGAGATCACAGCTGGATCAAGAACAGAAAGGGAGAACAAGGAATACCAGACCATGATAAATGAAGACCACATGAGAACAGGAATAGGCAGAGTGCTGGAGAGGTTCCCTGAAATCCACAATGACACATCTTCTGTAGACTGCTGGCAATGGTCAAGAGAAAGCCTGATCTGACCTAGTCTGGTGATCAGTTGGCCAAACACCCTAACAGTCGAGCTGGAACTCTCATCCAATAAGTGATCGAAGTGGATGCAGAGATCCTCAGCCAGGCCCCAGGTGGAGCTCCAGGTGTCCAATTGTTGAGAAAGAGGAGGGATTGTAAGAGCGTGAACTGTTGAGCCCAAGATTGGAAATAGCATAGGGACAAATAGCCAAATGAATGGAAGCACATGAATTATGAACCAAAGGCTGTGGAGTCCCCAGCTGGATCAGGCCCTCTGGATAATTGTGACAATTGAATAGCTTGAACTGTTTGGGAGGCATCCATGCTGTGGGACTGGGACCTGTCCTTAGTGCAGGAGCTGGCTGTTTGGGACTTTGGGCTTACTCAGGGACACTCTGCTCAGCCTGGAAGGAAGGGACTGGACCTGATTGTACTGAATCCACCAGGTTTATATGAATCCCCAGGGGAGTCTTGGCCCTGTAGGAGATGGGAATGGAGGGGAGGGAATGGAGGAAAGGTAGGTGTGGGAGCGGGAGGGGGGAGGACAGGGGAACCCATGGCTGATGTGTATAATTAAAATATAACAATAATAATAATAATAATAATAATAATAATAAGAAGAAGAAGAAGAAGAAGGAGAAGGAGAAAAACAAAAAAAAGATTTAAAAAAAAGAATCTCAAATGGCTGAAAGACATTTAAGATATTGCTCAATATCCTTAAGTATCAGGGAAATGAAAAATCAAAATGACCGTGAGACACCTGTCAGAATGGCTAAGGGCAAAAACCCTGATGACAACTTATTTTGGAGAGGATGTGGAGAAAGGGGAGCATTCCCTCTACTGCTGGTGGGAGTGCAATCTTGTACAGCCTCTCTGGAAATCAGTATGGTGGTATCTCAGAAAATTTGGAATCAAACTACTTCAAGACCCAGCAATACCACTCCTGAGCAAATACCCAAAAGATGCTCAACCACACTACAAAGACACTTGTTCAGCTATATTCATAGCAGCATTATTCATTATAACCAGAACCTGTAAACAACCTAGATGCCCCTCAGTGGAAGAATGGAAAAAGAAATTGTAATACATTTATGCAATGGAGTATTATTCAGTGGTTAAAAAAAACAACAACAATAACAACAATGACACCATGAAATTTGTAGGCAACTAGATGGAACTAGACAAATCACCCTGAGTGAGTTAAGCCAGATCCAGAAGGAAAAACAAGGTATGTACTCACTCATAAGTGGATATTAGACACAAAGCAAAGGATAACCAGGCTACAATCCACAACCCCAGAGAAGCTAGATAAAGAGGAGGACCCTGAGAGGGATATGCATGGGTGGCCCCAGGAAGGGGAAAGGGTTAAGATTTCCTAGGTAAACTTGAGGCAGTGGGTGGGGTTAGAGGGGAGGAGATGAGGAATTGAGATAGCTGAGTTTAAGGAGGGATGGAGAGGGAGAGCAATGCAAGAGTTATCTCGACAGAGTGAACATATATGGGTTTAGGGAGAATCCTGGTGCTAGAGAAATCACCAGGAACCCACAAGGATGTCCCCAGCTAAAACTCTTAGCAGTGATGGAGAGGGTGCCTGAACTAGCCTTCCCCTGTACTCAGATTGGTGACTTCCCCAATTGTAATCATAGAACCTACATCCAGTGACTGATGGAAGTAGATGCAGAGACTGGCAGCCAAGCATTTGGCTGAGCTCCTGGAGTTCAGTTGAAAAAGAGGAAGGAGGGGTTTTAGCAGCAAAGGGGGTCAAGATCATGATGGGAAAAACCACAGAGACAGCTGACCTGAGCTAGTGGGAGCTCACAGACTCTGGACTGACAGCTGGGGAGCCAAACTAGGTCCTCTGAATGTGGAGGACAGTTGTGTGGCTTGATCTGTTTGTGGGTCCCGTCAGTGGGACCACAACCTATCCTGGATACATAAACTGTCCTTTTAAAGCCCATCCCCTGTGGTGGGATGCTTTACTTAGCCTTGATGCAGAGGGGAGGGTCTTAGTTCTGCCCCAACATGGTATGCCAGCCAGTGTTGACTACCCAAGGGAGGTTTTACCCCCTATGAAGAGTGAAGGGGTGTGGGATGGGGGTCAGGTGGGGGGGAGAGCAGGAGAAAAAGAGGAAGGAGAAACAGTGGTTGGTATGTAAAATGAAAAAAAATTAAATGAAAAATTAAGTTAAAAAGAAAAGAATTCTGGGGATGATTCAATGATGGTTACATCAAAGCCAACATAAATATGAGCTCTTATTTGATGTACATTTATAAAAATATTTATACAAATTTCTCTCTTTCTAGAAGGTAGGATTTCCTGGAGGCAGTATATCACTGCATAAATGTATTGGCCACAAATTGTAGTCCAGGCAATATATTCAAGTCTCTTTTAAAACATATTTTAAGGGTAGGAGAGATGGCTCAGTAACAGATCACGTACAGCTCTTAAAGAGGACCCGAGTTCAGTGCAAGCACCCATGTAAGGATGCTCAGAACTATAAATAACTCCAGTCCAGGAAATCCAATACCCTTTTCTGGCCTTCACAGGATCCTACCTCCACAGGCACCTATATGCATGTGCCTGCACATAGACTCAATCATGCACATACACATAATTAAAAACTATAAAATGCATCTTTAAAATAAAATATCTTCCTTTATTTTCATTTTTGAGAAAGAGAGAACATGAAGTTGGATGGGTTGTAAGGTGGGGAGCATCTGGGAAAAGTTGGAGGAAGGGAAAATGTAAAAAAATGTATGAAAAAATTAAAATAACAAAATACTTTTTAATTTATTTACAGGAGCTTTGAGTGAAAAATATTCATAATTTATTTCTGTATCCATAGTGTCCAAATTTCTAAATGAATAATTAAATAAATGATAGAGAAGTCAAATCATTCTTCTTTCTATTTTTTCTTTTGTTTTCATTGCTCTTTCTGATGACCTAGATTGTGCTAGGTGATTTGTAATTTCAGAGGTCTCCTTTAACAACTTATTCAGGTCATACATAGCTTATAGCATGCAGACAGGAAGTGACTAGTGTGTATAATATGTAATAAAGAAGCAGTGTGTTATAGTTATTGTAGTTGAAGATTCTGAAATGAAACTTCCTGTATTTCATTTTCAGAACTGGCATTTATTAACTGTGTGATCTTGGATTGAGAAATAAGCATCTCCAGATGCTAAAGTGGGCACAATAGCAATATAAGCTTACTAATTTATGTTAGTAAGTATGTATACATCACTTATAATAGGATAGGTCCATAGCAACATTATGGTTTGAGCTCAAATGTGTTTCACTGATTCATGTGTTTGAACACCTTGTCCATAGTAGGTATTGCTGTTTTGGGAATGCTATGTAACTTTAAGTTGTAGACCTTCAGTTGAAGAAATAGGTTGTTGGAGAGTTGGTCTTGAATGTTATAATCCAGTCCCACTTTTGGAACCACTCTGTTTCCTGATCTACCAAGATGTCAGCAAGCAAACTTACATGCCCATCACCAATTGACACAGCTGCTTTCTCAAGGCATTCCATTCTTGTTATTATTTTTTTTACTCTTTTGGGGGCCCACCACCCAGCTCCCAAATAAATCACAGAGGCATACTCTTAATTATGAATGCCTAACCTTAGCTTGTCTTGTTTCTTGCCATCTTTCTTTAACTTAACTTATCCTGTCTATCTTTTGCCTCTGGGCTTTTCCATTTCTTTTACTTCTGTAAATCTTACTCTTACTCTGACTTCGTGGCTTGCTGTGGCTAGCTGGGTGGCTGGGTCACTGGCCTCTGGAGTCCTCTTCCTCTCTCACTCCTTCTTTTCCCCTTCTCCCTGATTTCACCTTTTATTTATCCTCTCTTCCTGCCAGCCTTACCTATTTCTCTCTCCTGTCTCACTATTGATGACCATTCAGCTCTTCACTAGACCATTAGATATTTTAGACTGGCAGAGCGACACACCTTCACAGAATTAATCAAATGCAACATAAAGAAAAGTAGCACACCTTAAAATAATATTCTACAACATTCCATACTCTTTCCTATGAGCTCTTGAAGTACTCTGCATGATATTTGAGGTCCATGAAAATCTTGGCACCAAGTGCACGGCCTAGAAACCTTGTAAAGGCATTATTCTATGAAACTCCATTTGGGTGGTCACATCAGTTGGAAAGCATGTGTTGTAGGTAGATGCATGTGGGAATAGGTGGTACCTACCTAGCATCTCTCGCCTCTACTTTGCTAACTGATCAGCAATAAGATTCAGAGTTGTAAACCATACATATCAGAAAAACCAACACTCTGAGATTAGAAAATAATCCTAATCCTATATAAACACAGAATGCTTTCCCTGGCCAAGGGATTATCCAGGAACAGGTCTTACTCAATTCAGCCCTCTAACACAAAAGGATTCTGAAAATAAACCAGTGAGAAAAATACATTCAGCCTTAATTAAAGAGAGGTGTGGGATTGGGGATTTAGCTCAGTGGTAGACCACTTGCCTAGCAAGCACAAGGCCCTGGGTTTGGTCCTCAGCTCTGGTAAAAACAAACAAACAAACAAACAAAAAACAAAAAAAGGGTGTGAGATGATAGGGAACATCAAGAGATAGAGGGAAGGGATAAAAGGAAGGGGAGAATGAAAAAATAAAGGAAAAAAGGAAGCCTCATGCCTCCTCTGTACACTGTTGAGCTGGGTGCAGCATCTTTAGCCTGAGAGTGAAGACAACTTTGTGTAGCGAGATTTTTAGAAGGAAACTGAATTCTTGCTGCAAAATTTGACCTGCTCAGTCAGCCAATTTTGAAATCTGACATGTTTGAGGATACTTCCTACTATACGAGCCTATAATTTTTTTCTTTTATTTGAGCCAGTCTGAATGAGTATCTCTTTGTAACAGCATAAAAGCATCTAATAGAGAAAATAGCATACATTTTAAAAATAAAATTGACAACATCAAAAATTAAAATCTACTATCTTGCATTTCCACTTACAAAAACATTCTCTATGTCATTAAGTAATCTTTATAAATTTAATTTGAGGGTACATTATTATTTTTGAAAATGCATCATGTTTACTTAACTACTCACATATTTTGGGTAACTAGATTATTTCTATTTTTCATTCTTATAAATGTCATTGAAGTCAACATTCATAGTCAATCCTTCTTAGTTCCTGAGGAGAGATAGAGAAGTAGAGTTAATGGTTTAAAAAAGAAACCTTTCAGAGGCTTCTGACATTTCCAAATTGCTTTCTAGAAAAAACAAATCAATTAATATTCCCAATAGCACAGTGTAAAACAAAACAAAACAAAACAAAACAAAACAAAACAAAACAAAACAAAAAACATCTTCCACCATGATGTAAACCACAGGCAATAGGATAAAAAGAATAGCATTTGGTCCCAACCAAAACCATTCTGATCACTGGTGATGCTGTATGCTCCATCACTTACTAGTTCCATGTATTTTCTTCAACAAATCAATATTGCTCTGTGTAAATAAAGTTCTGATTGGCCAGTGGCCAGGCAGGAAGTATAGGCGGGACAAGAGAGAAGAGAATTCTGGGAAGTAGAAGGCTGGGGAGACACCGCCAGCTGCCGCCATGAGAAACAACATGTAAAGACACTGGTAAGCCACAAGCCATGTGGCAAAGTATAGATAAGCAGAAATGGGTTAATTTAAGATAGAAGAAGTAGATAACAAGAAGCCTGCCACAGCCATACAGTTTCTAAACAATGTAAGTTTCTGTGTGCTTTCTTGGTTGGGTCTGAGTGACTGTGGAACTGGTGGGTAAGAGAGATTTGTCCTGACTGGGCCAGGAAGGAAAACTCTAACTACAAATGGTGCCCAACGTGTTGGCAAGAGTTTCCACCTAAAACCTGAGAAAAAAGATTCTAAGACAGAGCTAAAAACAGCTTCCTAGTTGTCTCCCTCAAGTTAGAGGCAGCCTGCGGGTTTGAGCTACTATGGCGGGTTTCTGGCTTGTGCGTCTGACCTGCAGTGTGGCGGGAATGAGGAGTCTACAAGCAACACTTTGCTCTGCTGCATGGTGGATTTAACCTTTGTGAGTTAAAAAAAAAGAGGGGGGGTTTTCTGGGCTATGCACTGCTTTGATAGAACTGCTTCTGATAGTTGATGGTACACATGGCTCCAGACCCAGAGCTGGCAGTAAACTGTACCACCACCATGTTGGGAAGCAGAGGTGGGCGGAGCCAGCAGCCACAGCAGCATTTCAGTCTTACAAAGATGGATAATACACAGAGAATCTGGTTTATGTTGTCTTTGGGATTTTCAACTGCAGAAAAAGATTTGATCGTAAAAGCTGTTGAGTTAAACAAGTATGTAAATTTTAAAGGTACCTTGACTTCAAAATTTGGATATAAGGATATGTTGCTTTGGAAAGGAGTCTCTGCTTTTGTTTCCACAGAAATCCAGAGGCTATGGATTTGTTCCAGATTAAGATACATCAGGTTTGATCAGCCAAGACCACCTGAAAGGTCTCCAATGACACAATGGCCCAGATGATCTGACATCCAGAATGGTTTCAAGTCAACTGGCTCAGAGGTTCACCCTAATGGACTACTCCATAATCCTAAAATTTTCTTTATGTCCCCATAAGATATAGCGCCCCCCTCCAGCAGGAAGTAGTAAGAAAAACTGTGCCCACATTCCCAAAATTATCAAGCTGGCTTTGGAGATGGAATTGGCTCACTCCTTCTCTAAACCCAGACATATTGCTAAAAGAAAAGGTTAAGAGACTCTTGTGTCCCAAATCAGAAGAGCCCTCTGGTGTGGGACAGAGAAAAAACAATATTTTTCTTTAAAGTAGATTGATTATAAACACGATCTCTTTCTAAAGAAGAAAAGGGGATATGATATAGATATAATAGGATAAAAGGGTAGTTTAAGGAACTTACTTCTAAAGAGCAACAACTTGTTTAAAATGTTTTAAATTGGTATAGACTTTAGTCTATTGATACAAACTTAAAGTTAATTTTGTTATACTGTGTGCATATTTCTACTCATGTTTAAGGTATTATGTTTGTATAGCTCATTTTAAATTATAATGGATAATTAAAAATAGATTAATAATTAGTCATCTATGATAATCATACTCATAGCCATGTTAGTTAAGTCTTCTAGGTATACATAGAGATATTTCAGACAGATAGGTAATCTTCAAGTACTTCAAAGACCTACAGAATATGGCATTTAAAATACTTTTAAAATTTAGACTTTCTGGACAGTGAGACATGTCTGCTCCTGGCAGCACCAATTTACTTCAGAGAGGAGGATGGGCATTGAAGACACTTCATATCTTATCTTCACCTTTGCAAAAATAGCCATTTGGGCAAGAAACTGTTCTTGCCTGGACTGCTTGATCGACTGGACATGCAGGACCCATAGAAAGGTGACCACTAAACTTTGCTTGACAAAATGGTCCTTCAGGTTCCTGCTTCGCAGAGGAAACTGCCAGACATTCTACAGGACACTGAGAGAAGTGATCGAGAGACTCTAGCCCTATGGGCTAAAGACAAATGTCCCAACTTTACAAAGGAACATTAGGTGACTGTCCAGGCTGCCAGCTGTCTCTATCTACTCTTGCAAGACCCCCGAAAAATGCTTGCATCCTTCTCCTGGTTCTCAGGTAATATTATATCCTTCTGAGGTCTTTGATGTGGTTGAAGACTAGATAGTTATAATTTCCTCAATTATGATAAAAGATAAGTTAGATATAAAACCTTAGACTCATAAATATAAGATAGATAGGATATCTTCTTTAATATTGTAACTGTAATTCTTGCTTGATAATTGTTTTGTTATATGTAATTGTACTATGTAAAAGTTAAAACCTTCCTTAAAACAAAAAAGAAAAGGGGAAGTGATGTGGATATCGCTCTGTGTAAATAAAGTTCTGATTGGCCAGTGGCCAGGAAGGAAGTATAGGTGGGACCAGAGAGAAGAGAATTCTGGGAAGTAGAAGGCTGGGGAGACACCGCCAGCTGCCACCATGAGAAGCAACATGTAAAGACACTGGTAAGCCACAAGCCATGTGGCAAAGTATAGATAAGCAGAAATGGGTTAATTTAAGATAGAAGAAGTAGATAACAAGAAGCCTGCCACAGCCATACAGTTTCTAAACAATGTAAGTTTCTGTGTGCTTTCTTGGTTGGGTCTGAGTGACTGTGGAACTGGTGGGTAAGAGAGATTTGTCCTGACTGGGCCAGGAAGGAAAACTCTAAGTACAAAATCATTCATGTTATCACTACATTTCTAATTGAGATTTTTTTGTGTGTGTTTCCCTCCTGACTTGTGGTTGCCTATAAGTGCAAAGAAATGTATGTTCATCATTTATTTGAACCCTTCAAGTTATGTTGTCAGGTAGGTTTTATTAAATCCATTTTACAGAGAAAATGAAGGCTCAGAAGTTAAGCACTCTGCTATAGCTATCAGGTGTTCCGAGTTCAAGTATAGGTCTATAGACAATTACCAACTTGACTTTTCTACTTGTGATGGCTCAGCTGTTCCATTATACAACTTTATAATGGAGGACTCATCTGTTTCTCCATACAAAGGGGATTCATAGGGCAGTCATGATAGAAAAAGATAATATGATATATTTTCCACTAGATATATTTTCTATTCTTCTGATGACACAGAAAGCTCCATGGCAGTATCCTAATGTACATCATCAGGTGCAATTTTAAGCAGTTCAACAAGAGGTCTCCAATATATGAAATCCACCTAGTTAGTATTGAACCACCTGTTTCTTGCTTGCTAGCACTAACAGGGTTAATTGAATCCCACAGACTGAACTGATGGATGATATAAACAGTATCAGGTCACCAAGAGATCCTGTTTGCATAGGAATTCTAAAAGTAACAGAGGAGGAAACTACTAGAGGTTACCATAGTGGGAACTATAGAGCAATGTGTTTCAATTCATGCAAGAACAATGTGGGGGGTGTTGTACATCAGTAACCTATCACCTAGCATTTGCAAAGCCCTGGTTCCTATTCTCAACACACACACACACACACACACACACACACACACACACACACACACACCATACCAGAAAGAAAAACAAAACCCTATACTTGGGCATCAACTAAAACCAATTAAATGAGAATATCCCAGGTAGTACCCAGGCATCAATTATTTTATGAAGTAAAAAATTCCCATCTTCAGTCAAGTTTGTACACTAGTGCTACAGAATTACATTTGGAATTTCTTGTCTTGAGAAGGAAACTGTGCTCTGAAATTCAAGAGGTATCCAGAGAAAACTGGCAAGATACCAAAAGGTCTTCAATTGGGTCCTACTGTTTAAAGACAGAATGGGAATGTTCTGTCACTACAAACTACTTGTCCATAAACAGCAGAAGAGATGGATAAATAATGATGTGTGTGTGTGTATGTGTGTGTGTGTGTGTGTGTGTGTGTGTATGTGTGTGTGTGTGTTTGTGTGTGTATCAGTATATGATAGAACAGTCATTATTGTGACACACTTCAGAAGGAAAAATTGACTAGGAAGAATGAGTCATTTTGGTTCATAGTTTCAGGGGTTCATGTCTGGTCAGGTAGCTACATTGCCATGGACAAACAACATGATTGCAGTAGTATTGTGTACTAAAGTTCCTCACCTTGTGATGGTCAGGAGCAGAATTGAGAGAAAGGAATGATACATGCTTCCAGTATCTTCTTCAACTAACTGAACCCTGTCTTCTAGTTTTTACCACTTTCCAATAATTCTGTGATATTAACTCTCAGCTCTGCCTTTGCCCCTCTTTGTCCCCCTTTTGCCTCACAGTAGCCTTTCCCCTGCTACTGATTAACAGATACAATGCTCAATGTGTGTCAATGTCTCTAGTGTTGAAGAAAATTCTTTCTCCACTATGATCACAAACTGTTTTCACTTCATCTTCCAATAGGCTCATTTTCTATTGTCATGTTTTCCCTTCTCTCTCAGTCTCATTCATGCAAGCAGCTAGATTCTTGAACTCCTTCAGTGCAGAGCAAGTATGACAACTCCTAGTTCACATATGAAGCAGTCAGCAGGCATCACAAGAGTCCCAAATATCCTCAGTGAAGACACAGTGTGGCCAGGAATAGATGAATAGGAATAGCCTAATGATAATAAAAAAGAAGAATGCTTGAATTTGAAGATAAATTTCTGGAGATATGGAAGATATAAAGACAATGAGGAGAATTCAGAGTCAGGAGCAGATGAGATTTAGTGGTTCTGATCTCACAGTAAAGAAGTTGGAAGCAGGTGTGATCAACAAAACTCATGCAAAAGCTGGTATTAGATCATTTCTGCCTCTCAGTTTCCCCCATGTAATTGCTAGGACTAGATCAGAGCTGGAAAATAAGTTTAATCTCATAAGACAGCTCTGATCAGTTGGCAGTCATTTAAGTACCACATTGATAAGGTTGTGAGGCTACACCTGGGCTCATAAAAAAAGACTACAGAGGTTCATTGACAATACCTGCGGTGAATGTTGGTGACAAGAACAGTCTGCATACCTGGTGTTCTCCATCTCTGAGTGGCTCACCTCTAAATTTCTGCTGCATCTCCAACATTCTGATCCATACAACCATGACAATAATGCAAAATCTTTTACTAGATCCCATCACTCTCTAAATATGTTCCTATTATTTGGCATCACTAGGTCTCCAGAAAAGAAATATGATAGAAAAGTTTAAAAAGAGAACATTTGTGGTGCTTCTTTTTCTCCCAAAGGACATTTTTTAGTTCTAGAGACTACAATTTGCATCCATTGGAGAAGAGTATGAGGGGAGACAGCTGGAAAAATATAGGACAGTTGTAAATTATTTAGGACCCTTGGCTATACTTGAATTTTCCAAAAGAAGAGGGGCCCTGAAGTTTCCTCTGCCTGCACCCTACACATCCAATCAGAAATGTGGAAGCTTAGGCTACAAGAATGAAATAACCACAGCATGTGCTCAAAAATGGCAGAAAGATGGAGTTTGGTGAATTGTTTCTTCTGGTTCAGGTTAGCTGTCCTCCAGGAGCTGGGGTCTGTTGGGGATTAAGGATGGTTGGCAGGAGTTCAGGTCCTTGGTATTCAGTGATGGTGATCTTTGGGGTTAGAAAAGGGTTTTCTTTGGGCTCAGTCCTCCTACAGTCATGAACCTGAGGCAGCTGTATAATCAGATGTTTGGGGGCTTAAATATTTCATGAATCTGTTTCTGTTCTTTGTACTGGTGCCTATGAAGAGTTCCTTATCAATCTTTCACTTAGACTTTCCTTAAAATGTTTATTTTAATGTGTGTTCATGTGTGTGCACATGCATGTGTGTATGCCTGAAGGCCAGAGGACAACTGAATGTATCATTCCTCAGGTGCAATCCATATTTATTTATTTATTTGTTTGTTTAATGGCATGGTCTCTCACTGACCTAGAACTTGCTAATATGCCAGGCTGACTGGCTAGTGTGTTTCAAGGATTCTCCTCTTATAGCATTATAAATGTGCACCACCATGCCCAGCCTTATTTCTGGGTTCTGGGCTGAGGTTCTGGGCTGAGAATCAAACTCAGATAGAAGCAATTTAGCTTCTAATCCATCTTCTCAAACTTTAAGTCCTTCAAACTTTTCTTTCTAATAAACATGCTGTCTACTGAGCATATTCACCCAACTCTATTTCCCTATCCTCCCTTTTCCTGCCCCTCTCCCTAATAATCCTCTGTCTTCCCATAGTCAAGTTCAGTACTGCTTCCATTTAATCTATTCATAACATTATTTAATGTGGGTATATACAATTTAGGAACCACTAATGGAAGAAAACATATATTTGTGGTGATACTATATTTATAAAATGTGATTTTATTCATATATTAATACAGTTGACTTGGGATCAGAGCAAGCCATAGCAGAAGCTGGGCAGTGGTGGTGGTACACGCCTTTAATCCCAGCACTGAGGAGGCAGAGCTAAGCAGATCTCTGTGTGTTCAAGGACACAGCCAGCATAGCGACACACACCTTTAATCTCAATACCAACCATAGAAGACCTGGAGGTCTGTACAGACAGGCAGTGAGGAGGAGGTCATGTGGCTGGGTTTACAACCAATGAGAAAGCAGAACAGAAAGTCTATATAAAAGACAAGACACCCAGAAATAGGTCTCTTGCAGAGAGGAAAGACAGCAGAAGCAGTAAAGGGTAAGGTTTTCAGCTCTCAGCTATTGCTCTGACCTCTTGGGTATAAACTTCGTATTTGGCTCTGTGTTTCTTATTTAACAAGACAGTTACATCTACATTTGGTGCCCAATGTGGCAATAATTCATTAAAAAACCATTTGCCTTGACAGTGGGTCCGGCTTCCTGCCTGGACGGGCCTGGCTCCCTAGCTCCGGACTAGCTTGGGCCTAGCTCAGTTTAGGACTCAGGCTCATCCTACCTTAGCTACAAGTGGTTACTGCTGCAGCTCGAGTTACTTGCTTAAAAAGCCAGTGCTATGAACAACTCAGGCCTGCGGGAGCTACCCCTAATTGCAGTTAGGCTGCTTTTGGCTGAAATGCCAGTGCACATGGTCAGTCATAGCTTAAGGAAGTCAGAAACCAGGCTCAACTTGGCTTAAGTGGGAACATGTGGTTGGATTCAAGCTTTTAGTCAGAATGTGGCTATGCTTTCTTGCTCTCTCTCCCTCTCCCTCTCCCTCTCTCTCTCTCTCTCTCTCTCTCTCTCTCTCTCTCTGAATTCCCACCTCAGTCACTAGGTAGCTGTGTTGAAATTCCCTCACAATTCTACTGTTCTACACAGAATTGGTAAGTCAATTATATCAGATATTTTAAAGGAAACTATTTAAAAGAGTTTTTTTTTTCAAATTAAAAAAATGGGTTTTAGGTGTACATTGGAAGAAAATTGGGCTTTGTTTGAAATTTTACGCAGTCTGACAATGGAACAACTATATGAGAAGATTAATGTTGATTGAATTATGTACATTATTATTCTTCTTATCCTTATTTTACAATTTAAAAAGATAGTCAATTTAAGTGCCAGGATAAAAAGTTTAGAAAAACTTGTTAAACCTGTGAAAATGAATTATAGAGAAATTCAGATTCAGACAGAAGAAATTAACAATGAAGTTGTTTCAGGATTGGATTATAAGATTATAGAAAGAAAGCATGTTTTCACACAATCACCCTTAATTTATCTGGTAACCATAAAATAGCTACCTAGTCAAGTGAATACACAAAATATTTGGACTCCAGTTGAAATGTTAGACTTATGAAGGTTTAAGGAAGCAATAGTATCTTATGGCATGCATTCCCCATATGTAAAGCAAATGTTAAACTCCTGGTCAACTTATAATAGGATAATACCACAGGACTGGTAGGAGTTGGAACAGGCTGTTCTGGAACCCGGACAACAGCTCCAGTGGCAAATGTGGTTAAAAGAGGAAGCTAAAAACATAGCAAAACATAGTAGGAATAAAGGTATACAAGTCTTCCAGGATCAGTTTGTTGGAGAAGGCCAATATGCTGCAGTACAAACACAATGTTCATATGATATCCAAATTCTAATTCTATGTCGAATGACAGCCTTGAATGCATGGGACAGAGTTGAGGAACCAGGAAAGAAAACTGAATCATTTACAAAGGTTATACAGGGCCCAAAAGAATCTTTCACAGATTTCTTACAAAGACTGACTTCAGCAGTAAAGAGAATGGTCCCAAATTCAGAAGCTAGCCAGATAATAATTGAATCTTTGGCTTTGGAGAACGCAAATGCACATGCAAGAGAATAATCAGGCTGTTAAAGGCAAGATTTGCACCCTTGGAAGATGGGATTAGAGACACAGTTAATGTTGAGTCTCGTGATCGTGATAACATGTGGGTAGGAGAAGGAATTTCAAGAGGTTTGAGGAATGTCAGATGTTTTGGATGTGGAAAACAAGGACATTTGAAAAGGGACTGTAAACAGGGCACTTCTAGAAACAATGTTTCTTCAAGGAACAATGGCAACAGAATGCCCCTTCCTTCTGGGGTATGTAGGAGTTGTGGTAAGGGAAGATACTGGACTAATGAATGTAGATCAACAAGGGACAGACAAGGTAATACTTGGCCTCAGTCTTCGGGAAACTCCCAGAGGGGCCTCAGGCAGGCCCCTATGTGAATCCAGTTCATACCTTTCTTGCAATCGTAGAGGAGACCCCTACTCAGAGCAGTTAAATAACCAAATGATTATTAGAATAAACCAGGCTACTCAGAGTAATAGAACAACTGAGACAGAGAAAACAGAAAATTCAGGAGAAACCATGAAGAAAAATTTTTGGCCAACTTCTATAAATGAACAAAGACCAAAATTAACAATAAAAATAAATGGTGTTTTGTTGTCTGGTCTGGTAGACACAGGTGCTGATGTGACCATAATTGCACCAGAATTTTGGCATCCATCTTTGCCTCTTCAGGAGGTAATGTTCAACTGTTGGTAATTGGAACATTATCTCAAGTGAAACAGAGTGCAAGATAGGAGTGTATAGGCCCAGAAGGACAGAGAAGCAAATTAAAACCATATGTGGCTAACATAGCTATGAACCTGTGGGGTTGAGACCTGTTACAACAATGGAATACTCCGATTAACATCCCTCCAACCTCAGAAATAAATCATAAACTAGCACATGTTTCTGAGAGAAATATTAGAAGGTATTATTCTAATGAGTGGTCACCAGCCATCCACAAACATTGATGATCTTCCAAAGATACCAACAGCTCTACCTTTAAAATGGTTAACAGACAAGCCTGTATGGGTTCAGCAATGGCCTTTAACAAAAGAGAAACTCCAGGCTTTAGAAGAGCTGGTAGAAGAATAGTTAAATGCTCAGCATATTGAAGAATCTACCAGCCCTTGGAATTCTCCTGTATTTGTTATTAAAAAGAAATCTGGTAAATGGAGAGTGGTAACAGACCTTAGAGGAATTAACAAAGTAATTCAGCCAATGGGCTCTGTACAATCTGGAATTCTTTTGCCTACTCTGTTACCTAAAGGATGGCCTCTCATAGTTATCGATTTAAAAGACTGTTTCTTTTCAATACCCTTACAAGAAGAAGACAGAGAAAGATTTGCTTTCACGGTGCCTACTTATAATAATTCTCAACCGGTTAAATGATTTCAATGGAGAGTCCTCCCACAGGGAATGTTGAATAGTCCAACCCTGTGCCAATATTTTGTACAACAGCCCTTGGAAGTGATAAGTAAAAAAATGTCCTAAATCTATAATTTATCATTATATGGATGATATTTTATTAGCTGACTCAAATGCAGATACTTTAGAAAGAATGTTTGAAGAAGTAAAGAAAATATTGCCTTGCTGGGGATTACAAATTGCTCCTGAAAAGATACAAAGAAGAGATTCTATTAATTATTTAGGATATAAAATAGAGCTAGAAAAAATTAGACCCCAAAAGGTGCAAATTAGGAGAGATCAATTACAGACTCTTAATGACTTTCAAAGATTATTTGCACACATTTCTCATCTACAAACTATTGTTGGGGTAAAAAATGATGAACTGAATAATTTGTTCAAAGGTGACAAGGACTTAAATAGTCCAAGAGAATTATCACCTGAAGCTGAGAAAGAATTGGCCTTGGTAGAAAAGAAAGTACATGAAGGACACGTGGATCTTATCAATCCAAAGCTGGATTGCATTTTGGTTATTTTACCTTCTAGGAATTCTCCTACAGGAATATTAATGTAAAGAGAAGATATTATATTGGAATGGATATTTTTACCAAATAAAAAATTTTAAAAACTTATGTGGAAAAAAATCTCTGACTTAATTTTGAAAGGAAAATTGAGACTTTGTCAATTAGCAGGAATAACCCAACAGAAATTGTTGTACCTTTAACTAAAGAGGACATTGAAAAATTAAGGACAGAAAGTGAACCTTGGCAAAGAGCTTGCAGTAATTTTTTGGGAGAAATTAACAGCAAATATCCCAAAAGCAATAGAATTGATCTTATAAAGAGAGCAAATTGGATCTTGCCTCGAATTGTAAGGGAAAAACCCATATCTGGAGTTCGCACATTTTATACAGATGCCAACAAACAAGGAAAGGCAGGTTACAAATCAAAAAAATTAAGTAAAGTAGTTCAAAGTCCTTATAATTCATTTCAGAAATCAGAATTGTATGCTATTCTGTTGGTATTAATAGATTTTTCAGAACCTGTCAACATAGTTACTGACTCTCAGTATGCTGAAAGAGTGGTATTACATATTGAGACTGCAGAATTTATCCCTGATGCTTCAGAATTAACTTCACTATTTATTCAATTACAGGATACAATCAGGGAAAGGAGTCATTATATATATATAACTCACATCCGATCCCATGCTGGTCTACCAGGCCCTCTAGCACAAGGTAATGATGAGATTGATAAATTATTGATAGGAAATGTGCTGGAGGTATGTGGAAAATAATAATGAATAAGATTATGATGCCCACATTCCCAAAGGGGTGGTGTGGGGCAGGTTTGTTTTTCTTTTTTGTCTTTTAATGGGTTTTGGGTCTGGGATAGTTTTCATTGTTTAGGAGGTTTGGTTACAAGTTTTTGCTAAGGGTTAGGAAAAGGGCTAGGCAAAGGAGATTAGATTTAAGGTGCTTTTTTAAAAAAAAAGAAAGAAAAAGACAATTACTAGTTTTAAATACTTTACATTGGATTGGATTGTTTTATATTGTATACAAATATATATATATATATATATATATATATATATATATATATAGTTAGAAAATGCCATACACATATTTCTAATCTTGCTCGAGATATTGTACTTATACCATTCTTTTAACAATGTAATGCAATTTGCTAATCCTTGAATGTTATTATTACCAACTATTAGGATATATAGAAATGAAATTTAGTAGGTAGACATTACAATCGAACTTGTAGTCATATTAGGTGTGTTTTCAAGATCAAACAGATATGTTTTAGATAGACAGGTCATCTTCAAACCCTTCAGAGATCTACAGAATATGGCATTTAAAATGTTTTAATAAGTTAGGAATTTTTCTTTTTTGCTATGACTATGAGACATGTCGGCTCCTGGCAGTACCAATCTACTTCAGAGAAAATATGGGCATTGAAGAAAGTGCATATGGAGTTAACTTTCATTGTGGCAAAATTAGCCACTAGACAACAAAGTATCCTTGAATCAACTGCTGACAAACAGGACAAACATGACAGGACATGAAACAAAGGACTACTGATTCTTGCCAAAACATTTGTGGTTGTGGCTTTAACAAAAGGCATCTTCTGAAACCAGGACAAAATGGCGCCATCCCTGAAGTGAGTGCCCTTTGCAATCTGGATAAGGTACTGTGCCCTTTTCTGTGAAGGCAGCTGAACAGGGAGTAGGTCAATGGCTTCTGATGTGCAATGGAACAGCAGATAAAACAATTGTTCTTGAAGAAAAACTAAGCTCACCCCTCTCAATCGTAGACTAGCATTTAATAGAGGGATATGGAGAAGAACAGGATGCCGAGATGAAGCCATATATACACAGCCAAGAAAAATGGACAGCTGAACTAAATATATATATATATATATATATATATATATATATATATCCAGAATTTAAAAACCTGAATCATGACATGACACTAATGGAATTCAGGTGTAGTTAGAGTTTTCCTGCCTGGCCCAGTTAGGACAAATCTCTCTTACCCACCAGTCCCATAGTTGCTCAGACCCAACCAAGAAAGCACATAGAAACTTACATTGTTTACAAACTGTATGGCTGTGGCAGGCTTCTTGTTATCTACTTTTTCTATCTTAAATTAACCCATTTCTGTTTATCTATACTTTGCCACATGGCTTGTGGCTTACCAGTGTCTTTACATGTTGCTTCTCATGGCAGCAGCTGGCGGTGTCTCCCCAGCCTTCTACTTCCCAGAATTCTCTTCTTTCTTGTCCCGCCTATACTTCCTGCCTGGCCACTGGCCAATCAGAACTTTATTTATACAGAGCGATATCCACAGCATTCAGGTGTTTCTGGTTCATGGACTGTTCTCACCAAATATGAGGTCAAACTGCTGACCTTGTATACATCCTAGTTCACAAATGAGTCTGTCAGAGACGCTAAGCCTAAGGCTGAAGATGATGCCCCAACACTGTGGAGAAACCTCAGGTGATTGTCCAGGCAGCCAGCTGGCTGTTTCTGTCAACTCACATTTTTTTTTTTTTTTTGGAAGCTGCTTGCATGCATTTCCTGATTTATTTTTTATTAGGTAGTCTTATTTCCTTCTTTGTTCTCTAAGGGAGTTGAAGATCATTTTGTTATTGTTATAATTTTCTTTGTTAAGGATTTCAGAAAAACTCACTAAGAGCTGTAAGTGTATAAATTTGAAAGACATTATAAGACAGTTCCATTAGTAATATAAGTTAGGATAGAAAGTGAATCAGGTACATTTTGGACTTACCAAAATAGGATCAATAATGGAATTATTTTTTCTGAATTTGTCATATACAAATGGACTAGACATTTTAGTTATAACTTTTTTCCTTTTTTTCTTTTATTAAATTAGAAAAGGGGAAATGTGATGATACTACATTTGTAAAATGTGATTTTATTCATATATTAATACAGTTGCCTTGGGATCAGAGCAAGCCATAGCAGAAGCTGGGCAGTGGTGGTGGTACATGCCTTTAATCCCAGCACTTAGGAGACAGAGCTAGGCAGATCTCTGTGTGTTCAAGGACACAGCCAGCATAGCGACACACACCTTTAATCTCAATACCAACCATAGAAGACCTGGAGGTCTGTACAGACAGGCAGTGAGGAGGAGGTCATGTGGCTGGGTTTACAACCAATGAGAAAGCAGAACATAAAGTCTATATAAAAGACAAGACACACAGAAGTAGGTCTCTTGCAGAGAGGAAAGACAGCAGAAGCAGTGAAGGGTAAGGTTTTCAGCTCTCAGCTATTGCTCTGACCTCTTGGTTATAAACTCCGTATTTGGCTCTGTTTCTTATTTAACAAGATGGTTACATCTACATATATCTATCTTTCAGAGACAGTCTTAATTCACTTAATGTGATAATCTCCAGTTGCATCCATTTTCCTGCAAAGGACATAACTTCATTCTTCATGGCTGAACTGAATTCTATTGTGTGCATACCACAGTTTTCTTACTCATTCTCTGTTCTTGGATACCTAGCTCCATAACCAACTATTATTGATTTGTGGGTATCTCTATAATGTGTTCATTGATGTCTCTTATCACCCCTCTCTACCATTTGTCTGATCTTCTAGTAATATGGACACCTTGAGCCAGATTGGTCTTTTAAAAATGTGTACCTTACTGTATAGCTCCTACTTAAGCCTTGTCAATGCCTCCCTTTCCATTAGATAATAACCAAAGTTCTGAAAATATCCCAAAAAATCTGAGCCTTACCTGTGTCTTCAGACCTCCCCTTGATCTGTTATAAATGACAACCCAGGTGAGCTTCCCTCCACACTATGAGATTTCCTAACTTTACTGCTTTTGCCGTACTTGCTTTACCATGAAAACTGTTCCACTTCTAGCTACATGGCTAACCCTTATACCAATCTCCCAAATGCCTGATGTGTCTGATGTGCCTGAATGACCCTATGTGTCTTTGCTTGTATGTCCCTCTATTCCTCTGGACAAGAGCTCCACCAGGTTAGAAACTCCTTCTTCATCACCTCTACCTTTTACTGTCCAAATATGTGCTAGATACAAATTTATTGACTAAATGAGTAAACACAGAGAAAGGGCCGAACTATTCTTTAATAAAGAAAAGAAAGTTCAAGGTTCCTAATCTGTAGTAAATCAATCCAAAAGAGACTTTGAGAAGAGGGACAAGACCATCCAGAGGAGATGATAGAGTGTAAATGGGGTACTGAAAATCACCAAAGCACTATGGGTAGGAAATATCCCATTATTATGTGAAATTAGTATATGTTAATTAAATGTTTTTTGGTTTACATAGAAGTTACCATGTGTCTTTAAAAGATTAAATCAAAGTCTATTTCAAATGTACACGTGTTACAATAATCTACATATTCCCTTCCTTCTGATTTTCCCATTTTGAATTGCTAGAAGACTAGTGATTCTAGCATGTGTGGATAGGAGTGATTTCAGAGCAGAGGGGAAGCCTGGCAAGTGAAGCATGAACTAACTTACCAAGAAATGACAGTCTGTTTGTACTTATGTTCTATCTGCATGCTGAATTAAAGTTATGGGATTTGAGTCTTTGTCCAGATATCTTTATTGTTTTCATTCCTTGAACATGGCCTGATGCCTCCCTCCAGTTTTCGTGTTTGTATGTATGTTTGTGTTTGTGTGTGATATATATGTATATGTGTGTTAGGATGTGTGTGTGTGTGTGTGTGTGTGTGTGTGTGTGTGTGTATGTGTGTGTGTGTGTGTTAGAGATGAGACTGAGATCCTTTTATCACCCTTCCCTAAAGGAAATATTAAGATTTTATTTTATAATAAATAATCCTGATTATACTAAGATGATAAATGGATTCATCTGGTTTTACATGCTGCTGGAATTTTTTTTTCCAGCCTACCACTTGACATTTTCCTGTTGGAGAAGGAATTCCCACTTAGTGTAATTACAGTCTCTCTCCTCTACTGGGTCTTGATCACACACTAGTTTCCAGCTGGGTGATGCATTACAAGGAGTTTTCTAATTACTTTTATTTTGTAGGCATCCTTTTCTGCAGGTAGCCAATGGATGCTTACCCAAGCCAGACTGCTGCTTGCCTTTGACCCAAGACTTAACATTTCACATCTGCTGTTCTTCTCTCACCTTATAAGGAACCAAAGAACAAAGCTGTACTCTTTTTGAACTTTAATAGAGTACAAAGATTTTTGGATAGTAATGATAAAAATAATGATTCATTCATTTAAATAAACTTTATCATTGCCTTCACATACCAGCCCCATCTCTCCACATTCATGAAAACTGAGGGGTACTTGGTCTCCACCCTTTGTTTTTACAGCCTCTTCTCAAATCTGTCCCCTGATAGCCCATGGATCCTCTACCTTTTCATTCTTAAATTATATATTTCCTTTCTTTTTTCATATGAAAAGATGATAAAAAAATATTTTTTAAGTTAGCAGTTAAAATGAAAGGTCTTGGATGACATACATATTTTCACACATATGTATCATTAGATTTTGTTCTAATTTGTCTCTCAGGACCCCTGTCCCCTGGTAGGTTCCCTTCCTTCTCCCAAATAGTCTCTGTTCTGCCTTCATATCACATCAGCCTTTTTAGCTGTTTTTGCTATCCTAAAGCACTCTGCCTATTTTCTAGCTCTGAAGGTTTTTTTTTTTTTTTAAACTGAATCAGCAGGTTTTTTATCCCAATGTACCACAATGGGATAATGTAATAGATTAAGCCTCAACAGTTACAATTAATTCCTAAACAGACTTAATTTAATTTCCCTTCTTCAATAAACTCAATTTATGTCAGTGGAGGTGTGACACATTTGATTAGATGTGGTGATGCCAAATGCAGACAACCTCACATACCAGTGGCTAGTATGTGCAGGGCAATAAGTATAGCTAGAGTTTTCTCCAGTCCTGCCCAACCCCACAGTCCCCACAACCACTTATAAAATAATCACTTCTAATTAAACTGCTCGGTTGTTAGCTCAGGCCTACCATTGTTTAGCTCTTACACTTAAACTCAGCCCATTTCTCTCATTCCTGTTAATCTATATGTCGCCACATGTTCTGTGGCTTTACCTGTTGTCTTTACATGTTGCTCCCTGGATGGCAGGTTGGCATCTCCTCACTCAGACTTCCACTTCCCAGCATTCTCTTCTCTGCTTGTCCTGCCTATCCTATACTTCTTCCCTGGCTACTGGTCAATCAGCATTTTATTTATCAATCAATCATAGCAACATATATTCATAGCATACATGACATTCTACAGCAAATAAGAGATCAAAGCTGATCAAAGTCCTCAACCATAGGCTTAGTTGTAATTCTGCAGAACCCCTAGTTTACCTGTCCCTTGGCTGCTCCTTAATTGGAGAGATAATTTATTCCAGGAGGGCTGAGAAGGGGGATGCCAGGGCTGTACCTCAGTAGACACTGGAATTGCAGAGGGAAAAAGACAGTACCAAGACTATCATACCTAAGTGCTTGCTCCAGGTCACAGTGGTCAGAAACCCTGCAGTCCTGGTAGGAGAGAATGACCAGGTCTCTAAGAGACTCCATTTTTCTCACAACACTAGTTTCTTTAACTCTTAATTTATACAAAAAAAATTTAATGGTTGAGTGCTGATTAGGAATCTATGTAACACCTTGGGCACAGATTTTGATTTACTCTAGGTATTAAGAATAGAGAAATTGGGGCCTGGGTAGATGATTCTGCTGTTAAGAGCACTCGCTGTTCTTCCAACAGATCCAGATTTTTTTTTTTTAGTTGATTCTTTGTGGATTTCACATCATGCATTCCAATCCCATTCATTTCCCTGTCCCTTCACATCTGCCCTCTGCCCTTGCAACTGATGCCAATAAAATAAAATTTAAAAGAACACAAAACAAAACAAAATAAATAAAAACCTAACATACAAAAAACAAAACAAAAATCTTTGTGTGGAAGCTGAAGTGTGGCACAGTGAGTCACACACACAGTGTACCTTTTAATACATGCATCTTTACTTGTAAGTGTTCATTTCAATGAGTCATTGGTCTGGTGAAGGACTCTTGATATCAGATATAGAGAGTAAAAGTAAAGCTACAACTAGGGCAAAATCCCAAAGTATATCTAAAAATTAAAGGATCTGATTAAAAAAGCAATGTTAGGGGATGGGGATATAGTTCAGGGTGGCCCCTTGGCTACGTAGCATACATGAAACTCTGGGTCCTTGTCTCAAAATACCAAAAGAACATCAAACAAAACTAACCCACATAACATAGTGGCACTAAGCTTAACTGAGTTTAAGGGTAAAGCAGGCAGATGATGCAGAAAGAAGAACTTGTGTTGGAGGACCAGACCAGAAAGTCAAACTGTAAATTGCATTAGACCTTTGCCTCAACTGAGAACATCTGTCCATTCCTGTTGTCAATGTCCTATCTTGGGCTCTGGAAACAACTCCTTAGAATGCTTCTTTGCTTTATCTGCCTGGACATCTTTGCCTCTCTCCAGGTATGGTAGGAAACCAGGCAGTCCACATCATCCTGCTGATATGATTCTTTAGCCTAAATCATATTCCTGGAAAGGAAAGGTTTTTTTAGGTACATGGGACCTCTCCTCTTCATGTTGTCCTGAATATAATCATTGCAAACATTTATTTTACCTGCTTTCTCCCTGGAACTATCTGAAGTGTGTGAGGCCAATGGAAGGTACTTGGCCCCTCAACAGTACCCTGATCACCTAGTCTGGAGTCATACACCATCTTCTATGCCTCAGTGCACTCTGCAACTTCATGTTCCGGAACATAGCCGTTATTCTTTTGTCTTTTTCTTCTTTATTATACATAAATATCTACATGCAGGCTCTATCTTTGTCCATTTCTCAAGACTCAACATAATCTGTGGAATGTGGAAGAGACTCTATGAAAACTTGGTCAATGGCTTGGGTGAGTTCAACACACATGCAGAAATATAAAATGTGAAGTCCCAGTAATGGATGGTAGTTAATATAGCAACTCTTTGGTTGCCTTCATAGAAATCTACACAACCAGTGACAGCTGTTCTTCTCCTCCAAATATGCTGCTGACTACAGCAGGGCCCCCAGCATTTGTGTAGGTGCCAGTGGCTGGGACCAAGTACCATGGTGTTTAAGCTGCTGCCTCCTCCTATTGTTTCCTCTCAGAATGTGTGTCAGATAGTAGAGATGCCATTGGTGTTGCCACAGACTAGATGACAAAAACCACTGAAATTATTTTCTCCCACTTCTGGAAACCCAAAGTCTAAGAGCATAATATCAACAGGGTTGGATTTTTGTGAGGCATCTTTTCTTGATTTGCCTGGGCTTCTCTTCCCTATGTGTCTTATCTGTAGCTATGCACATCTATGCTTATATCTCCTCTCATTATGAGAACACTAGTCACATTAGATGAAAACTTAACTTAAAGGTCTCATTTTAATTTAACTGCCTCTTTAAATACCTTGTCTGAAAAACATAGCTCCTTTGTAAGTTTCTGGGAGTTAGAATCTCAAATTATGAATGTTATAGGAACATGATTCTCAGAATAGAATGAGAATGGCTGATGGCACTAAGCTTATGTGAGCCCAGGAGAAAGTCATATTACATGCACACACAGGTACCATTCCATAGCCACCAGAAGTCATCTGGGTTAGACTAATAAAAAGCTGAAAGAACATAGAGCAGTGAGTGGTAGAAATGGAAATATGTGGACAAATAACTTTGGACTACAAACTAAAAGGTTTGAGATTAAGCCCAAATTTCCAGTAACTGGGAACCTAAAACTATTGATCTCTTCTATGTCGTGGGATGGTAGAAATAAATCTTGGAGGACAGAAAACTCAGCTCAAGTGGTTTTAAGTATAAAGGGTCCTAATGGTCTATGTACCAGGAAAAAAAGAAAAAGAAGAAGAAATAGTAAAATTATCTTCCAGTCACTGAGTGATAACATCTTGGTTGTTTTTCATCTAGCATCTCTGCTTTTCTATGTTGGCCAACTTCTCAGGAAAGTTTTTCTAAATAGAGGCTCCCAGAGGCCAGGGAGCCTTTCCCCTGGCCTTTCTCATTTCATTAAGTGGCATTCACCAGGCTGTTTGAGTCAGAACACCCAAGATCACTTTCATTACTCTCTACCAATCTCCTCTATATCAATGACCTTTTTAGGCTCCCCTCCAAACACATATCACATCCACCCTCCCAACTTATATCTCAGCTCTCTTTAATCCTTCCTACAACTTATTCTCCATATGTCAACTGGAGTTATCTTTAAAAGCTATAAATCTTTCTCTGACTTCAAACTCTCCATGACACTAATTCCCTCACAATAAAATTCCAAGTCTAGAACCTCAAGTCCCTACAGGCTGTGGCCCCCACTCTCACTTCTCTACCCTCAACTCACCCCACTCACCCTTGGTCATTCTTCTTTAGAGATAGTTATCATTCTGGTATTTCTGAAAAATGCCAACTCAGCAGTCACAACAGAGCCTCTGCATTACTTTTCCCTCTATCTGGAACTTTACTCACTTACCTACAACATGGCTTGTTCCCCCTATTCATTAAGTTTTACCTGTAAGTGAACTTCCTGCAGGAAAACTTCCTTGACATAATCTCTTATTCTGTCTCTCTCAGTCAAGTCCTAGGCTTTTCCTAATTACATTTTCTTGATTATATGCCCTATCTTCACTACTCACATATGAATCCCATGGGAACAAAAATCTGGTCAGGCTAGCTCAATGATCTATCTCTAATATAAAATTGTACCAAGAATTGTAAGAAAAATTGTAAGACTCTGTAAAGCTTTACATCAAAGTAAGAAAGGACTAATAGCTGGGCTTGTATAGAGGTTTTATTTAATAGGCAGCAGGGAATGTTGGGCAGGTACTATCTTCAACATTTCTCTATATGAAAATGGGCAATAATTAGATCAACTGGTCTTTCAAATGTTCTAGAACTGTATAGACTAACAGTTAAAAATCTAGCTGTCTGCTAGCTCATCCATGATACTGAGTTTATTAAATAACTTGGGGTTAGGAAAGAAAATTAAGGTTGATTGAGTCTTCAAGGCTGTTTAGAGTCTCATCTAAAAAATTCAAGCATGAATGAAGTATTCGTTAAAAAGGAAACAGCATCCTCCATACATGGAGCTGCACTATACCAATTTATACTAAATTTCACTTTCCATCAGAACACATTGATCAAATCTTTTCTTTTTCTTTTATGCGTACCAAAGGAGTAATAGGATAGGTGTTGAGGAAGTGAGGTGTCTGCCATCCTGAATGGGCTGATTGGATATCATACATAGAAGCTGAACTACTTAGAATGCTTGAACTAGTTTATTCTCTCCTATAAATACAGCAGAACAAAACTATTTCTAGACACTGTGACCCCCCTTTCTCCTCCTGAAACCCTTATTAACAGTTTGGTTTTATGAGCGAGTGATCAGTGGTATGGCCTCATTTGCTGTGATGACAGGCTGACATTGTTTTTTACTCACTTTCTTCACTGCCTTTCCATCAATTGCCTTACAATTTTAGACACAGCCACATCAATTCCCAAAATCTCTCTATTTACCCTTGCATCAACACAGAGCTCAAGGTTACCAGTGGTACTATTTGTCCTGTTGATGTAACTCCTCCAATTTTAAAAACTAGCTTAGATCAATTTTATTAATAAGAGTGGGTTCTTCTGGCCTTTTAGAGCCCATTCCCTATGGTGCAATGCCTTACTCAGCCTTGATGCAGTGGGGAGGGGCTGGGTCCAGCCGCAACCTGGTGTGCCAGCCTTTGTTGACTACCCAAGAGAAGCCTTACCCTTTATGAGGAGGGGGTGGGGAAAGGATGGGAAGAAGTAGGGGGAGTTGGAGAAGTAGTAGGGGGCAGGGATTGGTATGTAAAAGGAAAAAAATTAAATAAGAAAAGTAGGTTCTTTCCATACTCTTCCCATTTATTCATCACCTCCAATTATATTTCAACTCTTGCCTCCCTCTTGAAACCATTTTTTTCCCTCAGAATATTCCAGAAAACCACACTTTTAGGAATGACAGCCTCCCCCTGCCCCTGCTCCCAACTGTCTCTGAACAGAGGGTGATTACTCTCATGGATTTTTTTTTTAAATTGCAAGGTCTATTCAAGAAGACACATACCTCATGGGTCTTTATTTCAAGGGTGTGCATGTTCTTTGTATTACAGAATTCCAAGGTCCAATTTCAGTTTGCCTCTGTCCTATGAATAGTTATTGTCTTGTGTAGACTGCCTCTGTGATGAGTTTCTGGAAAGTAGATAGTGTAGCTTAGCTGCCTTTAAGTCTCCATGAAGCCTAAGCACAAAGCTGGTACATGAAGGCACTCAATAATGGACTGGGGAGGAATCCTTGCCAATTGCTCAGCCTTCCTCTAGGATATACGTTATTCTCTTATAGCTTTCTGGGACTTAAACTCACAATATTGGTCAACTTTCTGTCCCTGGCTAAACTTCCTGAGAACTGTCAACTTAGAAGAAGAGATTTAGTTTGGTTCATAGTTTTAGAGTTCTCAGCTCATGATTCCTTGGTCCCTGTTGCTTTGGGGCCTATTAAGAGGCAGAACATGAGGGTGGAATTGCAGATTGAGACAAAGATGCTCACCTCATGATGAACCAGCAGAAAAGAGAGAGCAATGAGGGGTCCAGGGACCCCTTTGAATACACACCCAGTAAAAAACCTTTTTTTTCCAACAGGTCATACCTGCTAAAGATGCCATAACATCATAGTAATTAATGTCATGGCCTGGGCCTGGAAATCTTTGCACACTGGAATATGATAATGATAACGCCTGTAAAGACACATGGGTGGACAACTCACTGTGACAGTCTTTGAGTCCTGTGCAGTGACTGCCAAGACAAACACAAAACAATTGGCTCACACAGAGGATGATCTCTCAGGGCCATGGAGGCAGAAATGCTAAATGCTTTGTAACCTTTGAACATCCCGAGGAAAGACCTTCCTGTCTCTACCAGCTTCTCCTTGTGAAACACACTCCCTTGTTTGTGGTTACCTCACTACAGTCTCTACTTGTATGCTTATGCCACTTTCTCCTATCCTCGGCCACTTTTCTTTTGTTTTTCCCAAAGGCACTGTGACTATATTTGGTTCCCACCATGCCATCTAAGATGAATTCACTTCAAGATCTTCAGTTTAAACCTACAAAGATCCTTTCCCCTCAAAAAAAAAAAATCACAATCATAGGATCTACAAATTTGTATATGGACTTAGACCACTGGGGCAAGGGGGCACTGTGCCCTTATGTAGTTTCTTTTCCTGGTAATAAGACACAGACAGGGTCAAGACACCAGGCTCCACCTTTGAGGAGCCTTCAGATCTCAACCTGTGGGTCATAATCCCTTTGGGGTTTGACTGACCCCTTCCCAGTGGTAGCATGTAAGATATTTACATTATGATTCATAATAGTAGAAAAATTACAGTTATGAAGTAGCAAAGAAAATAGTTTTATGGGTGGGGATCACCACAACATGAGGAATTATATTAAAGGGTTGTTGCATTATGAAGGTTGAGAACTACTGCTATAGAGAGAGAATGGCTGGTCTTAGATTAGAATCATGTTCTTTCTTCTATGTATTGTGAAAAAAATTTTGAAAATTTATGTTTTAAATGGGCTAGTGATGTGTCAGCCTCACCTTACTTCCAGACTCATCCTGTCTATCATCTGCTTGAATTTGTTCTCAGTTGCTGACTTAATGAAGTCTTTGTGAAAAATTGAACTTAAATGAACACAAACCTAAACTAAGTATCTTTGGGAACAATTGACCAAAGAGTGATACCATATTTGATTTACAGATGATTACAGGGAACAACAGCCAGCCTCCATGGAATTTCCCAGAAATAACTGCAAAACAGCAAAAATCAAATGTTTTATCTTCATTAATGATTTGGTTTAAAAAAAAAAAAAGCACTGAAATTAACTACACAGATGGCTCTAAACTGAGAGGATTGTAAATGGCAATGAATAATGAGAATTTCACTGGGGCCAGGAAGGTAAGAACTATTAATACATAAAAACCAATTCATCCTGGGAAACAAGACTATTAGCACAGGAGGGAGAAGCTGGCACTCAGTATAAAAGTAAAGTAGCACCTACCCCTCCTCACCACAAAAGTGAGGTGCTATCTACCCCAACCAGACACTCCCCTAAGCACACAAGGCCCTTGTTCCTGAGCAGGGTACACTCTCTTTCCACCTGTTTTGAATCTACAGTGTTACCAATATGCTTGAATTTTAATCTTTTCCCTCAGATAGTGGTGTTGTTTGGGGAGGCTCTGGAACCGTTAGGAGGTAAGTCCTACCCAGTAGAAGTAAGTTACTATGGGCAGTACTTATTAACTTCCTTTATTCTTCTGCATTGTAGTGCATACTCTAGACACTAGACAGGAACTAACTTGTATTATTCCTTCCAGGGTGGGTCTAAAATAGTGAGGTGAGATTGTGCTTTTCTATGTCTATTAGGTATCTGAGGTCATAGTGACACAAGAATAACTAGTACACATTACCTCACCACTAATGCATGCTGCTCCTTTGTCTGGATGCATTCCTATGCTTTCTTGAGTCAGTCAACTCCTTATAAGGCTCATGTCAGTCAATAGTCACCACCTCTAGGGTCCTTTCCCAATCTCTGTGCACCCACTACTCTTTCTGGACTTCTAGACCCACCGATATATAAAATCCTTTTAAGCCACATTTTGCAGCCATAGAAGGACATCTATTGTGACATAGTATTTTGGGAAATCTCTCTCATATAAATAGACAACCAAGTAGCACAGAAAACCAGCATTCCATAACCTATAGTTACAATGAAACCAGGTGACAAGATGTTCACTCTGACAAAGCCACAGTGAAGGTGAGCTATGGCTATTCCTTCTACAGGCCAGGAGCTGTATTAAATAGCATGAAGGTGGTGGGCAATCCTTGGGAAATCTGCCACCACTAAAACCAAATGAACTCCCAAAAGAGCACCACAAATACATTGAGTAGATGAAGTTTTACAAGGTTTACATCTGTACTTAGCTAGTGAATACAAGGGAGATCATTCAAGACTTCAGGGGCTGCAGTAATCTACCCAAAAAGGAATCCAAACTAACAAGCCAAAAGACATGACCCTTAGAGTCTCAATCTCATTCAAAGGAGATAAGTTATCAAAATAGCAGAACAGACAGTGAGAGAAAGGAACAAAGAAGTGTTGGTATAAATATAGGAAGAGGGTTGGGGATATGGTTCATTGCTAGAGTGTTTGCCAAGAGGCTCTAGGTCTAATATTCAGCAAAATACACACACACACACACACACACACACACACACACACACACACAAGCAAAAAAAGCCAGAAGAGCTAAAAATGCTACCATTGACCTCTTAACGCTACACAGAAATAACAGAAAAGAGAATTCCAGAGCTCTGAAACTAAAACATCTGTGCTGGCCTTCCCTTACTCTCTCCACAAAAAGCAGGAAAATAGACGTGTATAAAAATGAAAACAATTATGATTAAATTTTATACATAATTATTCTGAAAGTAGTGAATTAAGAGCAAGATTTTTTTTTATGTTCAGAGAATGGCAAAAAAAAAGTTTCTACACATAGAGATGACAGAAACTACTAAAAATCGAATACTCCAAAAGGAATTTAAAAGAACAATAGAACTACACATGATCGAAAACTAACCAGAATATGGCACAGCTCAAGTGGGATAACTAAGACCAGCATTTCAGAAATGAAGACCACAAGAAAGAAGCAGAGAAGCAAATAACAATGGGAGCAACCAAAAATGCAGGATATACAGGGAAGATTGTTTAATGAGAAGAAATAAAACAAAAATGAATGTCGCAAATACATAAGTTAATAAGATATATTAAATAAATATATTAAAATAAGACTTTAACAATGAAATTGTAGATGAAGATTAAAGAAAAATTAAAAGAATACACTATAACTTCAGAACACTCCCCCAAACTATTTATTTTTTAATTTAAAATTGGTCTTAAAAGGCTAGGCAAACACTTGACAGGAATGTAAAAAGAAAATGTGAACCAAGGGTCTCATGTTTAGCCAGCCTGACTGTAAGACATAAACACTCTGAGTAGTTGTCCTCAATAGGGTTCCCAGCGAATCCATTTCCTGGCAGACTGCTCCATAAATTTGCTTGACTGCATACCTCACATGACAAAAGCCACTGTAGAAAAAGCAATACAATGACTATATATTGAATAACATAACCCTACACACAGTCACACACACACACACCCTGCATATACATGGCAATGCCTATGATATTGGAGTGTGTTATGTCATTATTCATACAGGAGATAAAATAATAGGTAAAGAACTGTGGAGAGTAAATGAGAATATTACTACACTAGTTAATTTACAATTATTAACTAGGATTTAAAAACTATTCCAGTTTGGGGGAAATAGAGAAGAGAGGATAGTAATAATAATTTCAATATTGGTTATTGTTGAGCCCTGATAGATCAAAACATGAAGGTGGCAAGTGTTCAAATATTTATTAATACATAGAAAAAGATAAATGAAGAATATCTGTTACTGAACTTAACAAAAGATATGGCTAAAAGAAACACATATAACAAGTTTCTACTCATTAAGAAAATAGGGTTATACATACATGTCTATTTCCACCAGAAAAAAGATAAGATCTGAAGAGATGGCTCAGCAAGTAAAGTGTTTGCTGTTCAAGCAAGAGGTCCTGACTTTGAATTTCTAGATCTTATGTAAAACCAGGTACAGTAGTGCACATCTATAATTCCTGTGTTCCTACAGCAGAATAGGAGACAGAGATCACTGTTGCCCTCAGGCCAGCCTGATACATACAGAGCAACCAACAAAGAGACTGTCCCAAACAAGGTGGAAGACAAGGCCCAACACAAACATTGTCTTCTGATCTGCACGTATACCCTGTGACAATGTGAGTCCACTCATATAAACCAATATGTTCATACAGAAAGATGAACATACATTATATTCACCCTCATTTTACACACACACACACACACACACACACACACACACACACACACGAAGAATAAGCCCTAAAACCCATAAGGGAGGGAAAGATAACAAAGAGATAAATTTGACTCACTAAAAACACCTTGTTTCATGGAGTTGCCTTTATGTAAGTTACTACTTAATTATAAAATAATGCAGAATAAATGACTGAACATCAAAAATAACTTCAATAACAGCAATATAAACCACCCAGGCTTCACACAAGTTTTTGGTATTTAGACTCCTTCACACTTGAGCAATAAGTACCTTAATCATTAAGGTGTCTCCTTATCTCCAATCTTTCTTTTTAAATATACCAACTAATTTATAAATTATAAAACAAAATGTAATTACCTTCAGCAATCACAGTACTGGGGGAGTCTCAGCACTGTAGGATGTGTAATGTATCAGCAAACTTCTCTATTTTTGATTCTGTTTTCATGAGACCATGAATCTCAGAGGAGAAAAGAAACCAGATGTTGCTGTGGATATCGCTCTGTGTAAATAAAGTTCTGATTGGCCAGTGGCCAGGCAGGAAGTATAGGCAGGACAAGAGAGAAGAGAATTCTGGGAAGTAGAAGGCTGGGGAGACACCGCCAGCTGCCGCCATGAGAAACAACATGTAAAGACACTGGTAAGCCACAAGCCATGTGGCAAAGTATAGATAAGCAGAAATGGGTTAATTTAAGATAGAAAAAGTAGATAACAAGAAGCCTGCCACTGCCATACAGTTTGTAAACAATGTAAGTTTCCATGTGCTTTCTTGTTTGGGTCTGAGTGACTGTGGGCCTGGCGGGTAAGAGAGATTTGTCCTGACTGGGCCAGGCAGAAAAACTCCAACTACAAGATGTGACACAGAGGAACCAAATAGAACCCCTGAAATGAAGCCCTGATTGGGAACACCAGGAAACAACCATGATGTTACCTTTTACAAAGTGTCTCCTAGTACTAGCTGTCTACTGGAAACAAGACTTGGAGCAATGAGGAATGAAAAGCAATGATTATTTCCAGAACACAGATTACCTCATTCCCCAGTAAAGGAAATTAAGATTCTTAGAAAAATAACTAACAGTGGAGTGGGAAATGGACAAGACAAGCCTAACTTTGCCAAATCAGATTCTTAGGAAACTCTCAGACTGCCAAAGTAATGTCAAAAATATGGAGAGCTATTGTTGAAATTATTAAGGCCACTCCACGTAGTTAAAAGGGAGGTTTATTTTGTGGGGTAACTTACAAATGAAGAGATAGGTTGCAGGGTCTAGGAAAGGTATGGCACAGTCCAGTGGTGTTCTCTGGAGAACTCTGCTTGGTCTACTTCCAGCATCCAGGGTCATGGAACCAAAAGAAGCCTCTCCTCTAGATCCTTGGTCTTCAGCTTCCTCCCTCAGCCCTGCCTTATGGGCATGACCATTACCGAAGCCTCAATGGGGGTTGGAACTTCCAGGCCAAAGCTGGGATGGCTACTCACTACATCTCCCCCTTTTGTCTAAATAAGAAGGTTCTAACCTAATACAAGACTATATACAAAGAAACAGTTATCAAATATTGTCCAGGAGTAATGAGGGATAATGACCTAGATAAGTTGGAATTAAAATAAGTGCAAAAAATATCAAGCAAAAAACACATACTAAAATCCAGGGAAGTCTAGAGCATGGGTAGGTGGCATGCTACAAAGATCATTCCAAAAGGTGTCCTATCCAAAAGAATATATATATATATATTTGTAACTATAACTGCTAGTCTTCAACCTCATTAAAGACCTGAGAAGGAATATAATAATACCTGAGAAATGGGAGAAGGACGCAAGCAACTTTCAGGAGTCTTGCAAGAGTAGTCAGAGACAGCTGGCAGCCTGGACAGTCACCTAATATTTCTCAGCATCGTTGGTGCATTCAAATTGGCTCAGGCATAGAGTACCTGACAGACCATTTTCAGAAGCAGGAATTCTGAAAGACCATCTTATCCTGTCTTGGCAAAGTATAGTGGTCGCTTTCCTTGTGTCCCTCTTGTCCAGAAAGGACAGCATTTATACTGTCAGCAGTTGAGGCAAGGGCAGTTCTTTGCCCAGTAGGCCATTTTGTGCCAAGAAGACAAACTTCAAAATGGAAATGTCTTAGAAGCCCAACATTCTCTCAGGATCAAATTGGTGCTGCCAGGAGCAATTGTCTCTCACATCAACAGAATTCTAAGTTATTTAAATGCCATATTCTCTAGGTCCATGAAGTGTTTCAAGATTACCTGTCCATCGATCTATGTATTTATAAATCTGGATAACCTAACTAACATAATTATAGAGATGACAAGCATAGGTGACAATAAATCTATAAGTCTTATCTACCTAAACAACCTAAGGACTAAAGCTTCGTGTAAACAAAGCAAACACTTTGTAAGCAAATGCACAGTAAAAGGACAATGACTTTATAATTGTGACATTACACAAATATCTTTAACAGAGGTAGGAATGTATAGTGCAATATGCAACATGATAATAATCCTAAATATATATCCATATACAGAATACCTTAAACAGAAGTAGAACATACATATAGTATGCCAGATATAAATTTACATTTGTATCAATATAAAAATATTTCAAATAAGAGTAAAAATATGTGTACATTATAACAAACATAGTTCTGTATTTATATCAATATACAAATTATCTTAAATAGGAATATAAAAAGTTTATATTTGTATCAACATATAAGAATTCATAACAGTACAAATTACAGTGCAAATTATCTAAGGCTGCTATTTTACTAAATTTGTTTACTAATGTATATGATAGTCTACCATAATATCTTATACCTATCCATTCCATTTCTTCTTTTCCCTTTTTTTGAAACATTTTCTTTCATTAAGGAGAGTACTGAGTTTAACAGTTTCTTCCACCCCCAACCCTAGAAACATCATCCATAACCCTGAGAAATATGAAACCTTAGGGAGAAGGGGCATTGTTTTCTTAGAACTGCTTCCTACTGTTTAGGGGGTGATTGTATCTCTGTTGGGTATTGTGAGAAAACTCAGATAGTTAAATCTCAGTTATACTAACTGTAGATTCTGCAGCAAGTCTCAGAGTAATGGGTAAGATTGTCTGAAATTCTGGCAAGAAGTGTAGTATGATGATGATTACCATGGCATCATTCTGGACTGGGTAGAGTTGTTGTTGTTGGGGCCCTATCTTCCTTCTGGAGACTTTAGAGATTGCTATTGGAAAAACTTATTTTTTATCAGAATGGGAGGTTTGGATTTAAAGATGACATGACATGTAAGAAAGGATTCTGAGAAATCAAGAATTAGAATCTTGAAGACAATGGTCCCTTATAATTGTTTTCCTTCTGTCTCACATCAGAGGGCTCTTCTGATATGGGACTGCAGAATCTCTCAACCTTTTCTTTTATCAATATGCTTGGGTTTAGAGAAGGAGTGAGCCAATTCCATCTCCAAAGCCAGCTAGGTTTATAATTGAATTGGAACCACAACTATTCTAGATTGATAGAGATATAGATGTTAGACAGTGATATTTTACCCTGTGTAGATTGGTACCAATTGATTCTTTCTTTCTGCTGTAAACATCCAGATATCCAAGGCCTTATGATTTTTGGAAGATAGGTATTTCCATTATCCTGCAAAGACAAAAACAGAACCCTACCCCAACCTTTGATTGTTAAAGCAGTTGGTGCTTCTGAGAGTTCAACAGCAGTTATGTTCTGTTTGTGTACAGCCTGAATGGCTGTTTTTTATAGCATGTTATGATATTATTCCTAGAAACATGCATTAGCCTGTATTCCTTTTCTGAGAGTGTAGGAATTTTAACCTGGGTATTCCACTGTTGTAACAGATCTTAGCCCCATAGATTTCTGCTACATTTGCTCCATATGGCTCCAGCCTTCCTTTCTGTCCTTCTGGCCCTATGCATTCAACCCATCTCAAATTCTGTTTTATCTGAGATGCCATGATTTTGGTGTAATTATAGTCACTTCTGCACCTATGTCTACCAGGCCCTCCAGAACCAAGCCATTAGTTCGAATTCTAAGCTTTGGTCTTTGTTCATTTATGGAAGTCTGCCAAAATTTTTGTTTTATTGTGTTCTTTGTAAACTGTGATTAATCTATCAGAGCTGTTTTTAATCATCCATTGCAGTATCAGTTTTTACATTAGGCAGTGGTTTATTCATTTGTCCTGGAGAGGAATGTCTTCCACAGAGGCTGGGAATGTTCTTACCACATTTGATTTGGGGGCCTACAAGAGGCCCCCTGAGGTGTTTCCCACCAGTAAAGGGTTGCCTTGTATATTTATTTTTGATCTGCACTCACTGGTCCAATGTTGGCCTTTGCCACATCTTCTACATAATCCAAGAGGTGTTTGAGGTCTCCTGTTTGGGCTATTCCTAGAAGGAGTATTACTTCTAGGATTACCCCATGTACAGTTTTTACTTATATGACCTGGTGTACCACATTTAAAACATTTGGTACCAAGGGGCCTGCTTTCACCTCTGGGATTTGTCTCTCCTATCCAAGCCTCATTACTGTAGTTAAGAGACTCAACATCACTAGTATACTGAATCCATTTTCCAAAGGAGCTGATCTGATCTTTAATGGTGTAAGTATTCTTTTGCATTCTGCATTAGCATTGTTGAATGCCAAGGACTCAGTTAATACTTTTCTTAATTCTTTATCTGATACAGCTTTTGTTATAGCTGTGTTCAGCTTTTGTAAAAAATCAGCAAAGTGTTCATGTGGTCCCTGAAATATCTTTGTGTATACCTCAGTTGCTTTTCCAAGTTCTGGATTTTTTTCCCAAGCATTTAGAGCTGCTGTCCAACATAGGGATATTGTATGCTCATCATAAATGGCTTGTACATTCCTGTCAGCGAAACATCCCTCACCAATTATTTGATCTTGGGAGATCTCAAAACCTCTGAGTTTACCTTGTTGTTCTAAATATCGTGCCTCTTCTCTCAACCAGCTTTTCCACTGTAACTGCTGGCTATATTCTAGAACAGGTGAAATTAACTGATGCCAGTCATCTGGAATGATTCCATGTGAGGTGGACCACTAATTTAACATCTGTTTTACATATGTGGAGTGTATCCCATATGTAACTACTGCTTCCTTTATATTTTTAAAGTCCCTTGTTGAAATTGGTTGTAATGTATATGTTGTATATGGCACAGGGTATGTGTCATCTGCTGGCTTCTCATGGATGATAACAGGATAAGCCATTGTATGAGAGCCATTTGGAGATGTTACAATCTGTATTGTCTTGCCCTTCTGCTTATTAGGTCTCTTGTCATGTTCATTGAGAGTTTCCTCCAGGGCTTGTAAAGGAGCACCTAGTGTCTGTTCCAGGGAGTAAACCTCCTCTCTTGTAAAGGATTCCAGATTTCTTATGGAATCATGGAAGTTTTTATGTTCTTCTGAAACACATGATTCCATGGACCTTATCTTATCAATTAATGATAATTTTTCTTTCTTATATAGTGTCTGAGTAGCTACAACTACACTCTGGAGAGTTATTGTTTTATCCACTAAATACTCATATTTATTATCAATAAAAGCAATTTTGGGTACAAGCTTGTTTTGTAAATTCTTGTTAGCAGATTCCAGAGAGAGAATATTTTTATGTAAGTCCTGGTCAGCAGATTCCAGAGAAAGAATCTTTCTGTAAGCCTTCATTGCTATCTTTTAAAGCCTGTAAATCTGTGTTAGCAGATTCCAGAGAGAATCTTTTTCTGTCAGCCTTCATTGCTATCTTGTAAAGCCTGTATCAGTCCCAATAATGACTCATCTTTGTTATTATTATTAAACCAGTGTTTGAACACTGTGTGAATTATTACAATGAATGTCAAAATGGTACAGGCCAGATATGCCTTAAGGAGGTCGTATATTTCCAGAAAAATGTCATTCATCATACAGGCCAAAAGGTTTTTAAATTCTTGTGAGGTAATGTTGTCAGCCATATTACAAGAATTACTCAAAATTTGTGAGTCATTTTTAAGGTGTAAAATTATCAAGTACTTTTACTTGAAATAAGCTTACCTTTCTGCGGTTTTGGGGGGTGCAGTAGCACTTTTCAGCCAGCAGGAGGTGTTGGTATAGCTCCAAAGCAGGGCCTGCTGGTGACCTTGGCTGGAAGCAGCTGAAGGCAGGAGCCAAGAGGGTGGGGAGTCGACACTCAGGGATGAGTGGGAATGCCTCAGTCACAGTGGTTTTCACTGGTCTGGGGGCTAAGCTAGGGAACTGAGACCGACTAGCTGCTCCTGTTTTTTTTGGGAATGGAACCGTGTAGGCATTCTCTGGTTAAAGGGAACTTTGCAGGCAGGTTTAGGTACCCACCAGCCAGGGAGGAGGCTGAGGGTGGGAGCTGCCTAGGCCTTCGGAATTTGCCCCACATGAGTGCCAGATATTGGTGAAATTATTAAGGCCACTCCACGTAGTTAAAAGGGAGGTTTATTTTGTGGGGTAACTTACAAATGAAGGGGTAGGCTGCAGGGTCTGTGAAAGGTATGGCATAGTCCGGCAGTATTCTCTGGAGAATTCTGCTCCGTCTACCTCCAGCATCCAGGGACCTGGAACCAAGAGAAGCCTCTCCTCTAGAGCCTGGGTCCTCAGCTTCCTCCCTCAGCCCCACCTTGTGGGTGTGACCATTACCAAAGCCTCAATGAGGGTTGGAACTTCCAGGCCAAAGCTGGGATGGCTACCCACCACAGAGAGCCAATCAGAAGAGACAGCCATAAGACAAGGAGGACATTTTAAACATCGGTGAAAAATAGCTCCATTGGATTAATACACATCACTTCAGTTTATGCTTGCAATGCTTAAACAAATGTAACTTATCAGCCACTATTTGGAAGCCACTGGAGAGCTCCTTACTATTTTAATTAATGACTACCTTCATTTATTCCAGCTAACTAAACAGTAGAGATAAGACTGTATTTTATATCAAATAAATAGCATAATGAATAAAAAAGAACAACAGGATTATAATGTGCCATTTTAATTTCCTACTTGTAAAATTCTGGCATTGATTATGGTCAATCTTTACTTGCCTCTCTGAGAACTGTGTCAAAAAGGCATTGGACTTGAATTTGACTGTGTCTTTATTTCAGCTGTCAATGTAGAATAAACAGAAAAGATAAGGGGACACTGTAAAATGTAAACTACAGGTATATATAGCACAAATCTTAAAAGGTCTTATTAATGAAAACAAACCCAGAGCCAGGTGTTCAGGTGAATGCTGAAAGATCAGAGAAACAGAACAAGCCACAGCCTCCTCACCTTGCCAATTCCTCAGCTGATCCTGTTTTTTCAGGCTGGAAGCCTCTGAATCCTCATCCAAATGGATCTCAGCTGAACTGCTGCTAAAAGAATGAAAGCTTAACCAGCCCTAGTTCCTGGTTTTCACACTTCATATACCTTTCTGCTTCCTGCCATCACTGCCTGGGATTAAAGGCATGTATCATGATGCCTGGCTGTTTCTAGTGTGGCTTTGAACTCATAGAGATCTGGATGGATCTCTGCCTCCAGAATGCTAGGATTAAAGGCATGTGTGCCACCATTTTCTGATCTCTATGTCTATCTAGCAGCTGCTCTGTTCTCTGGTCCCAGATAAATTTATTAGAGTGTACAATATATTGGGGAACACAATATCACCACAGGTATACTCAGTTAATTCCAAAATATGACAAACTCTAATGGACAAAAAGATGTAGCTGTAAGAAGGAAAGAGAGGTATGGAGAAAAGTATTCACTAGACCTAAAGAGTCTTTTAAATTGAAACTACAAACCACAAACAAGAAAGATTTTTCGAAAGTAACATTTATGGAAAATTCAAATTTGAAAACTCTCTGAGTAGTGAGCTAGCTAGCTAGCTAGAAGAAAGAATGATGGAAGATAGGCAGCCTGACAGACAGATATTTTTTACTTTTATTTTGGAAATCTTTATTTTGTAAATACCTATCAGATACATAGACATATATACATATATATGCTGCAATAATTCTGGAAACAACTATATATCTTACATTTGGAATATAAGCAAAATACATATACACACAAATGAACATAAAAACACAATAAAAATGCAAGTAGAACTGAGGGTTGGATATAGCTCAGGGGTGGGGCAGTTGCCTAGCATCCAAGAGGGTCTAGGCCTAGTAGTACCAATATCTCAAAAAAAAAAAGAAGAAGAAGAACAGATAAAGCTGAAGAAATTTGAATAGGAATGGATTGGTTGATTAATCAGCATCAACATTCTTGTAGGGATATTGTACTAGACTTTTGAAAGAAACTGGTATTATGAAAAAACAGGTGAATGGCATGCATCTCTGTACTATGTCTTATATCTTCAGGGAATCTATACATATAGCAATACAAAATCCAACTAAGAAACACAACAGAGGAGTAAAAACAAAGACTAGGGATGTTAACAATGATCTGACCAGTGGGCTCAAGGCAGCTCATTGAAGTTTTTTTTTTTTTTTCAGTCAAACATTCTTCATTTTCTATGATATAGTTTTAATTCATATCTCCTTATTTTTCTCCACTTATGCACTTCCCAAAAACAAGATACTTACCTTATATATACTTGCAGCTCCAGTTATGTGTATATGCACTTACTGATAATATACTCATTGGATAACCTACAGATAGATGGAAAATTGTGTTTGGAGTAACTGCATAAATACATTGACAAGTGCATACACCTGGTGAAGTGTTTTATCCCAAATCTAAGTACAAAACCCCAATAGATGTCACTTATCACCCAGATAATGACTTCAAATAGTGGAGTATGGCAAAATCATTGTTTACTAACACTTATTTACTATAGTAGTGGAAGATTAATATTCTGAGCCCTGTTAAAATCATGCTTGTCACGAGGGTTGCTTGAGTTGATTAACCATGATGTACACTCTCTATTACTGGCTAGAAACTCTTTAGAAAGCAGCCCACCATTTTCTTTTACCTTGTCTTGGGCAAAAGACCATTAAAATGTGACTACTCAACTTCAGTGCATGGGTCTTGTGCTATGTGGGATAGTGATGACTGGTGGTGTAGTATGTGCAAGAATTAAGCCTCTGTTGTCAAAATCCACAGAGATTCAATGTTAGTTGTTTTTTTTTTCACTGTAGCAAGATACCTGCATGACCTACAAGATTTTCACATGTGCTATTTGACAAGACTTGACATTTGGGATTTTCTTTTATCAGAAATAGTAATTGTGAAGGTTGACCTTGAATATTCCCCTGATAAAGTTGTTATGAATACACAGCCAGAAGCTGTGATAAGTGATGGAGCTGAGGTAGATGGTGGAGTAATGGTCCTCAAGAATAGGAAGACATAGAAATCAGAAAATGAGTGCATGTCTTTAATCCCAGCACTCAGAAGGCAGAAGCCACAGGCCTTTGTGAGTTTGAGGCCAGCCTGGTCTACAGAGTGAGCTCCAGGACAGCCAAGACTGTTACACAGAGAAAGCCTGTCTCAAAAAAAAAACAAAACAAAATGAAAACAACAAAGAATAGGAAGATCAATAGAGGGACAAGGAATAGAAAGACTGAAGAAGGCTTCAGAGGATGTGAATTAGGAGAATCCTCTAGAAGAACAAAACTGATTAAAATTTGCACATATTATGAAAGAGGATTCAGTGGTAGTCCAACAATAGCCAGTTTCATACTGGGACTATCCACATGCTGCTCAGTCTACAAAGCTAGATGCCTCAGAAATTCAGATCTAGCACTGAAGACCTGAAGAGTCTTATGGTCTTCAGTCTATAGTGGAAGGTTGAAGAAACTGAAGTCTGACATCAATGTGGGACTTCAGCAGCAGCTGCCAACACCACCACCACCAGCAGGAAAGAGCAAAGCCAATGAATGCTGCCCTTCATCCATCTGGGACACTCATTGGAATGTGCCTTCCAGTCTGAGGGAGAGTCTTCCTCAGTTAGTCATTTCTAGAAACTCTCATATAGACATGCACAAGGGGAGTATCTGTTAGTCTATTTCAGATCCTGTCAAGTTGAGAACCAAGGTTAGCTAGCATAGAAAAGGTGAAGGCTACTATAGATAAGGAAAAGCATGGCAGAAGGTGCAGAGAATCTATTATGGAATGAAACGGTAGAGGCATACAAGGGATAAAATAACTTTTAATAAAAAATGGACTTTGTATATGCCCTTCAGACTATGATTATCAAAAAGGTAGAGGGGTAAGCACAGGCCCTTCCCAAGGTCATCTAGCCCTAGCCTCCAAACTGTGCGGGGCCAGTGAAATCCCTGACAGATGATCACATTTCTGCTTCTCAATTCATTGCCAAGAAGCAGACCTCAGATCTTTGCAGTATCTAACAAGGTCCATGGTCAACAGGTTTTCCCCCTTAGTAAGCAACATTGTTAAGCCCCAGGGTGGGATGCTGACTACAGAGCACTAATCAATAATCACTCTTATCAGGGCTTTCAAGACCTGACTTTGGAAACAGGGTTTCCTGGATTTCTGGAGTCTTCATCCCAAAATCTCTTTTGTTGTTAAAAGCAAAAGAAGCTGTGAAAGACCCAACTAGCAACACTTTACATAGTACCTTCCTATGTAGCCATCTTGAATTGTTAGTAAAAATAAAAGGACAAGAGTCATATATTAGCACATTTTTCTCATTTTTGTATATTATGCAAACTTTTCAGGGGACTTTGTGCACATTAGCTCTTACATCAATGGTGAAACTATTAAGAAATGATATGATAGAAAATGTTCTTTACTTACAAAGACATGTTCTGGTAACTGTTCCTTGGGTCTTGATTGGATGAGTAATGTGATAGTTATAGGGTTGTAAACCTGACATAATCATAGATCAATTAATTATCCTGACATCAGATGAAGAGGATTGGGGAGAATAATGGAGATGGGAGAGGAAGAAATCAAGGATCTAGAGGGTAAGGCCTAGAAATTGACCTCCTAGGAGGAATAAGGAAGAGAAAAAGCATATGCATGCATGGGTGAGGAAATACATATGCACACATGATGAATATATAAAAATATCATGCAAATTAGTGTTTGTTGCATATATACCCTGCAAAGCTCCTCTGAATTACTACTGTGATGTCTTTAACCATGCATATAATTCAATGGTCGATCCATATGTGTAAAGCCCTGACTTTGATTAGATACTCAGCACTGAAAAACTGAAAGAGCTTGATGTGATCATATATCTGATAATTCCAGCACTTGAGAGTCTGAGGTGGAAGCAAGTTCAAAGTCAAACTGGAAAATATAACTAATAAAAAATAGACTCTGCTCATAATTCTTTAAGAAGAGGCTTGTGGTGAGTTGGTTATAAAGAGATATCACATCATATTTCAAGTTTAGAATAAGGCAAAATCAAGAATGTTCTTGAGGTCTTTATAATAACAACAGTGATATTTTTATTTGGCAGAAACAAAATCTTTAGCTCTAAATAGATTAATTAATAAAACTATTTAGTGGACTGCTACTACTCTTCAATAAAAAATAAAAAGCAATGAATTCAACAACATCATAAACAACATCAAAAACTCAGTAAAATAAGTCCAAATCTGAAAGGCTTTATAGTATATAAGTTCATTTATGTAATAGAATAGAAAATATAAAGTTACTGAAACTGGGAATGGAGTAACAGTGACCAAGGGTTGGGAGAAAAGAAGAGAATGATGGCAATGAATCCACATACAGGAATTTCTGATGTGGTAGAACTATTCCATGTGACACTCAGATGGTGAATCCACTCTACACATATTTCAAACTGTTTACAAGTAAGCATCACTACATATAGTTTTTTTTTCAAGGAATCAGGACACTCAGCATCCCAGAATGGAATACAGTCCATGAAAAATAATTCTACTACACTTTAGATGTGTGACATAGCCTCATGGATAGAAACTGGGAAAAGGGCATTGGCCTACTTAATTTTTAAAAGTGACATTTTATTTATATATTAGAAGTAAACAAATTTTATGTGATTTGAACTAGACTTCTTGTCAAACAAAAGAATTAAATATAAGCAGAGAAAAGTCTAGAATAACTCCATGAGTATGGGCCAGATTGACTATCCCATTTCCAAAGACTTAGTTAAAGCAAGGAGAAGTAATTCCTTGGGATGAGGGTGATGCAGATCCTGCCCTCACCTGGAGATTAGGGTCAGTATCAACCAGACTGAGTCATGCAGATGCCACCAGTCTCTGACAAACCATCAGTAAAGACACTTCAAATCAGTAGTTTTCTTCCTCAAATTTCACAATTCTATTTTAACAATGAGGAAAACATCAGAAAAGCTAGAAACTGAGAGACATCTTTTGAAATGTTTAGCCAGTTCTCTTCAAAACTATCAGTGCCATAAACAGGGGAGAAATTGATCAAGTATCAGAGATTGGAGAGAGCTGAGGAGACATGAGGAATGAATATGATATCTGGACTAGATTTGGGAACATAGAAAGAGCATCACAGAGAATCAGGTACAAACTCAGTGAACTCTTTAAGAGTGATGTTGTCAGTTTTGACCTATTTGCCATGATTATGTAAGATGCTGACAGAAATAGACTGTATAATGAGTTACTAACTAAATTTTCTAAATGCTAATGAGAAAGGAGCAACAGCTGTGGAGAGACATTGGATAATAGAAAAAAAAACTGAACTAAATCATTCTGTATATTTAAAGATGTGTTGACCTCAGAATGGAAACCAGGACATATATTACATTGGGGAAGAGGTTTTGCTTTTGTTTCCACAGGAAACAAAAATTATTTTTATTAATCAAAAATTAATAAAGATTAGATTTGAACAAGAGAGACCTCTTGCCGGGTGGTGGTAGCACACATCTTTAATGCCAGCACTCATGAGGCAGAGGCAGGTGGATCTCTGTGAGTTTGAGGCCAGCCTGGTCTACAAAGTGAGTTCCAGAACAGGCACCAAAACCCTGTCTCAAAAAAAAAAAAAAAAGAGTGACCTCTTGATTAGAAGAGGTTCATCAAAAAATGTCACCCTTCTGTTCTACCTTCTCATTGGCTCTAAGCCCAGCCACATGACTTCCTTGTCACTGCCTGTCTATACAGACCTCCAGGTCTCTATAGTTGGTACTGGGATTAAAGGGTTGTGTCACCATGCTTGGCTGTGTCCTTGACCACATAGAGACTCTGCCTGCCATGTGATTGGATTAAGGGCATGTGCTACCACCGCCTGACTTCTGTTTTATGGCTCTTTGACCTCTGATCTCCAGGCAAACTTTATTAACATAAAAATAAAATATCACATTTCAGCACAAATAAAATATCACCACATTAGCATGTAAATTCTGGAGCACCACTGTTATCTGGTGAATGGGAGTCAGTAAGGGACACTGAGGACATAGCAGTGTTCTCTTCTTTTCAAAATAAAAAGGATGATGGTGATAACACAGACCAAAAGCTGTTGTTGTGACCAGAGATAGAGAGTCCAGTCATTTTGCATCAGCATTAGACAGGATAACTAGCCCTGCTCAAGAGGTTCAGGATGTGAAGTATTTTAAATATTGTATTTTTCCATATTTTGGCATATTTGCATATGCATATTGACATATCTAGTGATAAAGTATGACAGAGATGTTTTGCCTATACCTTACACACATAGCCCAAAAGCAATTTTATGTAATATTTTAAATAACCCTGTGCACAAGACAAAGTTTCATGATATGGACATTCTCATTGGTTTCCCATGTTTAAGGCACAAAAAGATTTGGAATTGATTTAAGTCTTTTCAGGTTAGATATTCTCAGTTGGTTATAAGATAGAACAATCCTGTGGCCTTGAGGGACACCTGGAGATTTGCCAGCCTAGGTTCAAATTCTGGATCCCTTCACTAACTCCAAATAATATGAATGATCTTGAGTTTGTTATTCCATCTTCTTCCTGCCTCCATGGTCTCTTTATCTGATAAATGTGGATAATAATGCTTTCCACCTAAGTCTAGTGAATACCCAAGTGGGTGTTATAAAATGCCTATGTGAGAAAGGACCAAAGTACAATCCACTGAATGCTGGATTCTCTGAGGCAAATCCAATGAACATAGCTCCTTTCCCTGTCTATATTTCTAAATGGGAAGAGGTGTGCATACAAAAGTAGAGTCAGACATCAAACTGTTCTACTTTGCTTTTGTCAGAACATCTCAAAATTTGACAGATAGACTCTTAAAAATATTAGTAATAATTTTTGAGAATGTCATACATCATATTCATTCTTTCTCAATGAACTCCTAAAAGATACACCCCATGTTCAATATCAATCCAACTCTGTGTCATTATTTTTAAACATACTGAGTCCAATTTGGGTTGCTCAGGTGTATGTCTGTATACTAGAGTATGGTAAATCTACCAAGGGGTCACACTCTAAGCAAATAACTGTCCATCTTCCAGAAACCATCAATCACTAATAGCTCCTCAACCTTCAGTGGGACTTTGTGCCTACATCCTCCCTCCATGTAGCAATTTTATTTGGCTTGAGCTTGCATAGGTTATAACCACCGTAAGGTCATATGTGCAAATCCTTCACTGTTGTGCCCAAAAAACAGTTTCCTTGTAGTCCCCACTGTCTGTACTCTTATAGTCTTTCTATCCCTGCTTCCATGATGAGTGTTTGCAGGAGGGAATGTCATATAGATGTTCCATTTAGGGTGGAGCACCCTACAGTTTCTTATTCTCTGTGCCTTGCCCAGTTGTGGGTCTGTATGTTAATCATCTTCCACTGCAATAGGCTTCTTTGATGAGCCTTGAAAGGCAACTAATAGTAGGTTCTCCTCTGGGTCCTGTCTAGCCCAAAGTTCTTGGCCCTGATAATATGTGCAAGACAAGAGTTCCATCTTGTAGAAGTATCCCTAAATCTAATTAGAAAATGGCTGGTTACTCCCATGACATTTGTGACACAGCTTCAAGCAGTGGTCATATCTCGCCAGGCTGGTCATTGCTGTAGCTTGCAAGGTTCAATGCTGGGTAAGACTAGTGATTACTTTTCAGAAACCTTTTAGTGCTATGAAAGATAGCTAGTTATGGCTGAAGCTTTCAAGTCTGAAACAGTTTCCTTGTGTTCTATGACTCAAGTATGTACCATCTTCATAAATATGATCTTACCATCAAGTTCTGGAAGGTTATCAAGAGCAATGGCAAAATCTTGTTATATTTGGGGGTCTACAAGCCCTCATTTTCCAACAAATCCAAAATAGGTAATACATTCCTAGTACTGAATTTTTTCATTTGCCTCATTATAGGGTAATTCCATTTAAACTCTTTTTATATATGTAAAGGCTCATATTTTAGGAAGTCTTCTGCAGTAACATGTCCCTTAATGATAACTTACTACTGATACATTACACGATAGTTGTCACTGAAGGCCATGCTGTTACCCGTGGTCTGTGTTACAGCCTGAAGTCATATTGATATCTGTGGGACAGGCTGCTGCCAGGGACCATACTGATCTGAATGGCCTGTACTGACTCATGGTGATATCCATGATGCCACCAATCTGGGTCTGAGGTCTTTCTGGGTCTGGTCTGTGTTGATGTCCATGACCCATGCTACCACTGAGGGCTGAGCAGATGCCAGTGGCCTATGCTTCAGCCTGAAGCCATATTGATGTCCATAGTCCCTGATGCATCTGAGGGCCTTGTCTGAGTCCATGGCCCTACTACAATTGGAAGCCCAGTTCGTGATCTGTGCTCTAGCCAAAAACCATGTGATAGCCATAATCCATTCTCTCTCAGAACATAAAGAGCAAATAAGCTACTTTGGCAGTGATATTGATGACTGCAGACATACAATTGAGAAAGAGAGACACGGAAATCTTCTGTGACAACCCTCACCTCTACACCACCTACCCCTCAAAATAGTAACATCCTAAACAGGAAGCCATCAAAGAAAACTCTTGAAAACTGAGATTGGATGCTGAAGTGCTACTCTCTACAATAGATGGTTTCCAGCAGGGGTGTGGGAGGAGAAGGACTCAGTTCTACTTCAGGTGCAGGTCACTGAGAGTTTGATCATGCTCTGGTAAGTATATTGATAACACAAATGGGACTTTTTCTCTGGGATTGACTGGGCATACATGATGTGAAATCCCCCAGAGAAGCAATAAAAATATTATATTGATAAAATATAATGTAAATAAAGGAATATATACACATAAAAATCAGTATAAGGGGGATTTGGAAGGAGGAAATGGAAGAGAGAACCATTGTAATCAAATCACAGTTTCAAAATAAAAATCTATATTCCATCACCCTTGTAGCAGCACAATGGGCAGTGAATCAGTCTCATAAGAATCTATAACCTGGAGAGATTCGAGATGGCAGTGTCCGCTGGTGCCCAAGCAACTGTGGAATCACTCTAAGGAGCCTAAGAGACCCATGGAGGCTTTGAGGGGAGACATGGCAGCAGAAAATAAGTCTACAAAACACACAGTATCTCCAGAAGAAGTGAAAAAAAGGCAGGTCTCATGGGAAGATGCTTTTAAGAAGTGATCTCATGGATTTGGAGTAAAAGATGATAGAGTGGAGCACAATAGAGATATTGTAATGGATATGAGAGCACAGCTGCAGTGGGCAAAGGAGCATGTCATTGCTGAGTAAGGCCAGTTCTCAGCCTGTCCAGATGCTTGGACCCTCTGCTGCTTGCCCTGCCTAGGGGAGGAGAGTGCAAGACCACTGAAAGCAAAATGGTTGTATGTGTGAGCATGTAGGGTGCCTGGTGCTGAGGGCACGGAGGTGTATAGCAGCCTGGAGCTTACACAGATCCTGCCCCAGGATGTGCTGTCCAGCTGCAATATCACCCTGACTGTGCAATAACAGGATATCCAAGATGAGTCTCAGTGATAGTCCTGTGATTATGGTGCTTCAGAAACCAGAAACCTTGAACCAGACCAATGATTCATTGCAATAAGTATTCACATTTGCATATAAAGCTGTTTGGGCAATACATATCCAGATGGATGAATGAAATATACTTTGATGGATGACTGTGTGATGGAGAGGTAAGAAAGAGTGCAGAATGGAGCACTGGTTGCCCATCAGAGAGAGGCAGAACTAGGAAGGGGCAGCGGAGGTGACAGGTATGGAAGCCAGCTGCAGTGAACAAAGGAGCACGTCATTGCCAAGTAGGGCTGGCAGGATGATGTGCAGTAGCTCTGCCCCTGAGTGTACTGCCTAGCTGCAAGATCACCTCTGGCTATGAGCAGCAACAAAATATCTGAGATGAAGAATGGTGTATTTTCTTGATTAAGCCTCCTTGAAGACCTCCATAGTCCATACTGCTGCTGGAGGCCGTGCTGGTGCCCATGATCTGTGCTGCCACCAAAACAATGTGGAAGTCCATGATCCATGCTGCTGCTAACTGTTTTGGACAAAAAAGCTTCTTTTGTAGTAGTATTGATGACTGCAGACACATAATTAGAATGAGAAACTTTGAAGGGTTCTGTGACAACCTTTCCTCCCACAAAAAGAAAGAAAGAAAGAAAAAAGAAATGGTCCAGACAGGAATCCATTAAAGAGTGTCTTTAAGAATTGTGACAAAGATGCTGAAGTGTAGTTCTTCACAGCTGATTGATCCTGGTGGGGTGGGGAAGGCCTCAGTTATCTGTAAGGTGCCAGCCACATGGAGTATGGCCATGGTCCAATGAGTATATGGGCAGCACAAATAAGACTTGGTGTATTTTTTCTTTTGTGGGTAGGACACAAGCATGGAAGGATGTATATGAGAAGAATGGAAAGTGTGATTGGGATGCATTGTATAAAATTTCCAAATAATCAATAGAAATATTTTTGTTGGAAAAATTAATAAATCCAATAAGAAAATAAGGGGGGAAAGAAAGAATCTATAGCCCACCATACAGGAAAATGATGCATTTCTACACATCTATGATCTCATTCTCAATAGGTTGTTTTCCCCTGCTGGGTAGAAACATCCATCTACTGCCTCCTTTTGATCCATGGAGATTGAAGAGGAGATACAGAACCAGGTCTTTCTCCTGGAGACATTATGCCAAACAGAAATCCGGACAGCCAGTAGCACCATTTATGCCATCACTATGGGGTGAAAATAACAGGACCATGTAAGTGGCATAAGAGGTACATGAAATTTTTTCTTCCACATTAAACTAGCACCATAATCCATCAGTTTCAGGAACATCAAAGAAAGCAAATTAAAACAACAGACTTTTCATCAGATTTCTGTATTTTCCACACTCACAAATAATACAAGAAGATCCAAGTTGTGCAGGAGCATCTCAGTCTTCCTCTGCCCATATCCTAATGGAACCTGACATTCTGCAGGGCAACTTTTCAAATAAACATCCTGGAATGGACAGGAGGCAAATGCACTGAGCAAATGCCAATAATTCTCATTCCATCCTCTTACATATTAGCATGTGCTTCCTGCAGTCTCTTTTATCTTAATGTATTTCTCCCTGATGGATATGAGGGAGCTCAAAAGGCAATCCATTGACATAGGGAGGAGGGCTAGCACTGAGAATGCCAAGTATGTGTATAGCCATACTGTCTTGAACACACCCAATCTCATCTGAGGATGCCAGCTGGTGGTTGGCCTCCTCAGGGAGCCCACACAGACTGCCACAGAAAATTGCCCATCTCCCCTTTGTATGACCACAACCATGATTCTGCATTCAATTTATAGGATTTCTACATGCATCTATCTGGTTAATCTTCTACCTTCTCAAGGGCAGATTCAACTCATGGTATAGGCTAGATAAGCAGCTGTAATGAATCTTTCTCTATCCCAACAGCCAGCTCTCAAATAATAATACTGAGACTTCTTATTAATTATAAAAGATTGGGCTATCACTTAGGCTTGTCCCCAACTAGCTCTTATAATTTAAAATAACCCATTTATATTAACCTACATTCTATCACATGGCATTTTCTCTCTTCTATTTTGTACCTCCTATTTCCTCTTCATGTCCCTTGGTATCTCCTGTGTGTCTAGATTTCTTCTACTCTTCTTTTCTCTCCCTGGAAAACCTGCCTATACCTCCCGCCTAGCTATTGGCCATTCAGCTTTTTATTACATGAATCACAGCAATACACCTTCACACAGTATACAAATATCCCACAACAAGCAGCTAGCTTCTTCATTTTAAAATCTTTATGTTTGTGATCATATGTATAAGTGTGGGATGGGCACATTCCACAATGCACATCGAAGGTCAGGAAACAACCTCAGGTGTGGGTCCTCTCCTTTCACCTTAATTGAGACAGGGTCTCTTCCAGGCTAGCTGGCCCTTGAGATATCAGAGATTTTCTTATCTCTACCTCCCAGTATTTCTAAGGAGTGATAACATTATAGTTCACACATCCATCTCTGAGTGTATGTGGGTTCTGGGGATCCAAATTTAGATCTTTGCAACTAACCTGTCTCCCCATTGTAGCTCCTGAGTTCTTAAGCAGCAGCTTGAACAGTCAACTTGCCAGCTATTGAAAGAGCTACACTGATCATTTAAACGTTATTTATTCTCCCCATTTTTTGAGAACATTTTTTGAGAGAAGGGTTGGGGTATTTATCTCACTCTATAGCCCAGGCTGGCCTGGAATTCAATATGTAGCCCAGGGTAAACTTGTACTCATGACTATCTTCCTATTTTAGCTTCCTGAATGCTGGGATTACAGGCATGAGCCACTAAGCCTGACTCTTTCCCCCACTTTTAATGCTGAAATAAAGGATATGTGTGATGTGTTTAAATCATAATACATACCCCAAAAAGCAATACACTTGTCTATATGTCAAAAGGTATGACAATCTGTAGCATGAATCTTAAAGGTACTTGTTAATAAAACAAACCCGAGGCTAGTTATTGGGGTGAATGATGGAAGATCAGAGAAGCAGAACAAGCCACAGCTATCTCACCTTGCTAGTTCCTCAGGTGATCCTGTTTCCTCAGGCTGGAAGCTTCTGAGTCCTCCTCCACATGAATCTCAGCTGAACTGTGTTGCTCCAAAGCCTGAATGCTTAACCAACCAAATGCTTAACTAACTACATGCTTAACTTTACTAGTTCCTAGTCCCTCATGCCTTATATACATTTCTCTTTCTGACCCCACTCCCTGAGATTAAAGGTTGGGTTTCTGGGATTAAAGGCGTGGGTCACCATGCTTAGCTGTTTCTAAAGTGGCCTTGAACACACAGAGATCCACCTGGCTCTGCCTCTCAAGTGCTGGGATTAAAGGTGTGTACCACCACTGCCCAACTTCTGTTAGGGCTTACTCTTCCTATTTTCTAGACACCATTTTTGGCTTTGTTCTAGTGGCTGTCTGTTCTCTGACCCCAGATATGTTTATTTCAGGGAACACACAATATTTCAGGGAACACAATACCCACCACATTCCCCCTGTTTTTGTCTAAAATTAAAAAAAGTTATAACTAATACAAGAAAAACTATCCAACAAGTATATACAATATATACAGTCAAGAATTACATTAATGATGTCTAGTCCATTAATATTTGACAGATTCAGGTGAAAAACTCCATTATATATAATAATGTCCAGTCCAGTAACATTTGATAAACTCAGACAAAAATTTTTCATTACTTATCCTATCTTTTTTCTTTTCATAGTAGATTCAGTAGTCTACCTTTTGTCATTTTTATATCTTCTCCTTTTTATTTTTAGAGTAGATTCAGTGATCTACCCATTTATGCTATTATTTCTTTATCTTTTTTTTCTCAGGGTAGATTCAGTGATCAACCTCATATCTATATTCTCCTTTTTCCTTTTTTTTTGGGGGGGGGCAACATTCGTGGTACAAATTCGTGAAATAGCCTCTTGCCTGTGGCCTTGTGAGCCCTAGCTCAGGCCTGAGCTATACTCAGCCGGTGGTGGTGGCACACGCCAGTAGGATTTACTGAAGAAGGCAGAGGCAGGAGGATCCCAAGTTGAGGCTGGCCTAGGAGAAGCTTCGGCTGGGGCAGAGACAAAAACAGTGTTGGTGGGACCATGGAGGCAGTGGCTGCTGCTTCGAGTTACTGGCTGCTTCTCATCGTGTTGGTGACTGTGGTGATGGTGCTACCTGGGACAAACTGTTTACTACCGCTTGTTCAGAGAAGAATTGCCAAGACCAGCGTGTTACAAGAAAGCATTGGCAAAAGTCAGTTTGGAAAAGGTTGGCAAGAGAAATGCTGGAGAGAAATTGCTGTGAAGATTTTCTCTTCTAGGGAAGAACATTCATGGTTCCGAAAGACAGACAGACATGAGATTGTGATTGCTCCAAACCAGAGGAGGCACAAAAAAAAAAAAAAAAAAAAAGTCTTCAGAGAACCATTGAACATGCCTAACAGTGACTTTGAAATCTTCAAAAGGATGATGGGACTCCACAATGATGATGCCACATGGACTATGGTAAAGCCATTAGTGCCATGGAAAGATCAACTCTGGATTACAAACTGTTTAGGACAATTTTGAGATGGCTAGCTGAGATGATCCAGCCTGACAGACTACCTGAACAAGGACTTGAAAAAAGCCCTGCACTTTCTCACTATGCAGCGGCAGGACAAATGATACAGGACTTGACAATTAACCGAAAAATTTTCTTTTCAGGATCCCCTAAAGATGGAAGTAATTTTAAGAAAACGACGCCCACATCCCCAAAAGGTGGGATGGGAAGTTTTTGGTCATTTAATGAGTTTTGGATATTGTCATGGTTTATGATGATTGGTTACAAGTTGTTAATTGTTAATGGTCAGGAAAAAAGCTGAACATGAAGATTAGATTCAGAGGTTTTGTTTAAAAAAGAAAAGGAAAAAGGAGAATATAGATATGAGGTAGATCACTGAATCTACTATGAGAAAAAAGCATGTAGTTAGTTAAGCATTTGGTTGGTTAAGCATTCAGGCTTTGGAGCAACACAGATCAGCTGAGATTCATGTGGAGGAGGACTCAGAAGCTTCCAGCCTGAGGAAACAGGATCACCTGAGGAACTAGCAAGGTGAGATAGCCATGGCTTGTTCTGCTTCTCCGATCTTCCAGCATTCACCCAAATAACTGGCTTCAGGTTTGATTTCATTAACAAGTACCTTTTAAGATTCATGCTACAACAATCAGGACCACCTGAGCCACCTGGTCAGACTAGTATAAACTGGGTAAAATTTCAGTAAGAAGGCCAGAAACTGAGTGAAAAAAAAAAATCTTGTTTCAGATTGAGGTCCCACCTGCTGCTAGCTGCATGCGTTTGACGAACTTGTTTACTGTATCTGTGTCTTTGTTAAATAAGTTCAATAGTGTACTGACTGCACTTGGTAGAGTAGATTGAAAATCAAAAGATGGAATATACAGCTTTTGGAATAAGGCCTGGCATACAGGAAGGCCTACATTCCAATGGGCTCTTGTTAATAACCATTGCAATTTTCACGATTAAAGCTATTACTCATACCTGAATACTGCCAAAATCTTCTGCAGTCTTTGAGATGGGATGAATCTTAGTGTCCCTACATTCCAACTAATTGTCATTATGCCCTTAATAGATATGCAGCCAACTACAAAAAGAATGGCTATTTTTCAACTACCCACTGGGTGACAAGATAGGAGGTAGGTCCTTAATACCCATCATATACATTTTAAGATGTTTTACCATAGATACCAAGAGCTCCCTCCTCCATCTATTAAAAGTAAAGTATAAAGTGAAATTTGCCTCTGGTTGTACAGATTGGAAATGGTCAACTCTGGATATTAACCTGGATCCCCAAAGCCTCAGCCCCTAACAAACACCTTGTTAACTGAAACCTCTTTCTGTGTCCCATTCACTACATATGAGCTGCCTTCTCCATCCAAGCAAAATGTATTAATTCCTTTTGCTCAGTTCCCTCCACTCACTCTTATTTAGTAATCCTAAAATTACTTTTATTGTATCCTTTTTCATGATGTTCTGAATGGGCCTGACCCTAACACAAGGACTATGTATATGGTTCCTACCTGTGGACTATGTTTCTCTAAGTACATATCAGTTGATTGGTGTAGAGCAAGAGATAGAAAACCAAGGTCAGTATCTTAGATTGAGTTGTCCTGGAAAGTGAAAGCTGAGCCTAAAGCTTAATTTGGTTTACAAAGTGAGCCATGAGCAGGGTAGAATAGAAGAGACTGATGACACAGGTATGATGTATACTGTGAAGTTGACTCTCCCAGTGGGCCCTATTCCTCTGAGACCTTCAGAGAAGGCCTTCAGAATGCATTCTTAGTATGTTCCACCAATGTATGTTCTCCATCTCATACTGCTATGGCACATAACATGTGGTGTTATGCCCTGTGCTTCTAGGTACCTTCTGAATACCAGGCAGGTTTTCCATAAGCATCTCAGGCTGATGATACTTAGAGGCCTGGGACAGGTAACTTACCTGGGCAGTCAGTGTTACAGTAATGAAGAAGGTTCAGGATGGTCAGCATTACTAAAAAAGCTTGTTGGAAATGCAAACATGTAGGCCTAACCCAGTACTCAGTGGGTCAGACACCCCAGAGTCAGCCCTCCATGCATTCACAGACCCTCCAAACAATTCTAAAGCACACTGGAACCTGAGAATACTACACTTTAGAATTCTGAAACAGAAAAAAAAAAAAAAGAGGTATGTATCTACTCTCTCTCTAGAACTCTTGCAACAGCAAGCTCAAATAATTTCAGAGGTCAATGTGGACCCACTTTGAACTCTTTCCTTTATCTCAATTCTCAAATCCAATACAGCTCTTCCCATTCCCTAATATCTATGGTTGCCCAGATATTGTCCTTTTTTAAAATTGTTGCTGCCTTTTAAGCCATGGTTGTCTGAATCAGCAACTGCAACTCTGCCACTACCAGCAGTGGTTAGGCCACAAGACCTGCAGCTTGAGGGAATTCTGTTCCCTCAAGCACTGACTCTTTCAAGGCTATGAAGGGAACTTCACTAAATCTCTGTCTCTAAAGAACTCAAGATTCAAAGGTTAACGTGGAATTCTGCTCTTCAGAGAGACTGAATAGCAAATAGCTTACTTCCTCTCCTTGTTTGTATTCTCCAAAAAGCCCTTGTAATTCTTCTTTTCTCTAATTAAAAACCCTTTCTCACCTGGCTCCACCCTACTACTTCCTGTTAACTAGTTGCTGAATCAACCTCCTGACTGTAGGTGAATTTTATTTAATCAAATACATCTTTGTGTCATTAAACAAACATTCCATAGCATAAACAAAAGTAACACCTTAAAATAATATTCTACAACACCCTGATGTAACAGAGACCTCTTGGCACAAAAACCTAAAATTGTTACTATTTAGACATTTCATTGAAACTTTGCTAATCCCTAACCAGACTAAATAAATAGATACATAAGAATACAATCAATTGAGTTTTGACAGAATTACAAAGGCTATTCAGATGAGTATTCCAGTATCTAGAATAATTTGAGAGCCATCCACATTAAAATAAAAACAAAAACAAAAGGAAGCAAACAAAACATCCCACTGCTCTGCATCTTACTTCTGAAAAATTTAACTGAGGCCAAGTAGTGGTGTGTGTGTGTGGGGGGGGGGTGCCTTTAATCCCAGCACTTGGGAGGAAAGGGTAGGAATTCAGAGCTAGTTTCAGGACAGCCAGGGCTGTTACATAGTAAAATCCTGTCTCAGAAAAACTAATTCAGATTAGATGGCATATGTAAATGGAAATATAACCATACAAAATTTGAAAACAAATAATGCATAAGTATTGTGTCCTTTGATTAAGCAAAAGCTTCTTAGACATAATAGCGAAAGTGTGATCCATAAACAAATAAAATTGATAAAGTATATTTCATTAAAATTAAAGACATTTACTCTATGGAAGGCAGCATTTGGAGAGTAGAAGGGTAATCTGGAAACTGGAGAAAGAAATGTGCAGAACATATATCTAACAAAATATATATTTTAATATACTTTTAACCCTTGTAGAAATTGTTGGTGAAACAAGTAACTCAATGTTGTTTAAAATGGGGAAGAGGTGGAATGAACACATTACTAAAGAGATATTTAGGTGGTAAACAAACAAATGACAACGTGATTGACTTTATCAGCCACTATGAAAATGGAAATAAAAACTGTGAGCTGGCCATACACACAAGCTTGAATGGTTAGAAATACTATATAGTTATTCAACTCTGGCACTCCTCTGTGCTGGGCAGAAGGCAGAGCAACTGGATCTTTCATACATTGTTGGTAGAGAAGCAAAATATTACAGATGGTCTGGAAAACATTTCAACAATTTCTTATAGAATTACTACTGTGGATCTCATCCATTTCTTTGTCATTGGGCGATCCCTGTGTCTTTCTTAGGCTCCTGTTTTCTAGGTAGCCTCCCTGGAGTTGTGAGTAGAATGGATGAGATCTACATGAACAACCTGGATGACAGTGGGGGTAATGAAGGGCAAGGTTTGAGGGAAAGAGAGCTTAGGGGAGCAGGAGATCCCAGCTGGATCAAGAACAGAAAGGGAGAACAAGGAATAACAGACCATGATAAATAAAGACTGCATGAGAACAGGAAGAAGCAAAATGCTAGAGAGGCCCCAAGAAATCCACAATGATACCTCCACTGTAGACTACTGGCAATGGTTGAAAGAAAGCCCTAACTGACCTAGTATGGTGATCGGATGCCCAAACACCCTAACTGTCATGCTAGAACTCTCATCCAATAACTGATGGAAGTGGATACAGAGATCCTCAGCCAGGTCCCAGGAGTCCAATTGGCAAGAAAGAGAAGGGACTGTATGAGCAAGAATTGTTGAGACCAAGATTGGAAAAAGCACAGGGGACAAATAGCCAAACTAATGGAAACTCATGAATTCTGAACCAAAGCTGTGGAGCCCCCAACTGATTCAGGCCTTCTGTGTAAGTGAGACAATTGAATAGCTTGAACTGTTTGTGAGACATCCAGGCAGTGGGACTGGGACCTGTCCTTAGTGCATGAGCTGGCTGTTTAGAACCTGGGGCTTATGTGGGGACACTTTGCCTAGCCTGGAAGGAAGGGTCTGGACTTGCCTGTACTGAATCTACCAGGTTGAGCTGAATCCTCAGGGGAGTCTTTGCCCTGGAGGAGATGGGAATGGGGGAGAGGTTGGGGGGAAGGTGGGGGGTGGAGTCAGGAGGGGGGAGGACAGGGGAACCCATGGCTGATATGTAAAATTAAAACACAAATATCCATATAAAAATAAAATTTGAGATAAAATTTAAAAAAAAAAAAAAGAATTACTACTGTGGCAGGGTACTGTGCTATTGTTCTCTTTGGGGGAGGGGACCAACTAGGTACAGAGTCACAGACTCTAGGAGAATGTCAAAATAACAAGCTCAGTTTATTCAGGAAGAGGCAATCCTTATATACCCTCCACCCCACCATGGGGGAATGTCTGATGAATATATATGTATCTGCTGGTGTGATATGGCTGCCTTCATTGGTCCAGGTCATTTCCAGATTATGTCTCAGCTGTTGCCGCTAAGGTCCTTAGGCAGACCCAGGTTGGCTCTAAGAAGGTATCTTTTTCACTGGTTTGGGCCTGCTGTCCCTCAAGCCTATTAGGGATGAGTCATGACAGATTGGAGAGACCACTCAGCAGTTAAGAGAATGTATTGCTCTTACAGAGGCCCCAAGTTCAATCCCAGCACTCATATAGGGCAACTCACAACCCCCTGTAACTCCAGGGATTCTGATTCCCTCTTCTGGATTCCTGCATGTATGTTCACATAAAAAAATGACCCCAAACACATAAATAAAAAATAAAATCTAAAAATAAAAATTACTACACTATCAAGAAATGAAAGTATGCTCCTGTCCTATCCATGGGTATGGCTAGTGGATCTATTTAAGATTGCTCCAAATTAGAATAAAAGTGATCTCCTTCAGCAGGCAAATTAATAAACCAGCAGGTACCACACAGTATCATATCAGTTTGTGAACAGGAGCAAGTGTTTAGAGTCACAACTTGAATGAATCTCAAAGGCATTGTATATATGAATGATGTCAATGTAGAAGAGTCACAGACTGGGTGATTGATTCCATATATTCTGAAAATGATTAATGATAGTGATTGTCAAGTGGTCAGAAAGAGGGGTTGATTACAAAGCATCATGAGAGAAATGTGAGAAGATGGAGCCATCTGTTGATATTGTGAACCAGTAATACAAACCCATACATGTGTTAAAACTCAGAATCATACACTTTAAAAAGAGGGGTTTAATGTACACAAAACAAAAGGCAAACCAGTAGAATGTAGAATGTAGGTCTTTGCCTATATTCAGTTCCAAGATATAGCTCTTACTGACTGAGACTTTGAGGAAGTTTTACACACACACACACACACACACACACACACACACACACACACACAAACCAACTCTTGTTGACTCAATTTGCCAATGGGTAAAACAGCAATATTTACTGCTCATTCTTAGTTTTTTTTTTCATTTTTTTCTTTTTCTTTTTCTATTTATTATTTATTTATTTAATTTTTTATTATGTGTTTTAAATTTATACATCAGCCATGGATTCCCCTGTCTTACCCCCTCCCGCCTCCATCCCCACCTCCCCCCAGCCCCTCCCCTCCATTCCTATGTCCTTCATGACCAAGACACCCCTGGGGATTCATTTAAACCTGGTGGATTCAGTACAGGCACGTCCTGTCCCCTCCTTCCAGGCTGAGCAAAGTGTCCCTGTGTAAGCCCAAGGTTCCAAACAGCCAGCTCATGCACTAAGGACAGGTCCTGGTCCCACAGCCTGGATGCCTCCCAAGCAGTTCAAGCTATTCAATTGTCTCACTTATCCAGAGGGCCTGATCTAGCTGGGGGCTCCACAGCCTTTGGTTCATAATTCATGTGCTTTCTTTCGATTGGCTATTTGTCCCTGTGCTTTTTGCCCAGTGGAGCAATGGATAACGCATCTGACTATGGATCAGAAGATTCATTCTTAAAGTTTTAGAAAACTTAGTTGACAACATCTAAGTAGAGCTTGACATGTAAAGTAAATGTAGCAAGAAATGTATGTTATTCAATTTAACTCAGTTATTGCACTGAATAGATTTTATTTTGGTCTTTGAAGCTTCCCTCTCAGGGTTTGAGGGTGAATCATTTTCAATTGATTCAGAACATCTTGTTTCTCACAGCATCTACCTCACCGGCATCAGAGTCAGAGAGATTTATGAATTTTGTAATTTATCTCACATGTCCTTCAGATCCTCTGTCCATATTAAACTGTCATTATCCCAAGTTTCCAAGATTTTTGCCATCTGGTAGTTTAAAATACTTTATGGTATGACATGAGTGTGCAAAGCCAGAGTGCAGCAGTGCAATAGAGCTATGTGCTCTAACCCTACAGAGTTTGGATTCTTCTCATCTTGTTTTCAATAAAATAACTTGGGTGGAGTGAATTAAAATTCTTGACACACAACAACAAATAGTGTGCAGATTTTTCCTCCCTGGTACTTTCTCAGTGGTTCTTTTTCTTTTCTTTCCTGTGATTCTTGAAATAATCCCTCCTTCATACTACTTCCATGTCCCTGCCTGCAACTTCTCTGCAACCCTGCCATGCTACACAGCCTCCCTCCAGCCCTGCCATTCTGCACAGCCTCCCCACAACCCTGCCATGCTGCACAGCCTCCCTCCAGCCCTGCCATGCTGCACAGCCTCCCCACAACACTGCCATGCTACAAAGTGAGACTATGTTCTCTGGTGTGCCATTGGAATCTCTCTATTTTCCTTGAGAAGTTATCAGTAGCTTTCTTGAGCACATTTCTCACTGGAGATAATTGTAGTGACATGTCCTTGATTCCTTTCTATGGAAAGTGGAGTGCCACCCTATGAGTCTTGAATCTGAACAAAAAGATTTCCTTTCCACCACAGATAGTACAGCCATAGCCAGCTGTCTGTTCAATAGTGTGATAACTGTAGCTTGAACATTGTTTGTGCCATACATGATGGGCACAAGCCTGAGTGAGACATGGCTCTGGGGAGTCTGGCGATCATCAGGCACTACTTGTGGGAGTGTAAATTGGAACAAGGCTTGAAAAAGGGTCTGTCCATTAGGGTCAAAGTGGACAATATACCTATGATTCAGCAACTCAGTTTGTGGGTATATTTCTAAAGAAATCCAGGCTCATATGACCTGAGAAAACATACAAAAGCACTGTTGAGAAAAGTCTAGCCTTTCAACATCTCAATTGCCCATCAACCTATGCACAGATGGATACAGGGATATAAATTAACACAGTGGAACAAAAATGAAGATTAATTAAAGAAGCAGCATTGTCTTGCACAGTATTAATTAATTTAAGTGTTGATAAGAAGGTAGACATTGAATAACATAAAGTACATGCAATATACAAAGCTCAGAGAAACATAAATGACCCATATTTTTTCATGAAAAAGATCAATGCTTCTTAAAATTTGTATAGTTGTGTCCCCTCTTACATAACTTCAGGTGTATATGTATTTAAGATAAATATATATATATATATATATATATATATATATATATATATATATAATAAACATTTTTCTTGTATACATATAATTCTATCATTTGTTAATAATGAAGGCAAATATATGTGCCAATGAGACGGATGTGTTTGTTTATATAAAAGGATTCAAATCTTTGCTGCATAGTTCACACTGCAGGATGTAAGGTATCCTCAACAGTTTTCAGAGCTGATTGCTGTGAGATGTCTTTCTGTATGCTGTGAATATGTGTTGCTTTGATTGGTTGATAAATAAAGCTGCATTGGCCTATGGCAGGGCAGCATGGAGCCAGGCAGAAAAATCCAAGGAAGATAGAAAAATGAGAAAGAAGAGGCAGGGGAGATGCCATGAAGGCAAATCTTTCTCTGTCTTTTTCTTCTAAGGCTATAGAAAAGAAGCAGTCTTTTAAATTGACAACTATAAAAGGCCATACCTTAGGTAACAGAGTAGGCAAAGGAATTCTAGATTGTAGAGAGCCCATTGGCTGAGTTACTTTGTTAATTACTCTTAGGTCTGATACTATTCTCCACTTACCAGATTTCTTTTTAATAACAAATACAGGAGAATTCCAAGGGCTGGTTGATTCTTCAATATGCTGAGCATTTAATTGTTCTTGTACCAGCTCTTCTAAAGCCTGTAGTCTCTCTGTTGTTAAAGGCCATTGCTGAACCCATACAAGCTTGTCTGTTAACCATTTTAAAGGTAGAACTATTGGTGTCTTTGAAAGACCATCAGTTGTTGTGCCCTGTTCTTTTACAATCTGGATGGCTGGTAACAATTCATTAGAATAATACCTTCTAATATTTCTCTCAGAAACATGTGTTAGTTTATGATTTTTTTTCTGAGATTGGAGGAATGGTAACTGGAGTATTCCATTGTTGTAATAGATCAGGGCCTCATAAGTTCATAGCTATATTAGCTACATATGGCTTTAATTTTCCTCCCTCTCCTTCTGGACCTATACATTCAAGACACCTTGCACTCTGTTTCACTTGAGATAATGTTCCAATCTCTAACAGATGAATGTTACCTCCTGAAGAGGCCAATTTGGACGCCAAAATTCTGGTGCAATTATTGTCACATCTGCACCTGTGTCTACTAGCCATCCAAGAAAATGTCATTTATTCATATTTTTATATTTAGTCTTTGTTCATTCATAGAAGTTTGCCAAGAAATTTGCTTTATGGTTTCTCCTGAATTTCCTGTTCTCTCTGCTATGGCTTTTCTATCACCCCAAGCAGCCTGGTTTATTCTAATAGGCAATTGTTTATTTAATTGCTCTGAGTAGGGGTTTCTTCTATGATGGCAGGAAATGTCTGAACTGGATTTGCTGTGGGGGCCTGCATAAGGCAACTCTTGGAGTTTTCTGGGGACAGAGGCAAAGGATTATCTTGTTTGTCTCCTGTTGATCTACATTCATTGGTTCAGTGTTTACCTTTACCACACCTTCTACATAATTCAGAAGGAAGGGGCATTCTGTTGCCATTGTTCCTTGAATAAACATTCTTTCTAGGAATTCCCTGTTTTCCCTCCCCTTTCAAATGACCTTGTTTTCCACACCCAAAACATGTGACATTTTTCCTCAAACCTTTTGAAATTGCTTCTTGTTTCCACATATTATCATGGTCATGAGACTCAACATTAATTGTGTCCCTGATCCAATCCTCCAAGGGTGCAGATCTTGTCTTTAGTGGCCTGATTATTATTTTTGCATGCTGCATTTGTGTTCTCAAAAGCCAAAGATTCAATTATTATCTGTCTAGCTTCTGAATTTGGTACCATTCTGTTTACTTCTGAAGACAACCTTTGTAAGAAATCTGTGAAGGGTTCTATAGGGCCCTGTATAACTTTTGTGAATGAATCAATTTTCTTTCCTGCTTCCTCAATTCTGTCCCATACATTCATGGCTGCCATGTGTCACAGAATTAAGGTTTGGTTATCATATAGACATTGTCTTTGTATTTCAGCATATTGGCCTTCTCCAAGAAGCTGATCCTGGGAAATTTCCACATCTCTAGTTCTTCATTTATTTTCTATTGACTTAGCCTGATCCTTAAACCTGGTGTACTATTGTAATTGTGCTACAGGTTCCAGGACAGCTGTTACCAATTCTTTCCAGTTGACCATGAGTTTAACATTTGCTTTATGAATACAGAATGCATGACTTAGTATACAATAAGCTTCCTTAACTCTCCTGAAATCTAACATTTCCACTGGAGTCCAATTAGCTTATATGTACCATTGAGCAGGTAGTTCCTGTATGGCTACTGAATAAATTAAGTTTGACTGTTTGAAAACAGGCTGTCTCTCTGTAACTGTATAATTCAATCCTGAAATAATTTCACCTTTAAATTCTTCTGTCTGGGTCTGAATTTCTCTATGATTCATTTTAACAGGTTTTTTTAAAAGCTTTTATTTTGGCTCTTAAATTGACCAACATTTTTGTAGTAAAATAAGGATAATTAAACATATATGTACAATTGATGTTACATGTATCCCATCAACATTAATTATCCTCTCATGTAATTGTTCCATTTTCAGATTGCATAATGTGTTATCAAACAAAGACCAATTTCCTTCCATTGTAAAGATATCCCCCCACACACACACACACTTTTTTTGTTTGTTTTTCATGACAGGGTTTCTCTGTGCAGCTTTGGACCCTTTCCTGGATCTCACTTTGTAGACCAGGCTGGCCTCGAACTCACAAAGATCCTCCTGCCTCTGCCTCCCAAGTGCTGTGATTAAAGGCATGCACCACCGCCGCCCGGCTTCCTCTTTTTAATGTGGAAAAAAGTTTCCTCTTTTAACTAATATCTCCCTTTAAGATAACTGATATCTTAATAGACTTACCAAGTCTGTGTAGAACAGTAGAAGTCTGAGGGAATTTCAAAGCAGCTATCTAGTGTGGGGGCAGTCTGAGATGGGAATCCAGAGAGAGAGAGAGAGAGAGAGAGAGAGAGAGAGAGAGAGAGAGAGAGAGAGCCTACTACCTATTAGGAGAAAAAAAAGCTAAAAGATAAAGTCCAGCCACTTACACTGGCCTGAGCTGTATTGAGCCTGAGCCAAAGGACTGTGAACCCACAAACAGTCTGGCTGCTTGCAGCTCCAGCCCTTTGTAGCTTTGGCCACATGAGTTGGAGATCTGGCTGCAGGTGCCTCCAGCTGCTTGTAGCTGAATCGCTTGTAGCTCCAACCAGGCTGAGGGTCTGTAACCCCTGGCCTGTAAGGCCACCAACAGTTTTTTAATGAATTCTTGCCACGTGGGTGCCAATTGTTGGCAAATTTCTAAATGGTCTTATTAAATAGGAATCACAGAGACAAATACAGGGGTGAAAGCTGTAGAGATCAGAGAAACAGAAAAGTCACTAGCTAACCTTAGCTCACCACACCACCATAGCTTCCCAAGAGAATCTGTCTAACCTGTGCATTTGTTGCCTTGATATTCAGCCTTCTCATTGGCTGAATTAGTTGCTCATCACTGCCTGTCTACAAAGACCTCCAGGTACTGGGATTAAAGGCATGTGTCACCATGCTTGGCTGTGTCCTTGACCACACAGATACTCTGCCTGCCATGTGATCAGATTAAGGGCATGTGCTGCCACTGCCTGCCTTTTGTTTATGGCTGGGTATCTATGTCCTCTGATCTCCAGGCAAACTTTATTTATTAACATACAAATAAAATATCACCACATTTCAGCACGAATAAAATATCACCAAATACAGAGGTAGTTCTGGGATGACCAGGGCAACATGGAGGAGAAATCCTCTCTTGGAAAGATCAGAAATACAAGTAACACATCTAAACATAATAAAGACAATTTATAGCAAGCCAGCAGCCAACATCAAATTTAATAGAGAGAAACTCAAATCAACTCCACTAAAATTAGGAACAAGACAAAATTCTGCTCTCTCCAGATTTATGCAATACAGTACTCAAAGTTCTAGCTGGAGCAGTAAGACAACAAAAAGAGATCAAGGGGATACACATTGGAAAGGAAGAAGTCAAACTTTCACTATTTGCAGATGATATGATAGTATACATAAGTGACACCAAAATTCTGCCAGGGAACTTCTACAGCTGATAAATACCTTCAGTAATGTGATGAGATACAAGATTAACTGAAAAAAATCAGTAGCCTTCATATATACAAATGATAAATGGATTGAGAAAGAAATCAGAGAAACATTACCCTTTACATTAGCCACAAATAATATACAATACCTTAAGGTAACTCTAACCAAACAAGTGGAAGACCTATATGATGAGAACTTTAAGTCATTTAGGAAAGAAACTGAAGAAGATATCAGAAACTGGAAAGATCACCCATGCTCATGGGTAGGTAGAACCAACATAATGAAAATGGCAATCTTACCAAAAGCAACTATGAAATTGGTGAGTTCAGAGTTTAAGCCTATCAAGGAAGGGAATGTCCACAGATGTGCTTTCACTCACAAGTCTACCCAACCACGTAAGAAATAACTATCATTGATGCTACCAAATCTCTTACAGAAAATATAGGCAGAGGGGGAACTCCCCAGCTTGTTTTCTGAGCTCAGCATCACTCTGACATAAGAAAGAATTGGAAACAGGTGATACAGAACCAGAGCCATGCAGTGTACCAATAGTTATGCATGAGCTGAGATGGCCCAAAAAAGGTGTGTCAAATATGAAGAAATGGAAGCCTTTGTTAAAGAGATGGCTCAGTAGTTAGATGGTTTATTGTGAAAGCGTGAGGACCTGAGTTTAAATCCTGTCCTCAGAACTTACATAAAACCAGATGTGGTAGTGCATATCTATAATCCTAGCACTTCTATAGTGAGATGGAAGCTGGAGACAGAAGGAATCCTTAGAGGTTTGCAGGACACTGAAGAAAACAAGAACCTCAAACAAGATAAGGATTAAAACTCAGAATTAAAACTCTGGTCTGCACATGCATGTTGTAGTATTTGTGTACATTAGGGTGTGTATACACACACACACACACACACACACACAGAAAGAGAAAGAGAGAGAGAGAGAGAGAGAGAGAGAGAGAGACACTTATGTACATACATATTGCATGCACACACATGTACACAGAGAGGTTTGTTTGTTTTTAGACAACTCTGGTGTCTTCATTCATTTTGTGCTTCTGGTAAAAAATAAAATAAAATAAAACATGCTGGATAATTACAGTGAATGGAAATTTATAGTTCTGGAGCCTGGGTAGCCCACAATTGAAGGACTGCATGTGATGAGGGCCCCACAAGGCAAAAGAAGATGTCAGAGGACAAGATGGGGAGTAACTCTTGTAGTGATATTAGCCCATTTATGGCATGGACTCTTCATGATCTGAATACTTCCTATGGGATTTCATCTCTTAGTGCTGTTTCATTGGAAATGAAATTTCTAGAACATGAGTTTGAAAGGACACATTCAAATAAACAGCTGGAAACCCACAAATGGCTGGCAGCCAGGATAGAGTCTGTGAAAGATATCAGGAAATGGTCAGGGATGAGACTCAAAGAGTGATAGTTCCAAAAAACAACAGAATCTATACCCACATGAAGCAGTATGATGCAAGACCAGAAAAGTACCCAAAACTAATGCTTGCTAGGAGTAAAGTTTCCCAAGCTGATCTTGTTGGATTCAAGTCCTGACTTAGCTATCCAGTTCAGTTAGATGGTGCTTCAGTTTCTTTTTTCCACAATGTAAAAGTGATATTTCCCATTTCAAACATTTCTGTGTATTAAATGAGTGCATGGAGAAAAACAGGTAGCTTGGTTATCTGGCACCAGGAAGTTTCCCATAAGTTTTAGCTACAAATAGTCTACTGTCCTTCATGACAACTTCCCTGGAAAGAATCAGACAGAACAGACATGAAAGCTAAGTAAGGCAAGAAACTACCTTCACTCCAGCTTACCTCAGTTTTAATGCATGATTCTTGTTCTGGCACTGAACTCTTCCAAATAGAATTAAAAGAAACCTGGTGTTGGTGCAGGAACAATAATCAAATCCCCCTAAAATGATAGGTCTGTCTCTTGATTCTGCCACCAGGAGGCTATGTAAACATGGGTAATTCCACTGACTTCACTGAGACTAAGTCCCTCATCAACCTCTAAGCTTGTATTTCTTGTATCATGTAGTGGCTATAAGGACTTTATCAGTGAGAGTGGTAATACCTTCCCTGGCTTAACATTGCAAGAAGTACAGTGGTGTGCTAGCCTGTATTCTTCCTAGGAGATATTGAAGGTCAGTAGACCATGAATAGATAGTTGTTGAATGACTGATAGACTCTACTAAGTTTCAGACCCCTTTTAAAAAACATCTTCCAAGGCTAGGTAGATGGGTAAGTGGGTAATGTGCTTGGTAATGTAAGCACAAGGACCTGAATTCAATCTTCAGAGCCCACAAAAAAAAAAAATCCAGGTATGGTAGTGTATAGTTGTAGCCCAGCAGTGGGGAAGTAGAGAAAAATGAGTCCCCAGAGTTCCCTAGCCAGCCAGTGTAGCATGAATCTTAAAGGTACTTGTTAATAAAATCAAACCTGGGCTGGGTATTGGGGTGAATGCTGGAAGATCAGAGAGACAGAACAAGCCACAGCTACCTCACCTCACCAGTTCCTCAGCTGGTCTTGTTTCCTCAGACTGGAAACTTCTGTGTCCTTATTCCAATGGGTCTCAGCTGAACTGTGCTGCTTAAAAGCCTAACAGCTTAACCAGCCAAATGCTTCTAGTTTCTGGTCGTCACACCTCACATATCTTTCTACTTTCTACCATCACTCCTTGGGATTAAAGGCATGAGTCACCATGCTTGGCTGTATCCTTGAACAGAGATCCAGGTAAATCTCTGCCTCTGGAATGCTAGGATTAAAGGCTTGTGCTACCACTGCCTATCCTCTATGTATAATATTGTGGCTATTCTGTCTCTGACTCCAAATAAGTTTATTAGGGTACAAAATATTTTGGGGAATACAATACCACCACAAGTGAGTCTGGCCTAATCACTAGTTTTCAGGCCAGTGTCAATATAAAATAGACGTTGACTAAAAATCAAAATCTGAGGTTGTCCTATGGCCTGCAATAACACCCCACACACACAAATGTGAACAAGCATGTGCATACAAATGTGCACACACAGAGGCAAAAATTAAACATACACATTCATACACAAATGTGTACACAGTCACACAAACACACACAGAAATGTTCATACACAGAGAAATATACACTTACACAAATGTGCACATAGTCACACAAAAACAAATGTGCATACACACATGCAAATGTGTACCCACCTTCACAAAAATAGATACACACACATACACAAAAATGCATAGATAGTAACACACATAAATATGCACACAGTCACACACATACACACACAAATATTCATACACTCACACAAACTACAATGCACATACAGATATTTGTATATATACACATTGTTGCACATACAAATGTCTAGATATAGACACACACACACACACACACACACACACACACACACACACACACCTTTCAACAGGTCCAGAAGCCACCCAGCTTTTGTGTTGTTCACAATGGCTATATGTCCAAAGCCTACTCCACAACTCTTACCATCAAAGAGTTTCCTTCAAGAGCCAGTAAGACAGCTCAGTTGGTTAAAGCACTTGCCACCAACCCTGATGGATGACCTGAGTTCAGTCTTTAGGACCCACTTGGTAGAAAGAGAGAATCAATTCCTCAAGTCACTCCCTGAATAGTACATGTTGCCAGCCTCCTCTGACAGCAAATAAACATAATTTTTAAAAAATAGCTTCATCTGAGACATGAAAGTAGAGTCACCGGGCCCAGAATCGGAACCTGGATGTCAATGAGTCTTTAAAGCTATCCATTGTGAAATCTTGAAATAACAACTTCCTCTTTATGGGCTTCAGTTTCCTACCCATAAATGAGAGTTTACAAAAGGTCACTTCTGCTGTTAGAGTCTTCAGCCTAAAATAAAGGGAAGAGAAAATCAAGTGTTCCTGAACTTGGAAGAGAGCTCCATGATGGGTCGATCACCTCCAAATAAAAAGAGCAACAAAGTTAGTCACTTGCTTTCCAGAGTCTATAGGAGGCATGTGGGAAGTGATATAAAAACAAGCCAAGTCTTTGCTGTTTTAAGAGTCCTGTCCCCTTCTCCATCTCTCTTTGGGGTAGCTTTTAATATTCAAGGGAAGATAGATGTTCAACATCATCTGGCTCAAATGCAGAACAACATGAACCAACCATCCCAAGAGGGATGTATTCACACAACTGCCTTTGGATCAGACCACAGAAGGAATCAGCCCACCATCATTGAGCAGTTATTCCTTCTCCTGAAGTTCACTATTTGTCAATTCATAATCAATACATTAAAATCTGTCAGGTTTATAAAACAACTCATCAGTATTTCATAGTTTTAATAATTCATGTTTTATTACAGAAGCAGATGGATCCTACAGAACCCTGGTTCTCTAGAGACAACAAAGAGAAAATCTGAGTTGCAGATTCTGGATTTAAAAAGATCAGATACTCTGGCTCCTGCCTCCAGTTTGTATATTTGAGGGGAATATTGGTGACTAAAGGATGACCCACTTGATTATATCCTTTATGGTGTGTGTGTGTGGGGGGAGACCTGTTCAATTACTCCATGACCATCCATACTGAATACTTCACAGACACTTCATCATCTAACCCACCCAAGAGCCATAGGCACAACTTGCCCCAGTATACAGATTCAGGAACTGACCTAGAGTCAACAATCACTATGACCAAGTTGTACAGTCACAAAATACCAGAGCTGGGATTCTGAATGGATCATCTGATATTATGTGTCTATGCTGTCAATGAATCTTCTATAGCATTGGTCATTATTGTTTATTTGAAAATGTCTGAACACAAGCTTTTCTAAACATCAGGGATGCAGAGGGGAACTAAACAAACAGGAACTCAACCTAGTATTGCCAACATTTAAATGGATCAGATTGTAAACAGGTAAAGATTTCTGAAGAAAAAGGGAAGTCAGAATGTCCACCTGATGCCATCCAATTTGCCCTTGCAACCAGATTCCTATAGCTCATTTCAGTGGCCAGGTTACTGCATGATTTGGCTACCTCTTAGAGCTCATGTGGTCGAGACTGCAAACCTAGATATAAGGCTTGCCTACTAGACTAGGCTCCAGGCAAGCTCCTAAGCAAGCAAACAGATGTTTCTGTATATCCCCCTTGTGATTGGTTCCCAATGCACAGGTGGATTGTTCTCATGGGCATTCATGACTTCGCAGTGGGTGTCACCTCCCAGAAGAGCTGTTGCTTGCTGTAGGCCTACAACAAGAACTCCTTTGCTATGTACCCAAATCGACTTGAAGCAGTTAGAAACATTTTCCTTTGATTCCCACTGTAGAAATAGTTTTTAAAAAATTACACACACACACACACACACACACACACACACACACACACACACACATACTCTGGCTTATTTACCCAGAGTTCATTGCCTGTTTAGGGAACTACTACTCCCATGGGTTCATAATTTATCCAGTATTAGATTTCCTTGCCTAGCCCAGTTCTAGGCACATAGGGAGACACCAAATATTCAATAACTACTAAATGACTACATTAAGTTCAAAGCTAGGGCTATTGTTGACTTCCTGTGAAGCCTTGGGCAATGTTCCAAAGCCTGTGTGTCAGTTTCCCAGTGTGTAAAATGGAGTATATACTAGTATCCACTTCTCAGATCCATGAGGAGGAGTATGGCAATGCACATGGAACACTTATAAGAATGCATTGCTCTCCACATACCTAGAACAAATGCAACTATCCTGCTTTTCATGGTGGGAATCTAGTCAGGGGCTATTTTCCTGATAAGTGCCAAATTACCCTCCATATCCACCCAATGGTTATTTATCCCATCCAATAGGTGTTTCTGTGGATTGTTTTTACTCTAGGTGTGCCTTGCTGTGGATATCGCTCTGTGTAAATAAAGTTCTGATTGGCCAGTGGCCAGGCAGGAAGTATAGGTGGGACAAGAGAGAAGAGAATTCTGGGAAGTAGAAGGCTGGGGAGAGACACCACCAGCTGCCACCATGAAAAGCAACATGTAAAGACACTGGTAAGCCTCAAGCCATGTGGCAAAGTATAGACTAACAGAAATGGGTTAATTTAAGATAGAAGAACTAGATAACAAGAAGCCTGCCATGGCCATACAGTTTCTAAACAATGTAAGTTTCTGTGTGCTTTCTTGGTTGGGTCTGAGCGACTGTGGGACTGGCGGGTGAGAGAGATTTGTCCTGACTGGGCCAGGCAGGAAAACTCTAACTACAGTGCCTGCCCTCTACCCCCCCTGGCACCCAATAGACATGTTCTCTGGGCATATTTGTGAGTGTTCCTTTTTCTTAAAGTTTCCCTTGGAAACACTTTCTTGAAAGGATATTACTCTAGAGGATTATGCGACTCATATATACACACACTCTCTCTTACATAACACACACAAACACACTCACACACATATACTTTTTCATGGTTACCCAATGGATACTTCTCCCAGTAAATATCTTCACAATGGATGTGTGCTTTTTTCCAGAGGATGTTTTTCCATGAAGTATGTCTACAATAGCTGTTTATTCAAACAGGCATTATTCCTGTTATATGTCTTTCCTTCCAAGGAGCACAGTCACTGTAGTGGGCTGAATTCTCTCCCCCAAATTCACATGTTGATGTCCTAATTCCCAATGTGATGCCTGGAAAGAGAGATTTTATAAACTGCTAAGACTGAATCATAAGGATGGGGCTCTGACAATCTGGCATTTGTCTTTTAAGAAAATATTTGGCTGTGCTTGAAGACGCTCACCTTGTGCTCCTTTTACTAAGGACAGAGAGGCTGGAGAGTTGTGAGTTCGAGGTCAAAATGTGGTATATAGCAAGGAGAGAGAGAAAGAAAAAGGGGGAGGAAAGGGGAAGAAGGGATAGAGAAGGACACAGAAAATTGCCATCTGCCAGATATATTGAAGGACTGCAGAAGAAAGCAACCTGATCTTAGACTTCTAGCCTCTCAAACTTGGAGATAACAGATTGTTGTTGTTTGTACCAGGCAGTCTGGTAGTTTGCAATGGAAACTGAACAAGCAGACTGTTTTGTGCTGGAGCTGCAACAGTGATAGATTCTGTCAGACTTCTTTCCACTGAAGACCCACAGGTATCCCCTACTCATCCTATGTTAAACACCAAGGTCTAACTCAACAGAAACAGAAACTTATGACTCCTTTTTGTGCTTACAAATATCCTTAATTCATTTTGTTTCTTAGCCTGCAGCTCTCCATAACTACAGCCCTTCATGACCAGCTCAATAATGTATACTATTTCTATTGAAGCAGTCCCAAGGTTGTGCCACAAACAATGGCAGGCATATAAAGATGAGTGCCAGAAAGATGGTATGAGTCCCTTTGCCTGTATTCACACTAGCATGATGAGGGATATTTCCAGTGCCCTCTACTTCACACTCTTTCCAGCATGGTTATTATGAAGACATACCATGTGTTTGTATTTGTTCAGCTCTATCCACAATGTGGCCTCTAATGTAAGCATGATTAGTGAACCATCACATACATAAACACTAGAATCTGGAGATTTCATTCATTCATGTTACATGAGCATAGAGAAAAGTTGGTCTGCATAGCCTAGAGAAGCCAGAGATCCAGACTGACAATATTAAAAAGAAACACTTCAGGCTCCAGCTTCACTTCTAAGCACCTTCCTCCAACTCCTTCTACCCTGAGGTTCTCACACTGATGGAATCACTTCCACACAATTAAGCATTAAGCATCCTTATCTTCATTACATTTTTTTCCTCAACAACCAAAATAACTAGAAATTCACTCTGAAATTCAAACAAATAAAAGCAACCCTTGGTGCTATTGCTTTCCCCCTCCCCATCTTTTCCATTGCACATTCTTTTAAATATCAAAAGCTTAGTTCAATAAAGAACTTCTACATAGAATTTCCAGGACGAGCTATCTGGAGAGGGATGAGTGACAGGAATTGAGACAACAGCTGTACCTCTTTCTGTATCTGGGTACAAAACTGCCTTGCATGGCTTTGGTAACCAGTAAAGATTCTGCAAAGACCAAATAAGATACAAGACATTCTTCCCTCTACCCAGCTTATTGCAATGCAGTTGTTAGAGAGGCAGCTTCACACACACACACACACACACACACACACACACACACACACACACACCACTGCAACACACACACACACATCACAACACAAATGCATTCGTGCATGCACAAAATTGATTTTTCCATGTGTAGTAGATATAATAATGTCCCTACCAAGGTGTCCAGTCTGAGAAAATTCCTTTGCTAGGAGACATTGTAGGGTTGTTATTTCCCTGTGTGACCTAGGTAAGTCCAACAGAATTGTGGGAGTCCATATAAGAATAAGGCAGTATGATCAGAGTCAGGCAAGAAGCTGAAGTGTAAAACTGCTGGTACAGAAGCTGAATCATTATTCCCCCAAATGCATGTAGTTCCATTGGCCAGAAAAGGGAAAGGACTATATTCTCTATAGGAACTCCCAAAAGGAACACAGCCCTGTCAGTGCTTTCAATTTGCACAGTAAAATTACTTCAGTTTTCTGACTTCTTCAGCATCAGTATACATCTATTTGTAAGCCAGTTTGTGACTGAGTTAAAACAAGAATAGGAAATTAGTATGCTATTGGCACTGCCCTAAAGCTGTAGGTGCATTTTCAGTTAGCCCAGAACTGGCCCTCACGCAGCTCATTACAGTGCAAAATTGGTCCTACAAGATCCCTGTCTGGTACTGCCTATACATTCAGCCTCCTATGCTTCTCTAGGATGAAGGCTCCCAGGCAAAGAGTCTGACATTCATCAAAGTCCCTCTTCCAAAGTGTTCTTCCCACCCTACTGCCACCTACTGCAAGGTCTTATTGTCATAATTATAGAGGTATGTAAATGAGCTCTAGAGGTGGAGCAGGCCCATGTCCCACAGATGGTACACATTACTTTTATAATCCAATCCATCCTCTCCAGATCTTCAATGCATATCTGTAGATGAATTTCTAAACATTCTTATTAAATAAAAAGCACAGAGCCAGATATAGGGGTTAAAGTTTGAAAGATCAGATGAATAGGAACAGCCACAAGCTAACCTCACCTCACCAATACCTCAGCTTCCAAATGAGAGTGACTTCATGTCTACCCACACCTATATGTCTTGCTGTTCAGCCATCTGATTTGTTCTTTCTGTCCAGCTACATCACTCCCTTTTCCTGCCCAGCTCTGTCACTTCCTGTCTGTCTGTATAGACTCCAGACCTCCATGGTTAACTAATGTTAGAATTTAAGGCATGTGCCACCACACCTGGCTGTTTCCAGTGTGACTTTGAACTTACAGAGATCGAGCAGATCCCTGTCTGCTAAGTGATAGGATTAAAGGAGTGTGCTAATATTGCATAGCTCTTGTGTTTACCTATAATGGCTTGGTTTTTCCTCTGATCTTCAGGCCAGCTTTATTTATTAGAGCACAAATAAAATATCACCACATTTTAGCACAAGTAAAATGTCACCACATTTCCCATTTTTTGTCTAATAACAAATAAAAAATATAATAAAAAGTTATAACGAATATAAGAAAAACTATATACAATAAATACAATAACTATATATAATATATACAAGCAATAAATACACCAACAATGTCTAGTCCACTTGCATTTGACAAATTCAGAGAAAATATTCCATTATCTATCCTATCTTGCTGAGTCCAAAATGTACCTAATTTACTTTCTATCCTATCTTGTGTCACCAACAGAAAACTCTTATGATGTCTTTGAAACTCACACACTTAACACCTCTTAGTGAGTTTCTTTTCTGAATTTCTTAACAAGGAAAACTATAGCTATCTAATCTTCATCTCCCTCAGAGACCCAAGAGGAAATAATATTACCTAGTAAAACAGGAATTGCAAACAAGTGGCTTCCAAAAAACAAACAAAAAAACAAACAAACAAAAAAAAATGCGAGTTATGACAGAAACAGCCAGCTTCCTGAACAATCACCTGAGGTTTCTCTGCAGTGTTAGGGCATCATCTTCAGCCTAAAGGCTTAGTGTGTCTGACAGACTCATTTGTGAAGTAGGATGTATGCAAGGCAACAGCTCGATCCCACATTTGGTGTGAGTATTCAATCTACCAGATAAACTTGAATTCTGCCAGAATCATGTTATGATTCAGGATTTTAAATTCTGGAAATTGCTGATGTTTTTGAAATTTGGCTTCCCATTCTTCTCACTTGTGGGTGGCTTTATCTCCTTTATTAAATGCCAGTCTATCATTGAGAGGCCAGAATCTATCAGCCTAATTACTCCTCCAAGAATGACTGTTCCAGCTACTGTTCCACTGCACACCAGGAACCTTCGGCCCTCTGCCTGTTCAGCTGCCTTCAAAGGAAGGGGCACTGTACCTTTTCCAGATTGCCAAGTCACTTCAGCAGTGGTGTCCTATTGTCCTGACCTCAGAGAATGCTGTTGCCAAAGCTGCAACCTCACTTGTCTTGGCAAAGATTTGTAGTCCTTTGTTTTGTGTCCTGTTTGTCCATTTCAGACAGCATACTTTCAGCAGTTGATGCATGGGCACTTTCTGGCCCAGTGGCTAACTTTTGCCACAGTGAAAGTTAACTCTATAGGCTAAAGATGGATGCCCCAATATTGCAGACAAACTTTATGTGACTGTCCAGGCAGCCAGCTGTCTCTGTCACTCTAAACTTTTGGAAGGTGCTTACAATATTCTTCTTGTTTACTTAGATAATATTGTATCCTTCTGAGGTCTTTGATGTAGTTGAAGACTAGATAGTTACAATTATAATTTTCTTTGGTTATGTAAAAGATAAATTAGATATGAAACTTTAGACTCACAAATATAGGGTAGATAGAATATTTTCTTTAATTTTGTTAAATACAAATAGACTAGATATTATAACTGTAATTCTTGCTTGATAGCTATTTTGTTATATGCAATTTTACTATGTTAAAGTTAAAACCTTCCTCTTTGATTAGACAGAAAGGGGAAATGCTGTGGGATAATGCTTTTGTAGACTGGTTTAATAAAACACTGATTGGCCAATAGCCAGGCAGGATGTATAGGTCGGGCAAGCAGATGAGGAGAATTCTAGGAAGAGAAAGGACAGAGTCAGGAGTCGCCAGCCAGACATAGAGGAGGCAAGATGACAAGGCAGAACTGAGAAAAGGTATTAAGCCACATGGCTAAACATAGATAAGAATTATGGGGGCTGGGGATTTAGCTCAGTGGTAGAGGACTTGCCTAGCAAGCGCAAGGCCTGGGGTTCGATCATCAGCTCAAAAAAAAAAAAAAGAATTATGGATTAATTTAAGTGTAATAGCTAGTCAGTAATAAGCCTGAGCTAATGACCAAGCAGTTATAATTAATACAAGCTTCTGCATGTTTACTTTATAAGTGGGATGTGGGTCTGTGGGCTAGCAGGACCAGAGAAACTTCCAACTATGCATGTCTGGGGTACTTTACCCACACAAGTATCACTTCTGCTTTGATATTCAGTTTTTATGTCCATTTATTGTCCTTAAACTGTGCCAAAAGGAACATGGAATTGGTGCTAGCTGCAGCTTAATGTTCACCACATCTCTCTGGCTTCTAGATGTACAATATATATTGGTTGTTATATGATATTTTGTTTGTGTTCTGACAAATAAAGCTTGTTTGGAGTTAGAGGGTAAATCTAGCCACTAGTTAACCATAGAGGTATGGAGGTGTCTATAGAGAGGAGACAGGAATAATAAGGATGGGCAGAGAGAGGATGTAGCTTTTTTGGTTGGAGGAACCAGAAAAGTAGGAAGTTATTGTGGCTATTTCTCTGCTTCTCTAATCTTTCAGGTTTTTACCCTGATATCTGACTCCTGGTTTTTATTGATAAGATTAATTAGATTTACACATCATCTGGCACCCCACAATAGGCATCATATGTAAATGGACATTTCTCTCCTGACCACCTGGTTCCAAATAACTGACTCTGAGGCTGAATGTGAATTATAAATGCTTGGCTGCTAGCTCCGGCTTGCTACTAGCTAACTCTTACATTCAAATTAACCTATTTCTGTTTATGCTTTTCTTCATGACTCATGGCTTGTTACCTCATTTTCTACATGTCTGGCTTACTCAGAAGCTGGCTAGAGTCTTCTGATTCCTCCCTTCCCCTTCCCATAATCCTTAGTTTGGTCTCCCCACCTATACTTCCTGTCCAACTACTGGCCAATCAGCACTTTATTAAACCAATTCAAGTGACAAATCTTTATAGTATACAAGAGAGTTATTCCATACCAATTGGTAAAAGAAGGGAGGGGTGAAAATCTCAGGGAAAAGGGAGGAAAGAAAGATAAGATGGAGAGACATAGGAAGAAAGAAGGAAAAAAGAAAGGAAAAGGAGAGAAAATAGAAGAGAATATACTAAAATGAGATCCTAGAACAAAAGAGATGGGACACTCTCCTCATGTGCTTTCTGTTGCTGTGATAGAATACTGGCCAAAATCAACTTGAGAAAGCAAGAGTATGTTTTAGCTATCTGGTTATAGTCCATCATCTAGTGTAGCCAGGGCATGAGCTTAAGGACAAAATCAGGAGGCTAGTTTTCTTATACAGGCCAGGCTCAACTGTCCAGGGATGGCTTTCCCCATAGTGGGCTAGGCCTTCCCACTCAATCAATCAAGAAAATACCCCACAGATGTACCCTAATGGAGGCAACTTCTCAACTGAGGATCCCTCTTGGAAGTTTGTCATGTTGATAACAAACTTACCCATCAAGGATGCATTATACATTCCCCTCTTTTCTGTGGAGGTATTTCCTTTTCCCAGCTCATCTTATTTCTATTTAGCAGCCCCAGTGCTCTATAATTCATGTAGCTTGATATGCTTTACCCATTTGTGTCCATGGTGCAAAGTCCTGGACAACGGATATGAGCAGAAATGACAGAGACTCCCTTAGCCCAGTCTTCCTCATTGTTCCTCTGCTAAACCAAGATATCTCTGAAGGCTTGTAGAAGAGGGTCAGAAGAGATCTTACTTACTAAGGGATTCCATGGGAGGTAGGCCCTCTCCAAATCTATGACAGAAAACATTTCAATATAATAACCCCCCAAATTAGAAGGGGCAGGGTTTCATAAACCATAAATATCCATGTTGGGAAATCTGGCCCACTATAATCCTCAATTTTCTGCATTAGTTTAATACAGTTATTGTGCAATATATACAATGCTATGTCATTAAGATCTTGAAGTTCTGATTCTCTTCAGAAGTTAGTCAGGGTCTTAGGTGATTTTTTAAAGGGTAGGAGGTAAAGATATAGTTTATTTGGTAAGGTGCTTTCTGTACAAGCATGAGAACTTGAGCTCAATTCTACAGAACCAATATAAAAAGTCAGGTGTGATGATACTAACTTGTAATCCCAGGACTGGAAAAGTATATCTTTGAAGCTCACTGTCAGCCAGACTAGCCTCATAGATGAACTCAAGGCCAATGAGAGATCCTATTTTAGAAAACAAACTGGATGATGCTTGAGGAACTACATCTAAGGTGAGCATCTGGCCTCCACATACATGCACTCACACACACATAAACATGCACACACACACACACACACACACACACACACACACACACACACATACATACTCAAACAAGAACACACACAAAAAGTGCATTTATTCATGAAGGAGCTATAAGTTTTATACATGTTACTCTCTGAATAGATTCCCTTCTTCTAATAACAGAAATACAGAGCCATCTGTAATCTGCTCATTCTTGAAACTGGGTTTCAACTGTCTGGTTCCCAGAACATTCAGGTCCCATAACATAAAACCAGTTAGTAACTAGCTGAATTTAACTCATTTCCACTTGTCAGGTGGCTCCTAATTTAAACACCTTTTCTAGTACTTTTTTCTCTATCTTCTGGCTCCTTGCCAGATATACACCAACAGAATAATGAGTCTCCATCCTCTAGCCCAGCTAGCTCTCTGAGGGACTACTTGATTTCCTCTATTGGGTAGTTGGGGCTACCCTAGAGAAAACATCTTTGTGAAGTGATTCTGAGCTTCCAGGATGCTGGCTGTGGGGGAGGAGCTCCCCAGGAAGGTGGAGGTAAAATGTGGACTTCCTTTGATTGATGAGGACACTTGATCTTCCTGCTGCTTCCCTGCTTGCTCCTCATTGTTTGTTCTCAACAGGAGTCAGGATGAAGTGTCTGCTAAAGTACAAGTGAGATCCTGTTCTTTTATGCAACCAACTGCAAACATTTCTTTCACTTCCAGTAAAAGCTAAAGCTATTACATTTTCTGGATGGAGCTTATTCCTTTCTCATATCTTATTACCCTCTCTGTCTCAGGCAGGCATACCTCCAAGGCATGGCTAATCAGACTCCTTCCTGCCTTAGGGCTTTTGCACTTGTTAATTCTCTTCTTAGAATACTCTTCCTCAAATATCTTTATCCTTTCATACTTTCTTCAACTTGTAGCAAGAGTCATACCTAAAATTTCCACTTATAATTCCAACCCTCCTCATCAATAACACTACCTATTCTTCCTCGATTTTGTTTCTTCTCTATAGGTCACTTTATCATAGAATAGAAGAATAGAGCCAATACAACCTGTTTATTTTCATACCTGCTCAGCCCCTCCTGAACATAAGCCACAGGAACATGTGCTATTGATCTTTGTTGTCATATCACCATCACCCTGCAGATTTATTGGAAGACAGTACACTTAAAAATTTTTTTAATTGACTTAATAATATACTTGATCCTTGTAGTTATCAAATGATCTTGTAAGTTCCTGATATTAAACATAATACATTTTGTACCCCACTCAAGACCTACATATTTTGAAACATGATTGAATAAGAGTCCTTGACATCTTAGTCCATTAAAGTGGCTATAACAAAAAGACCATAGGGTGGGTAACTTAAACAATGTTTATCTGCTATAGCTTCACAGAACTAGCAGATTTGGTGTTGAATGAAAGATTGAAAGATTGTTTTCTGGTTCATAGACAGAGTCCTGCAACGTTGTCCTCACATGGTAGAAAACACAAGCAAGCTCCCCTTTCCAGGACCGCTCTTACAAAGGCACTAATCTTATTTATTCAGGCTCCTCCCTCATAACCTAATTACCTCCTAAAGACTCCACCTCCTAATATATCACATTAGGGCTTCTGGACTTCAATGCATAAGTGGATTGCACAAATATTTAATCCATAATACCAGGTGACTACTTTACCAACTCAAATTTCAGAACCATTCTTTTAGAGTCAGTGTGATGGACCAACCAACAAACAAAGAACTACCAGCATAGAATTTTGGAAACTTGGGTCCTATAGTGAGTTTTTCCCTTAGTTTTGTGACTATTCCTGGGGAGAAATAAACAAATGTCTTCTCAGCCCAGATAGGGAATAAAAAACAGACCAAGTAACAATACCACCAAAGTCTAACTTGGTGAAACATTGAGTTTATTGGGATTATTTAAAAGAGTATAAATAAAGGGTTCTTTACAGTATCATTGTTGTGCCCAGATTACGACCCCCAAAGAGAGACCACTGAAGATAAGCATTCTGGAATGCAAAAGCAAGGCTTTATTCAGGAGCAATTCAAACCTAGGCAAACCAAGCACACTCAATGCAGTGGAGGCTGGAGGAGGTGCTCAGCCTGAATTGAACACAGTTTCTAAAGGCAAAAACCACAGGATTACAACAGCAAAGAATTTCAGTATGGGTATATTTCTGATTGACTCGTTTCTAGGGACTTTCCAGAAGCTTTATCTTCATCTAGTCAGGTGAGTGGTTGTTTGTCAGCATTTCTCATTGGCTGCCCACATGGGGACATTCTGTGGTCAAACAGTCACTACCAGACGGTTAACTTGATATCCTGTACTTTGTACTTTCTGGTTCCTGGAATTTGGGTCAACTGTTCCAGGAACCTATGCCTAGAATGGAGAGGTTTACAAAATGGAGACATTATTCTTAAGCTGGAGGTGCTTTGGTCTCACATCATGGGTGACTCAAAGACAGCTACATCACAAAATCCCAGACCAATGTGAGTGAGAGCTCATGAAAGCTAGAACCCTGGAGTTCTCTAGAGGACTCACAAGCAGCTCAATGGATCAAAGAGTCTTCTCCTTATCATCCCTTATTGCTTTTATTATCTTGAGGAGGGAAGGACCTTGTACATCTGGTAAGATTTAGAAACTTCCTGAAACAGTTAAGTTGTTTACTTCCTAAGTCTTAAAGAGATTCCTCCCAGGCTAGAATGCCTAGTTCAGAGAAAAATATAACACAACATTTCTGAATAACCATATTTTTAATTTTCTTCCTTCTTACAAAACAATAAGTGAAGAGGGTTGTGAACCAGCATCTGCTCCACCAACATTCTATATATACCCATATGTAAAGCATGTGCCTAGAACAGCATCACCATAAACATGCATATCCCTCAGAAGCCTAGAGCAGGGAACAGTTTCTTTCATTCACAGATAAATAATCTTTGCTGAGATTCCTTTGTGTGACAAGAACTGTTCATTGTTCTGGAATGATCATCTGTGTCTGCCCCAGCTCTGCATTAATGTTCAGTACGTGTTTCTGAAAAAATGATTTAATTCCAAGATTCCTTTAGAGACTAATTAATGTATTGAATACACAGAAGAAGGTGTTTGAAATTATTATTATGAGGATTATCACTTTCCAGATTCCTCTTGAGTTCCAGCAGTGTCTGTGCACTGATCTGTGCAGTGAGTCAATTATCATTTGAAGGGTTAGCCTGGATGAACCACATCCGCTGCTCACCTGATGCTTTCTTATAGAAATGTCAGCCACAGGTTATTCTGACCCACTCATAGAAACTGTCTTAAAAATCAAGGTTACTAGATAATTCACCTGTCTGAAAGAGCATGAGATAACTTCTATTTTATGGCTAAACTAAGGGATATGGGGGGAGGGTAGCAGAAATAAAAGCAGCCGTTTCCATAACAACAGAAAAGCACAATTTAAAGAACATAATGTCTTGCTTAAAATCTATTTATAAAGAATGTGTAGGAAATACAATTAAGGAAACTAACAGCAGATGAAGTACTTTGGTTCTGCCTTCATTTTCTGTCTTCCATCATGTAAAAATGGGTTGTTAGAGGGTCAAAGGGTCACAAGCACAGAAGGTCAAATAAAGAGAACATGCATTCTGCTTCACTAAAAAGAGTCTCATTCCTTTGGGGCCCTGTATCCTAGATCCATAGTCCCATCACTAGATATCCAAAGCCACATATAAAATTCTCTATTTATTTCCAAATCTCTTCACCCTAGCTGGTTCCCTGGAGCCCAAAACTGCACCCACACATAGCTAGAATCTCCTCCTGCAAAACTAATTCTCTCCTATCCCATGCTAACATCCAGGGTAGACAACATCTTTAAAGCTTACCCACAAAATTTTCCTCTATTGTGTCTTGCATTCTGACACCCATGAATACCCAGAATAACACAGCATACAAAAGAGCTGGTTGGGCTCCTCATCTGCACAGGTGAGCTTCCTTCCTGGTTTCCATTGCCTCTACTACCACACTCTAGTCCTGGGCTCTGGATCATGGGAGGGCCCAAGAGTATAAGTCTGTTTAGCTGAAGCTAAACTGTGACCTCATATTTGCCATTCTTCTAGGCCCATATCACATCTGTCTGGATTCTAGAACAGCTACAGGCTGGTACTGGACTTGGGTAGACTCCTTCCCTGGCCACCACACCTCCATCATGCACTGAGCAGTGCATTCAGCTGTCAGTGTTGACTGCTGAACTCTAGCTTCTATTCTTCCATGTTCATAACCACCAAAAACATTTATTCAATCTGTAGTAAGAAAAAGACTACCCAAAACATTTATGCCTCCCTTCCACAGGGACACATGCAATCAAATAGACTCTTAAATGGAGTAAAATCTGACTTTCCATGTCAGAGTACTAAGCCTTAACCTTTAATTTCAATTAAATTGAAATTTAATTACCATGATGAGGTATTAATGGCTGACACTTTTAAGCAGAGCTGCCCTGGCCAATAGGTTGGTAATATTATCATGGTGATAGGCTGGTTATGATAGAAAGGTATTTTGATAGAATAAATTTAGTCTTCTCTCTTGCCCACTCTCCTATCCTTCCTCTACTTCTTTCTCTCATTGTGTGATGCTTTCAACAGTAATATGGTGTACTATGAAAGTACTCACCAGATCCAGCCTCTGGATCCAAATGTATTTCAGAAAAATAGACAAATAGCTAGATACACACACATTAATATTTTTCCCAGTGTGTGCTTAGCAGCAGAAAGTAGATATGTGGGTTGACAATGTCCCACTGAACCCACTGACCCACTGATCCACTGACCTACTGATCCACTGAACCACAAGGAGAAAGTTATATAACACTGAAGTTAACAGTACCTTGCTTATTTTACTCTGTGAACATCTCTGCTTCATTTTTGCAGAACCTATCTTCCTCTCAAAAAGACTGACTCTTTTATTGGAATGCCAAAAGGTTGTGGCCACAGGTGCTTCCAGGGAGCCTCACTTTCAGCTCTTGTTCCCTAACTGCATCCTAGCTGTTCCTAGCTCCAGCCTACTCTTTCTATTCCTCACAAACCAGGCAATTCTCTTTGGACATGCTGTTCCCTGTGACTGAACATTTCTGCATATACCTCAGCTCATTGGGTTCTGGCTATGCTATGCCTAGCTGACAGCAGCCTTACAACCTGCCTTGTCTAGAGCAGCCCCTTTTTCACAGACAAATCTCAGTATTTCTTTTTTTTTTTTTCTGGCATTTATCTCAACACTTATTTTGTTTACTTTTGTGACCACTCACTTCATTGTTAATTTCTTCTCCAGCATGTGAATTATTGAAATAGATTGCCTGTATTCTTCTTCTCTATGTTCCTAGGCTCTAAAACAGTACCAGTGCAAAATAGAAGTTCAATAGCTACTCACGGTAGGAATGAATGAATGTTTGGTAATACAGCCAGCCTAGTGGTAAGAACCATGGACTTCAAAGCCTGACATCACTGAACACAGATCCTGGGTTGAATGTTTAGTAATTACCTGCCCACGGGCAAGTCAGTTAATTCCTCCAGGTCTTTGTCCTTAGTAAAATAGGACAAAACATAGCATTTATATTTGAAAATAATTGTGAAAATTCAATGAGATTGTACAGGCTGAGCACTAAACAGCAGCATATAACCTCTACAGGCAGAAAGTCTAACGATCAATTTCCCCCATTCTGTAATATTCTTTCTATTACTGTCAATTAAGAAAAGTTAAATTTATTTTTCTACTTTCCCTATAGGAAGTCCTCTTGAGAGAACTCTGGTCTAATGGAATTCTCCTTTACTTCCATATTGACATCCCTTCATCTTACAAATTACTGCAGAGTATTTTGTAAGGAATATAATGGGCATTTAGTGAGCATGTACTATACACAGCATTTGATATGAATGATCTCTTCAGCCACATGGGTGGAAAGGAGAAGAGTTACAGATATAAACAATTGTGCCTCTTTAGAGATAGATCTTTACTTGTTTGGGAAAGAAAAGCAAATGGCAGTGGGACTAGGCTGTGCCCAGCAGATAAAAACAAGAAAACAGAAGTTCAGCAGGGATACATACCTGCATTGAGCATCTGCATCCTCCATGTGGGAATAGTGTCCAGCTTGACCTATAAGGGTATCTGAAGCCTATATTATTATAAATAACATGATCACCCATACGGCTGACAAGATACCCATTTGGTGTTTGAGTGTGGATGTCCTTTTCTCCAGTATACAAGTCTGCCACATTGCTTTGCAAGCTTTCCTCAACTCTGGGCAGAACACATGTCTGAGGGGCTCTTCTCAAACTATAAATTGGTAGGAAATTTTTAAGGGTGTCCCTGCAAGAAGACCACCCAGTCTCAGACTTGGGTACTGTGAAAGATTTCAAACTAATGGCCCACTGTTCAATGTTTTGTTTTTGCTATTAAAAATGTCTTTTTGGCTCAACCACAAGACACACCTTTCAGAAGAACAGGTAGACTACCCTTTGACCTTCTCTATTCTCTTTGCTCCCCCAGACTCAATTCTCAGCATCACCCCTAGTGCTACAACAAAACATCAGCTGCAGCCCTCCCATCCCCACCCCATCTCCATCCCCTTATACCATACCCATACCTCCTACCCAATCCAAGCCTCCTGTGGATTACAAAAATCACCTACCCCATTGCCTAACCCCCAGTACATCACTATGACCCAGCTGCCAACTCAGGTAGACACCACCTGCTCAACCACAGGCCATGCCTACCAAAAGACCAGGAAACTTCAACAAGTAATAAACACTTTCAGCAAAGTAGCTGGATAGAAGATTAACTTTTAAAAACCAGCAAATAACTGACTGAAAAAGAAATCAAGGAAACAACACCCTTCACAATAGCCTCAAATAACATAAAATATCTTGGGGTAACTAACCAGGCAAATGAAAGACTTATATGGCAAAACTTCAAGTATTTGAAGAAAGAAATTGAAGAAGAGATAACAGAAGATGCAAAGATCTCCCATCCTTATGGATCCTAAGATTAACAAAATAAAAAATTGGTCATCCTACAAAAGTAATCTATGTATTCAACACAATCCCCATTAAAATTCCAACATAATTCTTTATAAGACTTGAAAGGACAATTCTCCATTTTGTATAAAACAAAAAACAAAAAACTCAGGGTAGCTAAAAAATAATCCTTAACAATAAAAGAACTACTGGAGGTTCACCATCCCTGATTTCAACCTGTACTATGGAGCTATAGTAATAAAAACTGTATGATACTGGCATTAAAAACAGACATATTGCTCAACAGAATTGAATTCAAGATCCAGACATAAATCCACACATGTATGGACACTTGATTTTTTTTTAAATAAAGAAGCCAGAAATACACACTGGGGGAAAAAATGCATCTTCAACAAATGGTGCTGGTCAAAATGGATGTCGGCATGTAGAAGAATGCAAATAGATTCATATTTATCACCCTGCACAAATCTCAAGTCCAAGTGTATCAAAGACTTCACCATAAAACCAGACACACTGAACCTGATGGAGGAAAAAGTGAAGAATAGCTTGGAATACATTGGCACAGGAGACCACTTCCTGAACAGAGCACCAACATCATAGGCACTAAGATTAACAATTAATAAATGGAATGTCATAGAACTGAAAAGCTTCTGTAAGGCAAGGGGTACCTTCAATTGGACAAAAAGGAAGCCTACTACATGAGGAGTAGGCTTTTTACCAACTCCCCATCTGACAGAAGGCTAATATCCAAAATATAATAATAACTCAAGAAATTAGATATCAGAAAAACCAAGTAATCAAATTAAAAAATAGAGTAATATCTAAACATAATTCTTAAAAGAGGAAACTCAAATGGCAGAGAAACATTTAAAGAAATATTCAGTATACTTAGGTATCAGAGAAATGCAAATCAAAACTTCTTTGGAATTCCATTTTACTCCTGTCAGAAGGCTAATATGCTTAACATAAGTGACAGCTATTGCTGGTGAGGATGGGGAGCAAGAGGAATGAATACTCCTCCATTGCCGGTAGGAGGGCAAACTCTTAACAGCCACTTTGGAAATTGATATGGTGGTTCCTCAAAAATTGGGAATTTATCTACCTCAAGACTCACCTGTACAACTAGGGAATATACCCTAAGAATGCTCGATCCTACCACAAGGACACTTGCTCAACTATGTTCATAGTAGCTTTATTCATAATAGCAAGAAACTAGAAACAACCTAGATGCCCCTTAACTGAAGATGGATAATGAAAGTGTGGTACATTTACAAAATGGGGTATTGCTCAGCTATTAAGAAAATGACATCATTAAATTTTTAGGCAAATGGATGGAAATAGGGAAAAAAATCATACTGAATGTGGTAACCCAGACACAGAAAGACAAATATGGTATGTATTCACTTATAAGTGGATATTAGCTACTAAATAAATGATAATCTGTAGCAAGCTTTCTTGATGGACTGTCTTTGGATTGCTGGCTCCCAAATAATGACATAGAGACTTCTTTTTGGGTTTTTTTTTGCTTTTTTTTTTTTTTGGAGCTGAGGATTGAACCCAGGGCTTTGCACTAGCTAAATCCCCAACCTTGCAACATGGAGACTTCTTAATTATGAAAGCTTGGCCTTTAGCTTAGGTGTCTCTCAACTAGGTCTTATAACTTAAATTAGCCAATTTATATTAATCTACATTCTGTCACATGACTTTACCTCTCTTTCATCTTGCACTTCCTGTTTCCTGTCTGTGTCTGTCAGGTGACTCCACCTTTCTTTTTCCCAGAGTCTTCTGTGTCTCTGGAAGTCCCACCTATACCTCCTCACTAGCTAGTGGCCATTCAGCTCTGTATTAAACCAGTCACAGCAGTATATATTCACTCAGTGTACAAATATCTCACAATATTTAGAAGGTTTTAATTCTAACATAGTAAAACTATATACAAGAACATTTTTCAGGTAAGAACTATATTTACAATGTCCAATCCACTGATTTTGACAAATTTAAAGAAAATACTCCACTATCTATCCTATCTTGGTGAGTCCAAAGTTTTGTACCTAATTTAATTTCTATTATAACTTCTATTACCAACCCCAAACTACCATTTTAGACCTCAAAACATTGTCTTAGATAAACAACTTAAGCGTTTATGTTTCTCAACCTTATACCTTACATAAATATCTCCTATGTAATTTTATTTTCTAAATTTGGTAACAACAAAAACTGCAACTATAATTATGAGATCATCTTCAACTCCATCAGAGACCTAAGAAAAATATAATATTACCTGAGTAAACAGGAAGTACAGAGCAAACAACTTTCCAAACTATAGATAGGACAGAAACATACCTGTCCTTGATGGTCACCTAAGTTTTCTCTGCAATGTTGGGGGATCAATCTTTAGCCTACAGGTCTAGAATATCTGGCAGACTTTATTTGTAAAGCAGGGATTTTGAAGGACTGTACTCCTACCTTGTCTTGGCAAAGTTTAGTAGTCACTTTCTTTTGTGTCCTGCTTGTCCAGATTGGAAAGCACACTGTCAGCAGTTGAGGCAAGGGCAGTTTCTTTGCCCAGTTGCTAACTTTGCCACAAAGAAAGCAAATCCATGGAGGTTCTTCAATGCCCATAATCCTTCTTTGAAGGAGATTGGTGTTGCCAGGAGCAGATGGGTGTCACTGTCATGAAAAGCCTTATATTATTAAAATATTTTAAATTCCATATTCTGTAGGTCTTTGAAGTATTTCAAGATCATCTATTTAAAATATATCTCTGTTTGACCTTTAAAAATGCCTAACATGACTATAAGCTTGCTTGTTATAGATGACTATCTACTAACCTGTATTTCCTTATTATCCTAAATAGCTTTCAAGGACTAAAACTTCACATTTTTAAATGAGTTGCATAGGTACAATATCTTAAATAAGAGTAGAAATGTATATACACTATAACAAAAGTAACCTTGAATTTGTATCAATATACAAAAACTCATTCCAATGTGAAATATTTGAGACTAGTGGTTGTTCAAAAGCAGACTCAACAATCCACCCTTTTATCCCATCTTTTCTATACTATATCCTGTCTTTTCCCCTTCACAAAGAGATCCATGAATCTAATCTCTTTTGTTCAGCTTTTTTTCCTGACAATGATCAATAATAATTTGTAATCAACTACGCTAAATGATGATAAACATCCATAATCCATTAAATAACCAAATCCACCACACTACCTCTTGGGAATGTAGATCTTGTATTCTCTGTACTTCTTCTTACTGTCTGGGGATGACAGCATCTTTAGGGGACCCTGAGAAAATTGGGATAGTGATCAAACCCTGGGAGAACTAGCTGCATCATTTATTGTCCAGTCTCTGTATAATGGGAAAATGTAAGCCTTATCTGAAGTCTTGGCTGGAGTAGTCTGTGAGGCTAGGCCATTTCAGCTATCAACTTTAAAATAATTTTGGAGACATAATTTTGAGTAAACTGAAACAGGAGCATTCTGAGAGTCTGGGTCATCTGGGCTACTTGTCTTCATTGGTGTCTGGTCTTTTTTTTTTTTCTGAAAACACACAAATTTTTAAAGGTAAAATATATATCTGCATTAACACAAGTATGGAATGTTTAGTACGTACAAGTCAGTTAAAAATGATTGTTTGGTTCTATGTTTGAGCAGGCAAAAGGCATCTGTTAACTTTATAAGTCCATTTGTACTGTGTAACTAAACCTCCTTCCATGCCATATGAAAGGACAGCATCTAATAAAAAGTCATGAGAATTCTCTAGTCAATAAGATTTATCATGTCTCAAGTCTCAGAGCTTTTCGAATGTCTAGGGATCAGCATATACATCACCTGTCATGTAGTCTTTCTTGGCTTTTCCCTCACATCTGTAGCCAAGATCCTCAGTTCTCCCTCAATCAAATCTCATCTATTAATTTTGAAAATAACCATAGCATTTTGCTTCCTGTGGAAACAAAGGCATAATCTCTCCCTGAACACAATTTATTTTCTAATTTTCATTTTGAAGTTAAGGCATTTTAAAAATAAATATGTTGATTTAATTTAGCAGTTTTCATTAGCCAATATCTCTCAGCAGCTATTGTTTTTTGTAATAGCATTTAAAATTTTGAAGTTAAAATACAACACCATAAAAGACCCAGACACACTGTGTATTTCCCATCTTTATGTGGCTTTTTAAAAATATTACTTTTCCCTCTCTTTAAAGACTTCATTATTTTTAAATTATTTTTCTATGACTATCTATACTCATTTACTTTTTTTCTTTAGCATGTAGCAGGAATCTTAAAAGTTCTTATTAATTAAACCAAACCTGAGGCCAGTTATTGTGGTGACTGCTGGAAGATCAGAGAAGCAGAACAAGCCACAGCTACCTCACCTTGCCAGTTCCTTAGCTGGTCCTGTTTCCTCAGACTGGAAACCTCTGAGTCCTCACCCAAATGGGTGTCAGCTGAACTGCTGCTCAAAAGCCTGAATGCTTAACCAGCCAAAAGTTTCTAGTTTCTCATTTTCATGCCTTATATATCTTTTTGTTTTTGCCATCACTCCCTGGGAATAAAGGCGTGTGTCACCATGCCTGGCTGTTTCCAATGTGGCCTTAAACTCACAGAGAGCCAGAGGAATTTCTGTCTCTGAAATGCTAGGATTAAAGGTGTGAGTGCCACCATTTTCTAGTCTCCATATCTAGTGGCTGTCTGTTCTCTGACTCCAGATAAATTTATTAGGGTGCACAATATTTTGGGGAACACAATACCACCACATAGCATTTAAGCACATTTTTAAGCATACTATATATCTTTAGGGTTTTTTTTGGGGGGGGGGTCTGGATTTGAATTTATTGCATGACTGTAGCATTTTCTGACCATGGAAGACAAACCTTAAACTGCTAGTCTACCACCCCACAGCACCTGGCTCTAACCTTGTCAGTTCCCTGAGAGCCTAGCCTCATGTGGAAACTGGTGGGAGCTACATTTACCACCCCAGCTCTGGGAAGTTGCTGAGTCCAATTGGCAGGCATTTTTACCTAGCACACCAGCTGCTCAAGTGCTCAGCTGCACAGCAGAGCCTCTTAATAGAGCTGTGCCTGTGTATGCAGAGCCTACCCAAGACCATGGTCACCAGAAAGCCACTTTGTTGGAACTTTTTTTGAGCTTTCTGAGGCCATATATGGTTATATGTGGTCAGATATTGGGTGTCATATGTAGCAAGCTTCCTTTTTGGACTATCTTTGGATTGCCAGCCTCCAAATAATGACATAGATAATTCTTAATAACTATGAAAGCTTGGCCTTTAGCTTAGGCTTCTCTCCACTAGCTCTTATAACTTAAATTAACCCATTTATATTAATCTACATTTTGCCACATAGCATTATCTCTCTTCCATCTTGTACCTCCTGTTTCCTCTCCATGTCTGTCTGGCAACTCTACCTTTCTTCGTCCCATAATTCTCTCTGTCCCTAGAAGTCCTGCCTATACCTCCTGCCTGGCTAGTGACCATTTATCTCTTTATTAAACTAATCACAGCAATATATCTTCACACAGTGTTCAAATATCCCACAATAATTATCAAGCTACCATCTGCAGACACAGAGAGGTTAAGTAATGAGGAGGGCTATAGGGGGAGGTATGTATCTACCTTGGAAGGGGAGATAGAATAGATTTTGCAGATAGACCCAGGGCAGTGGGGATAAAAAGGGAGGAATTAGGTAAGGGGGAAGAGTATGAGGAGAGACAGCTGGAATTACAGGGCATCTCTGGGGTCATATGGAAGCCCAGTGCTGTGGAAACTTCCTGTAATCTATGAGGATGACCCTAGTAAGGACTCCTAGTAATGGGGGATATAGAGTCTGAACTACCCATCTTTTGTAGCTAGGCAAGGCTTCCCGTGGTGGAACTAGATTGCATTCTGTTGAGATGTTGGCTGAGGAATTCCTTGGAAATCCCTAAACAACCCAGGTTGATGTTAGGACAGAGGTCATTTCTCTAAAAACTCCCATCAGGACCTGGTTGCCTAGGATAACATCTACTCAGTTCATTGAATATAGAGATTGAGTTAGTGCCTGCATCAAGGCTTCACCCCCAAGTTCTAGTCTCTTTGTCATGAGAAGGTACTTTGCAGGCTACAGAAAGAGAAACCTGGATGCTGACTCAGTGACAAATTTTTGGCCTATAATCTGTGCTGTCTACAAGATGTGCTGGGGCAATGGTGGTGTAGAACTTGTAGGAGTGTTCAATCCATGCTTGGTTTAATTTGAGGTCCACACCAGGAGAGGGAGCCCATGCTCTACACTGTCTGGATGGCCAGAAACTAGAGACTGGATAGGTCCAGAGACTTAGGGTAGAACCAAACACAATCAGCAAAAGTAAAGTAAAATAAAATAAGTAAAATGATATGATTCCTAATACATTCTGCGCTATACTCATAGTCATCATTACAGAAGCTTCCTCCACAAGCATATGGAAGTGGGTACAGACATTGAGTGGAGAGAAGTCTAAATTGAAGGTCCCCATTGGGTCCCTCCCCTTCTAGCTCAAAAACTCCAAGGAAGAATGGGAAGAAAAATTGTAGAAGTCAGAGGAGATAGAGGACACCAGGTGAACATGGTCCACTAAATCAACTAAGCATGGCTCATATGGTCTCACAGAAACTGAAGCAGCAATCATGGGCCTGCATGGGTCTGCATGTGTCTGCACCCAGGCCTCTGTGTATAAGTTATGACTATCATTTTGTGCTTTTGTGGGACTCTTAACAGTGGGATAGGGTAGGGTATATTTCTGACTTGTTTGCCTGCTCATGGGACTCTTTTCTTCCTCTTCCTATTGGAGGCCTGCTATTTTCTAAAGAGGAAACAGAGCAGGGTTGGATCCAGGAGAGAGGGGAGGTGGTGGTTTGGGGGCAAAACTGTGCTCAGGATGTACTTACTATATGAGAGAATATTCTATTTTCATTAAAGTTAACTAATTAATTAAAATATTTTTGATATAACAGCTAAAATTTATCTCTATCATTTTCATGTCATTAATGTGATTGACACCACAGCTCATGCCAAGTCCTCTCAACCTTTCAAGCTTTTGTGGACAGCCCTCAAGACTCCCTGGATCTCCTTCATTTATAACACAGACAAGGGGATGTGCTTGTACCTTCCATGTATTGTGCTAGGCACTGAGACAGATGTGACAGCTTCCATCACATACCTCTAATCTGTCTCACAAGGCTCTATAAGGGGATATTCATTGGTCACATTCAAATCAATTTTAAATGTTGTTTTAATTAGCATACAAAATGGGTTTAAGTATTCTAATTTTATATTTATTCATTATTATTATTATTATTTGACAGTTTTGTGCAAGTAGATGAGTTTTAGTGATTTTCAGCCCCGTTACTCTCTCTTATTTAGTATCTATTGCTTATTTTTTCCCAATAATTTTGCCTCCAACTTTCATGCCTTTTTGTGGTGAAAGCAGACATGGGGTTGCTTGAATAGGCATGAAGGAGTGGGGTTTTTTGCACATATGTATCATATACTTCACTCATATTCATACCTTTTGTGCCTTCTCTTATCTCCCCATTTCTTCTCCTTATTAATCCCCTTTAGGCTTGTATGTATGTATTTCTCATGAATATGATATACACAGTAAAATCTAGATTCTCCTCTATTCTTGTTTTCTACTTCCTTCCTACTACCAATAAACATGGATGTGGAAACATCTCTGCAGTATGTTTAGAATTCTTTATGGAGTGATGGATATACAATTTTAGTTTTCCAAGTACTATTTGTTAAAAATACTATCTTTTTGCATGGATTTATTTCTGGGTCCCCTATTTTGTTCCACTAGTATTCAAAAGTGTTTCTGTACCTGTACCATACTTTTTTTTTATGGCTCTATAATATAATTTGAAATCAAGTATGATTTTACCTCTAACATCGCTCAAGATTGCTCAAGATTGCTGTCGCTATTTTGTGCTGCCAGATGATTTTAGGAATTGTTTTCTATTTGTATATAAATGTTATTAGAATTTTGATAGGGATTGTACTGAACCTTTAAACTACTTTCAGTAGCATAGTTATTTTCACAATATTAATCCTGCCAATCCATGGACATGAGAACTCATATATATAATCTTCCTAGGTCATCTTCAGTTTTTTTCTTCAGTTTTTAATGTTTTCATTCATTGTAGAGATCTTTTGCCTCCTTGACTAGGTTTGTTTTTTTCTTGAGGCAAATGTGAATTGGGTATATTTCCTATTTTCCTTCTCAGTCTATTTCAATATTGATGTAAAGACAAGCTACTAATTTCTGTATATTAGTTTTTATTTTCTGGTACTTTGCTAAATATGTTTATAAAACCTAAGAGTTTTTTTTTTTTTTAAACCTTGCAAGACTTTTAAGTATAAGATCATAAGAACCTCAATTGGGAATAATTTGAGTTCTTTCATGCCTATTCATAGGATTTTCATTTTCTTTTCTTTTTTTTTTTTGACTTTTTGCTCTGGCTAAGACTCCCAGCATGCTACTGAATGAATGAAATTAGAGAAAGTAGACAGTTTTGTTGTATTCCTTATTTCAGAAGAAATGTTTTCTATTTTAAGCTATTTGTTCTGATATTGGTCATAGACTCACTGTAGATAATGTAAAGTCATATTTCCCATATTTCTAGTTTCTTCTGGCTTTTATCATGAAGGGGTGAACTTTGTTAAAGGTCTTTTCTGCATCTAATGAGATGATCTCTGTCCTTGGGTCTATTTATGTTCCACATTACATTTACTATTTTAATCTATTGAACCATCCCTACATCATCACTAAATGCATGATTGTTGTCTGTCTGTCTCTTTGTTTGGGACAGGGTTTCCCTCTGTAGCCCAAACTGGCCTAGAACTATGGAACTCAGGCTGGCCTTGAACTCACAACAATCCTTCCACTTCAGATTCTCTGGTACTGGATTACAAGTGTGAGCCACCACATCTGCATATGGCATATGATCTCTTTAATGTGATGTTGATTTGTAAGCAATTGATGAAGGGTTTTGTAATTATATATTTTTAATGTTATGTTCTTATCTGGTTTAGATCTCAGGATAAATTGGCTTTATACACTGACTGTGGCCATTTCTTTCCTCCTATTTTTTATGGATTATTTCAATAGGTGTTGACATTAGTTCTTTAAAGGTCTCTTAAAATTCATCAGTGAGTACTTCTGGCCTTGGCCTTACAGCTCTCGCATTTACTTTGTTGGGAGATTATTACAGTTTTAATCTCATTACTGGATATAGATCAGTCAGATTGTTCTAGATTTTCTACTTATTAGAATGTAGTTTGAGAGAATTTCACTGAGAGTTTTATTTTATTTTATGGGTGATTTGCTAAAAAAAAAAAAAAAAAGTATGTCTGTGTATCACATGAGTGCCCATCACCAATGGAGACCAAAAGAGTGTATAAAATACCCTGGCCACCATGTGGGTGCTAGGAATCAAACCCTGGTACCCTATAAGACAATAAATGCCCTTTACTGATGAACCATCTCTCCAACCCCTAGAAGATATTTTTTAATATCCCCTAATAATCCTCTTGAGTTCGTTGGTATCTATTGTAAAATCCCCCTTTTAATTTCTAATTTTATTAACTCAGTCATTTCTCTCTTTCTTCTCAATACTTTGATTAATGGTTTGTTAATGTTGTTAATCATTCCCAAAAGAACCAATATTTCATTTCTACCACAATGATTTTTATAGGATTCTTATATTTGATTTCCTGATCTTTCTTTGTTATGCCCAGATTATGGGGACCCCCAAAAGACTACAATGGAGACCAAATCGCATATCTAAAAGCAAAGAGCCTTTATTTTCAAGCTTGGACTCTCTGTGCAATGCAACAGTGAGAGCAGAGAGCCCTGAGCCCAGGTAGGATGGGGTTTTTATCATAGCAGAGGTTGGGGTGAGGTGATTTCCAGAGTTCAGGACCCTGATTGGCTGACATTTGTTTAGGGGTATAGGGAATGTTTGGAAGTCAGATATTTCCCCTTCAATTAGGCCTCTATGGGTAGGGTCAACTTAAGGCTTTTCCTGGGTCCAGGTTGCCTGCCAGAAGCTGTGTCTGGGCTTCTAAGCCTGTCATAACAGCTGTGTGGTCAAGCTGTTTGCGGCCCCCAACCACTCTAGAATTCTTGAAAGTAGTGGTAATGTGTATTTTGTGATGTGATGTGATGTGATGTGATGTGATGTGATGTGATGTGTGTGTGTGTGTGTGTGTGTGTGTGTGTGCTTATGGGTTTCTGGTTGCAGAATTTCCCCAACCTGATACTATTTCTTCTGTTCTACCTAGTCCATTGATGATGCTTTCAGCTATAAGTTTTTCTTTTGATTCCTGACATTTTATTTCTAATATTTCTGGGTCCCCCCCCCCACAATCCCAGTCTCATTGTTCATTTTCTTTCATCCATATTGCTGCTTTCTTAATGAGGTCCTAAACTGATTTTCATTTTTCTGCTTAAGTGTATACTTTAAATCATTGATAGTTTTTACAAGATGCTGTTGTGTCCCTTGTTCAGAATCTTTAAAGGGTATCTTAAGATTTTTGCTGTTGTTTTAGATGTGGTTGTGAGTGTCTGTATGTAAATCCACATGTATAACTGATGACCATGGAAGCTAGAAGAGGATCTAAGATCCCTGGAACTGGAGTAACAGGCTGCTGTGAGCCAGCATGGAAGTGCTGGGAACACACTCATGCTCTCTGCAAGAGTAGAAAGTGATCTTAACTGCTGAGTCATCCTTCCACACCAAATGGTTGCATTTTAAACTGTTTTTGGTTCAGTAATTGAGTTATAGTTTTGGGTGTTCAAGTTCTGTTGGTGAATACCATTTTCACTTTTATTTAGGGATCCTCTTAGTATTTTCTTGGGCACTCAATTAGCTATACCACTTAAGGAGGAGGAAACTAACTGCTCTAACAGCTACAATACCAAAAGAAACCATGTAGAGATACATTTGAAATAGAGTAAAGCCAATTACTATGCCACATTCACCACAGAACAGGAAATAGCAAAACTAATGTGGTATAAGCTATGAAGTTTGAAGGGTTCAAGCCAAAAATAGTCCATGACTCACATGAAGAGGCCAGAAAATGGGGAATGGAAAAGAGAAGAAAGGTCAGACAAAACAAAGGGAAAAGGATGAATGAAGAAAATGTTAGAAAGAAGGAGAAAAAAGAGCAAGAGATAAAAGTCTGATTGCAATTTAAAAAGTAAATACAAGGGGTTGAGGATTTAGCTCAATGGTAGCAAGCGCAAGGCCCTGGGTTCTATCCTCAGCTCAAAAAAAAAAAAAACCAATAACAACAAAAAGTAAATACAAAAGCAAAATTATACACCCATTAAAAGAGGAATGAAAAGTAAAAATATAAAGCTTTTTTTTTAAAGTAGTATGAAATGAAAGCAATGCTAAAACTGCAAGATGCTCCAGAAGGAATTCAGATCCTTAGTGAGCTAATCAAATAAATTACAAAAAAAAAAGAAAAAAGAAAGAGGTGGGGAAGGGAGGTGTAAGAAGAATGCTAAACAATGCTCTTATTAATAAAAAACCCAGAGCCAGATATTGTAGTACAAACTGAGAGAGCAGAAAAGCAGAAAGAAACCATTTATATTCTTACCACTTGGAAATCCTTAGCCAAAGAGATCTACTTCCTGTATACCCATGCCTATATGCCTTTTTATCCCTGCCATCTCATTCTTCTCCCCACCCAGCTGCATCACTTCCCCTTTCTGCCAGCTCTTTCACTTCCTGCCTGTCTGTACAGCCCTCCAGACCTTTATGGTTAACTAGTGTTGGAATTCAAGGCATGTGCCACCACACCTGGCTCTGTTCCCAGTTTGACCTTGAACTTACTGAAATTCAGATGAATCTTTGCCTTCCAAATGCTAGGATAAAAGGCATATGCTACCATTTCCTAACTCCTATGTTTAATATAGTGGCTGGCTTTTTCCTCTGATCCTCAGATAAGCTTTATTAGGGCGACACAATATACTATCACATTTCCCCTTTTTGTCTAAAATAAAAAATAAAAAAGTTATAACTAATATAAGAAAAATTATATACAATAAGTACAATAACTATATACAATATATACAAGCAATAAATACATCAACAGTGTCTAGTCCATTTGCATTTGACAAATTTAGAGAAAATATTCCCATTATCTATCCTATTTTTGTGAATCCAAAGATTGCATATAATTTAACTTCTATTTTAATTTGCATAACCAAAACGATCTTTTGATGTCTTTCAAACTTATACACTTTATACCTCTTTAGTGAGTTTCTTTTCTGAATTTCTTAACAAGAAAAACTATAACTATCTAACCTTCAACTTCCTCAGAGACCAAAAAAAAAAAAAAAAAAAGTAATTTACCTAGTAAAACAGAAAGTGCAAATAAGCAACTTCCAAAAAATGTGAGTTATGACAGAAACAGACAGATGCCTGGAGGTTTCTCTGAGTTTTCTTGGCAATATTGGAATATCATCTTTGGCCTGCAGGCTTAGCATATCTGACAGACTCATCTGTGAAGCAGGATTTTCTAAAGAGCCTTCCTACCTTGTCTTGGTAAGGATCAGCAGTCCTTTGTTTTGTGTCCTGCTTGTCCATTTTAGACAACATATTGTCAGCAGGTGATGAGAGGACATTTTCTTGCTCAGTGGCTAACTTTTGCCACAGTGAAAGTAAACTCCATAAGGAGTTTCTTTAATGCCCATCATCTTCTCTGAAGTAGATTGGTGCTGCCAGGAGCAGACGTGTCTCATAGTCATAAAAAGAAAAAAGAAAAAAGAAAGAAGAAAGAAAAAAAAATCTATTACTAAAATATCTTAACCTAAGTCAGAAGCTCATTCTTTTAGTAAAAGGGGGGACTTGTAGGTCCCTGGCCCCCATTTTGAGTAACTGTTGCCTTGCTTCCCAACCTTGACCTTGATATCCTCCCTATGCTAATTCCCTGCAAGATTCCACCCTCCTGAATGCTTAAGGGAAGCCCCTTTTCTGTGTATCCAGCATATTGGGTATTAACAGCTTAGACGCAAGATTGTAAAACATCAGGAGTTGGGGTGGGGATTTAGCTCAATGGCAGAGCACTTGCCTAGCATGTGCAAGGCCCGAGGTTAGATCCACAGCTCAAAAAAAAAAAAAAAATCAGAAGTGAACTTCTGCCCACCAGGGTTCTCCCATTGTGCTGTAAGCCTGTATTTAAGACCTCCTCCCTCCTTCAATAAATGGCACTCGGCATTCAAAAAAAAGAAAAAAAGAAGAGGGGGTCAAGATCATGATGGGGAAACCCACAGAGACAGCTAACCAGTACTAGTTGGAGCTCACTGCCTCTGGACTGACAGCTCAGGAACCTGCATGGGACTGAACTAGGCCCGCTGAATGTTGGTGACAGTTGTGTGGCTTGATCTGTTTGTAGGATCACTGGCAGCAGGGCCAGTGTGTATGAACTGACTTTTTGGAACCCATTCCCTGTGGTGAGATACCTTGCTCAGCTTTGATACAATGGGGAGGGGCTAGGCTCTCCTTCAACTTGGTATGCCAGACTTTGTTGATTACCATGGGAGGCCTTACCCACTTTCAGGAGTGGATTGGGACAGAGTGGGAGGGAGGTGAGGAGGAGGGAGAAGGGGAGGGAGGGGGAACTGGGGTTGATATGTAAAATGAAAAAAAATTAATAAATAAATATATTTTAAAAACCCTTAAATACCATATTCTGTAGATCTCTGAAGTGTTTTAAGATGACCTGTCTTTCTAAAATATATCTCTGCTTGACCTTTAAAATATACTTAGTATAACTACAAGTTCGATTGTAATGACTAACTACTAACTTTCATTTCTTTATATCCTAATTAGTTGATAATAACAACTTTCAAGGATTAGCAAATTGCATTACATTGTTAAATGAACTGTATAGTTACAATACCTTGAACAAGATTAGAAAAATATGTACAACATATTATAACAAAATCAATCTAAAATTTGTATCAATATACATAATTTATATACAATATACAAAAATCTAATCCAATATAAAAATTTTTAAAACTTGTAGTTGCCCTCTAAAAGTAGATTCAATAATCTACCTTTTTATCTTGTCATATCTATATCTTCTTTTTTCTTTTTCTTTTTTTTCAAACAAGAACCTTATATATAATTTCCTTTGTTTAGCCTTTTTCCTAACCATTAACAGTAACAACTTGTAACCAACCATACTAACCAGTGACAATTATCCAAAACCCATTGGAAAACCAAAAACCACCCACCCCACCTCTTGGGAATGTGAGTGTCATGTTCTTAAAATTACCTCCTGCTGTCTGGGGTTAAAAGTATCTTTAGGGGGTCCTGAAAAGAAAAATTTGGGGTTAATTGTCAAGTCCCGGGAGAGGTAGCTGTATCGTTTATTGTCCAGTCTCTGCATAATGCAAAAATGCAAGGCTTGTCTCAAGTCCTTGCTCCAATAGTCTGTGAGGTGGGATCACTCAGCTAGCCATCTCAAAATTGTCCTGAGCAGTTTTTAGTCCAAAGCCGATCTTTGTGTGGTATTTGTCAGCTTAGTGGTATTATTATTGTCCATGTGAAATTGTGGGGCGCCATTATTTTTCTGGAGACTTCAAGTTGCTTTTAGGCCTGGTTATGATTCCCTGCAGAAAACTGATAGAGATTCAAAGATGAAAACATGTACAGGCAGCTAGATGAAGCCTTTTTTTTTTACTATTAGTTAGTACTCTATTTGACCATTAATACCATGACAAAACTTACTATACATACATATATATATATATATATGTATGTATGTATGTATATATTATAGGTTTGGTATAAATTAATACCTTAAGAAAAGTTTAAAGAATCAAAATAGAACTGAAGAATTGAGATTAGTGGCAATGGAATAGTTCCTTAATTTTGGTTTTTCTTCTGTCATATCAGGTGGCTTTTATGACATGATACAGAGATTTTGCATTTTCCTTTTAACAAGCATGCTTCAGTTTGGAGAAGGAGAGAGCAACACTCCAACTTGAAAGCCAGCTTTAATTTTTAATTGAACTGAGGTTACATAAAGACCATTTTTGTTAAGTATCTGTGGAGAATAGCAGAAACAAACATTTAGGAAGACTTACAAAGTTTTATAGATGATATACCAATAAGCCAATTTACTCTTTTACTTGGGACATTTTTTTCTGGATGATTTGTCTTTTTTCTTCAGATGTCTCATTTGTCCAGTGTTCTTCAGATTCCTTAGCCTTCATTCTCCTGAAAGACATAAACAAAATCCCTTCCCCAACCCTAACTTTGGGGAGCTTCCCTTTTGGCAAGTTCTATCTGATTAAATGAAAAGCATTTGTTATTTGTATGAATTAATTTAAATTAGATAAGCTTTATTAGGATGCACAATATATTGGGGGACACAATATATCACCATAGGAGGGAGGGGGAGAGAGAGAGAGAGAGAGAGAGAGAGAGAGAGAGAGAGAGAGAGAGAAGAAAGAAAGAAAGAAAGAAAGAAAGAAAGAAAGAAAGAAAGAAAGAAAAAGTTTGAATGGAGATGCCATGGGTGAGTAAATAAAGCTGTTTCTAGAAGCCATAGATTATTAATTGAAGTACCAAGGGTAGGAGGTAATCAAAAAGGCCATTATCACCCCCAAACTAATACAAGTGATTACTATTGCTGTTGGTTATCTACTACAACTAGATGACAGGATCTTATTGCTGAAGATATCACATGTCCTGGTTACAGAACATAGAGAAATCAAATTGGAACTTGAAGCTTCCTCTGCTAGCCAGACTTTCCAGTATGAGAAGGTGCAGGGCAGGCTGAGGGAGAAGAATTGTCATCAAATGTCTTACTCATTTGTGGGTCCTGTGTATAATCTGAAATAACCAGAAAGATGTACTTTTGGATACAATAGTGGCAAGTCTGTTGTAGAAATAACCAATTGCTTCCTGGCCAAATTTGAGGCCCACTCTGCTGGAGGGAATTCATACTATAAACCCAATCAAAAGCCCATGGCGCTGGGGGTCATGGACCTTAGAGGATAAGGTGCTACTACAGCTCTTTTTCTCAGTGGATGTGATGTCCCCACCAAATGCCTTCTAAATAAGTATGCTTACACCCATAGATGAGTGCTGCTATCAGCTTTGTCTAAGAATCTCTTTCCAATAGGCAATGGCAACCAAAGAGACTCATAACTGGTCAAAGAAATGAGACAAAATGGTTGTTGCATATTTGGCCATGAGTAAGACATCTTTATAACCCCTCTATGGCTCAGGGAATATTACAGAAGGAGCAGAAAAAAAAAATGTAAGAATGAAAAGAGGGAGGAGTGTTGTGTGGAATGCTGATTTCTGGGCATGTCATGGTTGCTGAACTCTTAAATTCGTAATAGCTATGGTTACCTGTGTAAGACTCGAGTTGGCAAGTCCTGTAATAAAAAGGAGAAGTCATGGGCTTTATATAGAGTTAATGGTTGATTAAGGGAGAGAAAGTCACTTTCTTCAGTTGTGTAGCCACTGATAAGGTGTCCATGTTCCTGTCAAAAAACAAAAACTAAAACCTCATCCACATCCATGTTTTTTAAATAACCCCTCATGCACGTTTCTTTCTGTAAATAACCATAATGAGACTCATTGGGTTAACAAGAACAAAGACATTAACTTAGAAGGTGGGGCTAGTTGGGAAGAGGAAAGGGATCAGCAGGAGAGGAGGGGAACCAGAGATTTTAATTAGAAGTTGATATGATAAAAACACATTCTGCATATGTATGAAAATGCCATAATTATACCTGTTATTACACATAATTAATATATGCTAATGAAACCATTGTAAAAATATGAGGGAACATGACAGGGGGAAGAAAAATAATTTTTAGAAATTATGATGTATTGAAATGGTTTCTTTCTGGGTCCTTTAATATTGGAATCTACCAGGCAGAGGCAGTGGATCAGTGGATATTAGAGTCACTTGTCTTTCTTACCATTTAATCTAATGCAAAGCCCATAGTGGGTAGGTATCTAATCTGACGTGACTGACACTTGCAGCTATCTCTACCCAGGGTCTGTGGCAGAAGAAGGAGTTTCCCGTCTTTGTGTACACTGGGTCTCTGCTTACTACATACAGCTCTATGGCCTGCAAGTCTAGAAGGTTCTCCCATGCTCCAGAGACTCTTCAGCTTATACACATAGGGGCTTTTAATGTATAAGTCAAGGTGTGTCTTCCATGTGCACTAGGAACTAAAGGTAACAAATGCAAAGATATGTATGGGTGACCAGAACCCTGTTCAGCATCACTAACCCCTCATGAGGGAGAAGGCTGCAGATACAGCTTCTTTCAGGTGTCTTCCTGTATTGCTCATTACATTATTTTTTGAGTTAGGGCTTCTCACTGAACCTGAATTATACCAATTTGGTTAGACCAACTGGCCAGTGAACTCTCGGGATCTGCCTTTGTCACCTCCCCAGTGCTGAGATCACAGATATGCCCACCATAGCTAGCTTTTACAGAGTTCTGGGAAAACAAACATGAGTCTTCATGCTTGTGTGGCAAGTACTTTACTGACAAGCCATTTCTCCAAGCTCTTTGGAGATTTCTGAAGTCAGAAAGTTTAGCACAGAAGTATACTGAGTACTTAACACTTATTAGGTGCTATGGGATGTTCTGTATCCTGTGAATGTGTTGTTCTGATTGGTTGATAAATAAAATGCTGATTGGCCAGTAGCCAGGCAAAAAGTATAGGTGGGACAAACAGACAAGGAGAATTCTGGGAATGAAAGGCTGAGTCAACAGATGCCAGCCCACCATCCAGGGAGCAGCATGTAACAGGCACACAGGTAAAGCCACAGAACACATAGCAACATATAGATTAACAGAAATGGCCAGAATTTAAATGTAAGAGCTAGTCAGTGGTAGGCCTGAGCTAATGGCTGAGCAGTTTTAATTAATATAAGCCTCTGTGTGTTTACTTGGGTCTGACCAGCTGAGGGACCATGAGGATGCAGAAGCCAGGTGAGTACAGGAAAATTTCAGCTACAATTGAGCACTTACTATATGCTGGTATCAGAGAAAAAATACCACCAAATCAAGCTAAACATGCAAATAAGCCTTTGCTCAGGAGTATATCAAAGAAAGAGAGTGTGTGTACTCAGTCTAAGGTCTACATTACAACACAGGATCTTTCAGTCTTAAGAGCTAGAGGGAACATTGGCTACATGTGCTCACTAATTGGCCTTACTATAGAAAAAGTAGATTTCTTTATATCTTCATACAGAATCAACACAAACAATAATAAGTCCAGCCTATATTGTTTGCTCCCAGGGTCTGCAGAAGAGTCTACCAACTAGCTGAGGATTCTAATCTGAGGGATATTCAATGAATCTAAACACACTGAGTTCTTTAGTCCATTCACTTTTATTTTTCTATGGTGATTCTATTTACACAGTTTCTTTTCTGCTCTCTTATTTCGCTCTTCTCAGTCCCTTCTGCTCTCAGTCCTTCTTGCTCTCAGTCCCTTCTGCTATTCTGTCATCATTCTATCTAGTTCTTTCCATCTCCATCCTCATCTTTGTTCTTCTCCATCAATACTATTCTCCCAGTGCTCTCCAAGAACCAGTATATATAGCCACACAGTAATTCTTTGGTAAAGCAATTCGAGGCTTAAAGTTTTCAGATCCACACATAAAGCAATTAATTGTCAGCTTCCAATAACAACCATAAAGGGAAGTGACTAAAGGGGAGTTCTCTGGTAGGGTTAACTAAAGGCTAAGATCAATTAGGGAATTTATGTGCTCAAACTATAATCTAGAAATAGTTAGGTAGAATGTTAGGGGTCAATAAGTCACAAGAAAGTAAACTGTCTTTGGCACCACTTTTCTATGTGTCCTGGCTGCAGCTGCTTTCTGATAGGGAGGGGGACATATGTTAGGTGGCTAAGCAATCTATGTCAGAGCATGTAGTATCTGGGTAGTAAAAGCACTTTCACTCTGAGTAATGTTGAGGAGAAAATCTAGGAATAGCACCTGGCTGAGGAGGAATAAAAACTTAATTTGCACAAGAAAGAAGCTTGGCACCTATCACCTGTCTGGCCTTGTAGGAAATCTCCTTGGATCAATGGGAAGTAACTGCCTTAACTCAGTAACTAGCAAATGGCTAAAACATCATCCCAAGAATGTGAGCAGTAAATCTCTTAAGTTAGGGTCTTGTGTAAATAACCCAGGGTGAAGGTAAGAGGTTGAGAATTTAATTGTTAGTGGTTCTTTTCTCTGGGTGAGATGAGCTAATGTTTATTTCTCTGCATTTGTCCTTGGAAAAAGGTTTCTTTGCTGAAATACTTTTGTCTGGAGAAAGGCCCTGGCCAGATGTATGTTTGTGAAAAATAAACACAGCTGGGGACAGTTGTCTAGTTTCCCCAAATATACAGGGAAAATGGTGCCCAAGGCTGAGATGCAATCATGAGGTTACATGGATACATAACATGGAGATGCATGGCTGTTATTGCATAAGAAGTTTACAAGAGACAGCCAGTTCATTCAAAAGGCAGTAATTCCATAATGCCTTGCATAATGGTTTCCTCTAACAGAACCCTTAGTTCTGAGAAGTTGACCTTCTGAACACTAGTTGTTAACTGCTATATACTCTCATGGATTTTCGCTACCAGCAGCTCTCAATACAGAATGTTCTATAACATGGAGTAATCTATCTATCAGAAAGGCTCCCACCCTCCCAGAGATCATGACCTGGGCACAACCTTTTATGATGGGTGTGCTTCAAAGGAATTAGTCCCAGGTCCTTGGGAAGAGCATTATTGAGCTTCAAGCAGGCAAAAGGTTTCTTAAAAGGTTTACATATCAAAGTGTCACAGGAAGAATCTGCAATTACAACTTGTCTAAAGCGTAAAAAAAAAAAAAAAAGCAGACCTAGAGAGACCTGGAACCAAGAAGAAGCCTGCCAAAAGTCTTTAATGGAATCAAGGAGAAAGTTAAGGTCCTGTTACCCACTGACATGGCCACCATCTCATGTCATAAGCTCTCCTCCTCCAACTGCCCTGAGAAAGATAGTAATACCACTTTCTTTACAGAGCAAGGAGACCTTGTTGTCCACAGCTCACCCATAAGCTACAGCACTTTCTTTCACATTTCTATTACTTCAGTCATGCATAGTAGAAGTCCAGTGAGTTTATTACATGAACAGATAATCTTTACTTTACATCACTCTGGTGTATCATTGGCCAAATGATGACACTAAGTAAAAGAAGATGCTAAGGTTTCAAGAGCTTTTATAAGACCTTGGTTAGCTTCTTGTAGGGTTCTCTTGGAAAACCAAGTATCCAGACAAGCTTCCTGAAGCTGGGAAGAAAAAAAAATTAATTGCTGCAAGATGTGGAAGAGTAAATAGTAAATGTGGGTACAAAATGCTGGAGGAATGTAAAATGACAGAAGGCACCATTAATGTAATCTTGCCTGTGAGCACCTGTTGGTTAAGCAAGCTGTTACTGTTACATAGCCTGGTCTAAAGTAATGGACAGGAAGAAGAACCCTGTATTCAGGCTACCTGATGGTTTCAAAAGGGCCTTGGAGTAGAGTGTATGATTTAGACAAGAAATTTGAATTTCTTACAGTCTGGGGTTGTAGTGTCAATATACTTGATTTCCTCAGATGTCCCTCACCTTGTCTTGCCCTGTGTGGTTACATGGTCTCTCTCTGTGTCTGCATCCCAATCTTTTATAAAGACACCTGCCAGACTAGACTAGGGTTCATCCCAATTTCATCATTTTACCTTAATTATCTCTTTAAATATTTCCTGTTAGGGACCAAGATTTCAGGAACCAAACATGAACCATGGAAAGTAGTAGCTAAGCCAGAGAACAAGTCATAAGCCCACTGCCCTTCCCCAGAGCAGTAACACCTGTTTGCTAACCAGAGGCTCCCAAAGATAAGAACATTCCACAGTCAGGTGCCATGGCAACTGAATGTAAAGAGCATTCCATGGTCAGGTAGCCTAGCAACAGAAAAAAATGGCCCCTGACCAGTGACCGTAGCTGACTTCCTGCAGTTGCACGACCTGCATGTCTCCCATGTTCTGCACATCTTCCACATCCCTTCCCTTTCCCTCCTTCCTGCCCCTTCCCCTCTTATGCTATATGAGCCATGCAGAGAAAAATAAAGATTGGCGGCTTGATCAGAATTCTGTCTTGCTGTCCGTCTCTTGTGTCCCCTGTCTCCCATTTGCTCCCACAGGTGGGTCACCCCCTGTTGAAACCCTGCTGGCCAGGGCAATTTCCATATCTACATATTGTCACAGTCTAAGATATTAGAGTTCAGGATTCAATGACATATGAAGTTTGAGTTAGGGACATAGCTCAGCCCATAGGTTTAGCATTGTGAACAGAGATAATAGTATTAAATATGTTTGAATGATGCTAGGTACAGTTTGCTTCAAAAGTGTTGTTACCAATATCTTTAACTGTGATCAATTTTATCTCCACATTTTTGTCTGACACAGTGTTCAATATATATGACCAATTAAGTCATTCAAGGACTATGTATTGATCATCCATTGTATGTCAGCCACTGTTTTTAAGTCCAGAGAAACCATTATAAATCAGATACATAGGGCCTGTCTTCGTGAGTTTCACTAGTATTATTACAGTGGTTGTTATATCTAAAACATTTTGTTATCTGCCAAACACACAAACTTAATTTTAAAAGAAAGGCTATAAATGCATGTTATCTACAAGTAATTGGGAGTTCATATTATCTACAAGTGATTTGTTTTTTCTAAGTGCCCATAAGCTATCTGTTTTTTATTCATACTGGGACTTGATGAAACTAAAGTCAGATTTACTGATTTATCATGTCAAGGGTCAACTTTGTTATAAACTAGAACAGAATATGCCCATATCTGTTCTTCCATTCCTTTATGATGTTTGGTCCTTTCTATAGGATAAGCAACTTCAGCTCTAAAACTGAGTGTCATTTTCTGTATCACCCTGGGAATGCAGCCCAGCCCATGAGAATGTAAACTGTCAGTTCATCCAGAGCAACAATAAAATTTCTTTGTCAGTAGCACCTACACACTTGTTTGCATTGGACTGAAGATCCACTTTCTTGCTACTTGTTCACCTAATATACGTCCCTATCATAAATTAGACAAAATTATTTGAGAGCTAAAGAATGCAAATCTAAAATCCAAAGTGTAGGAAACACAGATTAGAATAAGCATTGGAGAAAACAGGGTTGTCAATCGTGCAGGTCTATTTTCTACAACAAAAGGAAATAAATGATGCCTAGTCACCTGGAATGCCAGAGTGAAAGTGGGCAAACAACATGGTGATCCAGGCTCCCCCCAATATCCTGAGCTTTGTTTAGGCCCTAATCCTGTAGTAAATAAAACACATCCCTATGAATAGGGTCCCATATTCTTAGCATCCTCCACCAATAAATCTATCCTTTTGCTTATCACAGATCCTTCCTTTAGGCCCTAGGCCCAGAGGTCTGTTTATCACATTTCAATAAGAATTCATTCTTACTGAAAAGGTCACAAGTCACAAGTTCTACTCTGTTTGAATGTGTAAGAAAAGTAAACCATTAGGTCAGTCTCTGGAAGATTTTTCCCCAGTGCTTGCAAAGATGGCATTATCTCTAGTCTTATTCTTTACTTCTCACAAGAATCATGTCCCAATGGCTGCGAGGCCTACAGGGGTCCCCAACACCAAACTATCAGAAAACAAAGCAGATTCGTTGACTAGTTTCCAAGGAACTTGGAAAGACCTGTCAGACATTTGTCTTTACCTCTGTATGTGATTTCTGCTCCATGGTCTTTTGCTTCACCTGAGCTTGCTTGTGATGCTTCCCAGTGTGTCCAATCTTTCTCCTATGAGCCTGTAACTCCAGCAACTTTCTTCCAAAGTCTCCATTGACTCTGATTCTAATTAGCATTCCAAAACAACTGTTTTTTGTAAAATTGTGCTCAAGATTTTGTGAGCTTTAAAGCTGAAAGGAAGAGGTTGCCTGAGAGAAGGGCTAAATTAGGAGATGTTTGTAACTTTACCTTTGAAGCAATGACATTTCTAGTGTGAAACAAGAGGATTAAGTAGAGCCTTCAGGGAGATGAAAGAAAAAGCAGGAGAAACTAGGCCTCTAGAGCCAAAGGAAGGAGAAGATCTTGCTGAAAACTGCTGTGAGACAAAGCAACATAAGCATTGTTGGATCATTGGATGCAGCAATGTGCAGATCTCTGGAGATCTGCTCATGAGATATTTTAGTAGAGTACTGGAGATAGATAAGAGCAAGAAGAGGACTATGTGGGAGGTGAGAAAGCAAATGGATATATCTCCTTTGAGGAGTGTGATGGAGTGGAGGAAAAATGTGGTGGGAGCTGCTATTATAGCTTTCAGCTCAGTGACATAGTCAAGCTACATAGAAACAACATTCAAATATGGCCATGGGGGTGGATAGATGGATGGAAGAGGAACAGTACTCCAGACCCCTATGAGCCAACTAGTAATGGAAGAAGCAGGAAAACCAGCATGGTGTTCATTAGATGAACAGAGTTGCCAAGGGACCTAAAAGAACATCAGAAGTGTAGATATAGAGCTGAGCAATTCAAAAGCAAATCATGAAAATTATAAACTTGTGTGATGATAATAATCCACACAAAAATACATAGCTCCCAAACCAAAACCCCAACCATAGCAATGGGGATTTATTCAAAGGGATGGAGCAACCAAGTTAAAGAGCCTCCAGTGGCCAAAGCAACATTTATAAACTAATATTAAATTATACATCAAAGTATAAAATCTATTTCTTCAATTCCATACTTATATGAAAAAAAATGACTGAATGAAATAAATAAGCCAGGGTAGGGTGGTAGTGTGGAGGCAAATGTACCATGTAGGAAGCTTTGAAGCAATGTGTGGAGATGCTTCATTTTCAAGATAAAATGTAGCTTCCCACTAGGTGAGGGTAAGCTCTGAAGAATAACCCTTTTTCAAAGGACACAATATGAAAGCAAGAATAATGTAACAGTGGAAAAATCTGACAAGCACCCAGGTCACCAAGGCAATATTAGTAGATCACACTGATAATATGAACCCTTTTGATGCCATATGATAAAATGGTGCAACTTCCTTATCTTCTCCCAATCCCATAACCCTAGACTTACCATGAAATAAACATCAAAAAATATAACTGGAGTAATTGTGTTGGTCAGGGTTCTCCAAAAGAATAAAGCCATGGAAATAATATATATTTAAATGGGATTTATTACATTGTAAGCCAATCTAATACAGTCTGGGTAGTCCAACAATTGCTGTATTGACACTGGAAAAGTTGATAACCTAGTAATTTTTTAGTCCATATGGCTGGATATCTTGCAATCCAAATTGAATGCTGAAGACCTAAAGGAGAGATACTGGTCCGCAGTCCTCTTTGGAAGCCATAATAAGCTGAGTTCTGGCATTAGCAAAGGAATGTTGTGAATGAACTCACCAAGGAGAGTGAAGAGAGGCAACTAAAAGCAAAGCCGTTCCTTCTACCTCACTTTATCTGGGCCATACCAGAAAATACCATCCACATCCAGGGTAGATCTTTTCAGTTTGAATAACACAATAATGAACACCCCTCTTGGGTGTGTCCAGAAGTTTGTCTTTAACTGGTTCTAGATCTAGTGAAGTTGATGGCCAAAATTAACCATCACAGCAATATTTAGCCAGTACTTCTCCAAACTGTTGAAGTCATCAAAAACTGGAGAATCTGGAGAAAATATCACAACCAAAAAGTGCCTAAGGAAACAGGACAACTAAATGTAATGCAGTATCTGGGATGGGATCCTGAACAGAAACAAGAAATTCGGGAGAAACTCAGAAAAATCTATCAGCACATGGGCATTAGCTAATAATAGCAACATTTCATTATGGTTCATTAATTATGACAAATGATCCAGAATAACATGTTATTAATAATAGTAGTTATGGGAACTCTGTGTTCTAACCTCATCATGATTCTATAGAACAAAACTGCTCTAAAATGAAATATTCAGAAAAACAACAAAACAGATGGTCCTCAGTGAAGGGTACTGCAAGGGTCTCCATATCCATCTAGACATTCACCATAGCCACTGAACAGAGTAGTCATATTGCATGTGTTACAAAGGAATACAATGTTTCCTCCTTTATATTTATTTAGAATGTACTATGATTCCATCTTTATATTGATTCTCTAGAAATGTACTTCAAAGATATTCTATTTTTAAGACTCTAAGTTAGACCCCCTCTTTCAAGGGCAGAACAGCAATATAGAATGAATATTCTTATAAATCAATCAATTTGTAATATGATCTTCAGTGATGCTCATAAGAAAGCAGTCAGAGCAGTCTCATTAGAGAGCTCTTAATTCTGCTGGGAAATTTATGTGATAGCTACCCTTTCCATGATAATTAACGTCATTATATAGTATAGCATGGTACCAAATAGGTGAAGAAAAATGAACTTTTAAGTTAGATCAACATAGGTTCAAATTCTAGTTTAAAATTTCTAGTTCTATGGCTTAAACATATGATTCCATCTTTCTTTACTCACCCAAAAAGAAAAAAATATCCATCCAAATAAGGCAACATGAAATAATGGATGTCAAGTGTCAGACATATACAACTCTGAATTAAATGCTTCCTTTTTCCTTTCATGTCCTTCATAGGACTCTTTGTACTTATAAAACACAAAGCTCCATAATCCTAGTAAGAAACATCAAAGGTAGAAAAATATGCCTTGTCATGTCTTAACCTCTTGAATTAATAAGACAAAGAATCTGGTCATTTAAAAGAAAGCTAATAGAGGACAGAAATTGGAGTAGAATACTAAGAAAGACTACCCAAATCCTGAGCCTTCTCAGGGTATTTTAGTGTCTTCTTTGAACCTTCAATGAAGATACCATGTATTAGTTATTTTTCTGTTGCTGTGTTTATTTTAGATCACATTTCAGAGAGAGAGTCTAATGGTAGGGAAGGCATGGCAAAAATATTATGGTAAAGAAAGCATGGTGGCAGAAGCAAGAAACTGGCTGATTACATTTTTATCCATACACAGAAAACATAAAAAACAAGAAGGAAGGCCAGGTCATAAACACTCAAAAGCCATCCCCAGTGACATACTTCTTCCAGCACATTCCCACCTCCTACAGATTCTATAATCTTCCCAAGTGCTATCAGCTGGAGACAAAATGTTCAAACACATGAGCCTTTGGGGAAATTTTCAAGCAAACCACTACAGATCCTCATGGGCTATGTTTCTTAGAGTGCTTGCTTCAGTCTCTAGCGAAGTCTACATGAAACATACATGTATACTTGGAGTTGTGATATTATTCAAAAATGCTTACTCAAGTCAGAATGTTTCAGGGTAAGCCAAGATCTCAATGGTGATTTGGAAATGTTCCAAAACCTTCAGGATTAAATGTCATTTAAAAGAATTGAAAGCACTGATACATATAGAACACAGAGAACAATGCCTCACATATAGTCAATGCCTCATGAATCCAGTAAATCATGTTCAACCACAAATGTCAATAGAGTTCTTAATATCATAGTGGTGTGAGGATGATTGAGTCTCATTGCTGTATATTATTCTATAACTTATGAATCTATTACATCCACATATTAACTTGTTAATATATATTAATGATGTTGATGTTTCAACATGTTAATGGGCTGTTATTGTTGTAATAGGAAGGCTTCAATTCAAAGGAGTGGGAGAGAGAGGGAAACTTGTTGAGCTTATGGGTAGAATCTAAAAAGAGCCAACAACTAAGGACTTGGAAATGTTGTCTAGAGCAACCTTGAGAAAGTTCACCTACAATTAATGGGAGTCCTAGACCACAGACCAAGGGACTAAAAAACCTGTAAAGCAGGAGTCCAAACTCAGCAATTTCTCTCAGTAACAATAAAATGAATTAAGTCAAAAAGGCATAAGCAGTAGAGAAATGGTAAGAACCCACCCTGCAACCAGGTAATACACACCCCATCTTAAAAGGTACACCACAAGCAGCTCTTTTTGGTTGTGATGACTCAGTGTTTCTAGACGTTGTAATATTCTTAGAAAATTCAGAAATCTAGAATTTTATGTGAAATGTTCTACATGTTAAGTGCTGAAGATTAATGTAAATAAAATGTCATGGAGCTATCTGTAAGTTATGGTATATTAAGAGCTCATCTCTAGCCAGTTATAGTGTCATATACCTATAATTCCAGTACTAGGGAGGCAGAGTAGCAGGATTAACACAAGTTGAAGATAAGCCTGGTCTACATAGAGAGATTTAAGTCAACTAGGGTTTTAAGTCAATCAGGGTTATATTATAAGAACTTGGAATAAAATATAAAAAAATGACCTCATCTCTATCTTAAAAATAAAGTTTTGTAGGGATTATATTTATGTATCTAGGAGAGTGTGTGTGTGTGAGAGAGAGAGTGTGTGTATATATAAAACAACAGTCAATAAAAGAAGAGTCCACAAATTTGAAAGAGAGCAAGAAGGAGGGCTGTGTGGGTGGTGTTGGAGGGAGGAAAAGGAAGAGAGAAATAATGTAATATAATCTCAAGAAATAATTTAAAAATAAAAAGAATCAAAGAAAGTTCATATAAATCTCCAAAGTCAAAGGAAAGATTGATTCAAGACATGCTATAAAAAACAATCACCAACTATTCAGGCTGTACACAAACAGAACACAACTGCTGTTGAATTCTTAGAAGTACCAACTGCCTTACCTTTAAAATGGGTAACTAATAAACCTGTCTGGGTTGGACAGTGGCCTTTGACAAAAGAGAAGCTACAAGCTTTAGAACAGCAGGTTCAAGAGCAGTTAAATGCTCAACACATTGAATAATCTACCAGCCCTTGGAATTCTCCTGTATTTGTTATTTTTAAAAAGTCTGTTAATTGGAGAATGCTGACAGATCTGAGAGCTAGTAATAAAGTAATTCAGCCAATAGGCTCCCTACAGACTGGGATGCCCTTGCCCTCTCTGATACCCAAAGAATGGCCTATAATAGTTATTGACTTAAAAGACTGTTTCTTTACCATACCCTTACAAGAAAATGATAGAGAAAAATTTGCCTTCACAGTTCCTAATTATAACAATTCTCAGCCAGTCAAGAGATATCAATGGAAGGTCCTCCCACAGGGAATGTTAAACAGCCCTACCTTATGCCAATACTTTGTGCAAAAACCATTGGAGATAATTTGTATAAAGTTTCCACAATCCATAATTAATCACTATATGGGTGATATCCTATTAGCTGATTCAAAGTTAGACACATTAGAAAGCATGTTTGAAGACGTAAACAAAGTTTTGCCTCGCTGGGGACTGCAAATTGCTCCTGAAAAAATACAAAGAGGAGATTCTATTAATTACTTAGGATATAAGATAGAGCTACAAAAAAATTAGACACCAAAAGGTACAACTGAGGAGAGATCGATTGAAGACTCTTAATGATTTTCAAAAGTTGTTAGGAAGCATTTCCAACTTATTGGGTATCATGGGAATACCCAAAGATGGACTACAAAATTTGACTAATACTCTAGAAAGGGACAAAGAATTAAATAGTTCAAGAGAATTATCAGCCAAAGCTGAGAAGGAATTGGCTCTAGTAGAAAAGGCAATTCGAGAAGCACATGTGGATTGTGTGGATCCAGAACTTAAATGCATTCTTGTCATATTCCCCTCCAGACATTCCCCCACAGGTATTTTGATGCAGAGGGAAGATATTATATTGGAATGGATATGCAGGCATATGCATCATTTTTATGCTTATGTGACGCAAAGGCAAAAAGCAGGAAAATCTGGAGAAGAAGATAGTAGCAGGGACAAGTAACTACCTAAAGCATGTTTGTGTGTCTCCTCACCTGTTTAATAAGTTTTGATTGTGTCCCCCTTGCTATGAACTAGACAAAGAAGCTTCCAAGAATATATCAGACTACCTTTTGCAAAGATCACAAACTGGGTGGCACCTGGACCTTCTGTTAGCCTTCTTAGCATTCTAGCCTGGGTGACTGGAACAAGATATGGATTTAGAGTTGGTGAAATCCAAGATCAAGATGCCACCATATTCTCTCTTCTTGATGTTTTCTTATATGATAGATGGGGAGAGAGATAGAGATAGAGAGAGATAGGGGTGTGGTAGAGGTAAGGATAGGGATGAGATTTTATATATATATATATATATATATATATATATATATATATATATATATATATATATATATATATACATATGACTCTGATCACCTCCTCTTTTCATAAGGATATATTAGCAACTCCATCATCTAACTCTAGTTTCTTCCCCAAATTCTATCTCCAAAGTGTCATCACTCTGAAACCTAAGAAATAAGACTGAAACTTGTATATTTGGTAGGATGGGAGGAAATTCAGAGAACCAATCTATAGACAGCTTACCTTCTCCATACCCAGTCTTTTAATTTTTTTCTCTCCAGATTCCTGCCTATTTTGAGTTCTTGTCCTAACTTCCTCTGATGATGAACAGGGAAATGGACATGTAAGCCAAATAAATCCTTTTCTCCCCCAACTTGCTTTTTGGTCATGGTGTTTTGTTGCCACAGTAGAAATCCTTACTAAGATAAACCTAAAAAGCAAGTAGGGGAAGAAAGGGTTTATTTTGTTTACATGTCCATTTCCCTGTTCATCATCAAGAGAAGTAATGGCAAGAACTCAAAATAGGCAGGAACCTGGAGAGGAAATAATTAAAAGACTAGGTATGGAGAACAGGTAGCTGGCAGGTGCAAGCCAGAGGACAGTTTCATGTCAGGCAAGGTAGAAAAATAAATCAGTAGGCCAGCTTTGGCTGACTCTCAAGATGTGGAATCTACATACAGATGTCAAGGACAGAACATTCCAGTGGTGATGCCTGAGTCTTATTTAGAATGTATCTTCTCTTGCTGCTGTCTGGGAGTGCTCTGCCTCTCACCTCCTTACCACTTCATTGTACCACTTAATTAACAGCATAATTTATAACTCTCATCTGAGGTCCTTCCTCTATCTGAGGAATCACAGTGCCTGAGTAGTGGAGTGGATTTCTAGAGAGAGAGCTTTAAGGAGTCTGGGACATCAGGAAAGAAAAGATGGACATACAGAGATGAGTGGGAAATCATTCCTCAACCCTGTCTGACTTCCCTCCCTTGAATCACTCCCACCATGTTCTCTCTACAGAGACAACAACACCATCTGTGGGGAAAGACTGGAGGTAGTTCAACAGCCTCACAAAGTTGAGTACATTAAAAGAAACTCAGATGTGTTGAATAGTAAAGGGCCTCCCCACCTCCTATTTCACAGATAAAGAGGTGGAGCATTCCACACTTCCAAAAAGAACTTTTTTTCTTTCTCCAGAGCTTTGCTACAGTTAGCTGACTAAAAGTTATATTCCTCACCTTTCTCTTTCAAGTTGTGTTGCCTGAAATGGCTAAAGCTTAGATTGTTTGATTCATTAAAGTACAAAGAATGCTGTCAAGTTCAAGGACACATAAAGTTTCAGAACTGGAAATAAATTTAAATCCAGTCAGTACATCCTACCCCTGACCATAAGCATCTACTTGTGTGTCACACACTGAAAAGAGAGCAACAAAGAAGGCAGGAAACCCATGCTTGAACTCCTAGTGGTTATGCTACCTTGGTGTATGCAAGCAAGGGAGATCAGAGCTAGAGACTTCTTGCTGGAGCAAGTTTTATTCTTGATAATGTTCTTTCTGCAAATGAGCATAGCTATTTCTGTGGCCTCTCTCTCCCTCTCTTCCCTGAACTTCTGGGACCCTGAGTTTGGGCATCACAGCATCCCAAAGAGTGAGAAATTCATTTCTACTTATAATGCTCAGATCATTTTAGAGAGGGCTCAACAGATAAGGGACATATTTGGACCAATAGCAGACAGGTCCTGAGCAGCTGCTGTCTGCTACAAGAATGTTCTCCAATTTACAGTCATTGTTTCAGTTCATCCCTGTAAGTCAGGAAGATTAGTTCCTTCACCTTATGTCTTGACCTGAATGAAAATAGACTAACTCTAGGCTTGTCTAGGAGGAAACATTGCCCATTCCATTAGTGTCAGAGGTCACATGCAGATCTAGGTCCACTCAAATTCCTAAGCTTTTGCACTGAGCCACTAGAATCTGATGCTACAAAGGGGTTTATCTTAGGATTTCTATTGCTGCATGGAAACACCATGACCAAAAAGCAAGTTGGGGAGGAAAAGGTTTATTTGGCTTACATGTCTATTTCTCTGTTCATCACCAAAAGAAGTTAGGACAAGAACTCAACACCTGGAGGCAGAAGGTGAAGCAGAGGCCAGGGAAGGGCACTGCTTACTGGTTTGCTTCCCATGGCTTACTCAGTCTGCTTTCTTATAGAGCCCAGGACCACTAGCTCAGGAATGACACCACTCACAATGGGCTGGGTCTCCCATCAATAACTAATTACGAAAATATCTTACAGCTGAATCTTATAGTGGAATTTTCTCAATTAAGGTTCTATCCATTCAGACAACTCTAGTTTGTGTGTCAAGTTGACATAGCCTGGCCAGCACAGTGCTCAATTTCTAGATAAACAAGAATTGTCTATCTAGATTGTGTTTACCACTGTTCTTCTAGCATCTAGGCACATCTAACATCAGAACACTCAGTGTTTTTATATGACCAATTAAAAAAAAGCACCACCTAGAAGAAATTAAAGGTTCTGTATTCATGTCTTCTCTCCCTTTATAGAACTTCCTTCTCTGTCTTTCCACATTTTGACTACTGGGCAGACCACAGAACAATATATATATTTCTGTATCATTTTTACTTCAGCTAAATTGGTTTTTACACTTGATATCCTACCTCTCCAAGCCCCTTTTACAGTAACTGTATCATAAGTATCCTTTAAAACCCAACCCAAAGGCTCCATCTTCTGAGAAATGAGTACTTCGTCATGGAATATAAAGACCTACTTCCTGCCTCATTCTTCTTCAGAACTTCATTGTTGCTCACAGCTCTGCTCTGGAACTTGTTTGCCTGAATAAATTGAAACCTTTGCCTAACTGGGGGAAATCCACCAGCATCTCCAAAGTTCAAGTACATCTTCCCATCTCTACCTGAAGTGTCCTAGCACAGTGACCAGCAGTGAGGAGTACTGAATAAGAAAATGAATGAATAACCAACATGTGCATAGGTATTCAATAAATTTACCATTTTGTGTAAGTAGTATTCAGACCTTCAATAGCTATTCCTTAAGTGTCTACATTACACTGGATGGATTCTAAGACCATTGGAGCTAAAGTGTTGGATAAGGCAAAATACACAAGAAGAAATTTTAGAAATAATGAAATAGGATATTTTAGAGAGATAATTGTGGTGAAGAAAATTTAAAAAAAAAAAGAGAAAGAAGTTGAGTGGGAGCTCTTGTGGATAAGCAGTTAGATGATCTCTCTGAGAAGGGGATAAGTGAGCAGAACCCAAAGTGACCAGAAGCACCAAAAGCAGGAAAGACTTACAGAAATGATCCAGGAAGAATGAATTATCATAAGAACTCTTAGTAGGGACACATTCTGTGAGTTGAAGATACCTCAAGGAGCTTAAGGAGCCTAGAATAAAACAGGTGAGATGAGCTCAAAGACTATGCCACTTATCTCAGTTCATTCCTGTGGCTCTAGACAGATGCCTTAGAATCAGTAAATTATAAGCAGTAGAGACATATTGCTCATAATTTTGTAGGCTGACAAGTTCAAAATCAAGGTGTCAGTCCATCTAGTGTATGATAAGAACCTTCTCTCTACTTTGCTGATGGTCCCTTGTTGCTGTAACCTCTCATGTTCCTTTTATAAGGCATGGATCCCAATCCTGAATGTGGAGCTCTTATGACTTAATCATCTCACAAAGACCTCACCTCTTGGTAGGTTTGTGATGGGGGCTAAGTTTCAGCATATGAATCTAGGTGGGTAGACATCAAAGTGCAAAACATAACACAAGGGTTCACTGCCTCTGTAGCACACAATCACTCACTGACATACATTACTTGGGCCTCATGGGCCTTGGCAAGAATATCAGAAGGTTTTAGAGAGAATAGTGGAATTGTTTCCTTTTTGTTTAAGGAGTTCACTCTAGCTGAGATTAGAACAGAGAATTTTTGACATTACTATATTAAGAATAGACACAAGAAAAACAATGAGAAAACAAATGCATTAGTCCAAGTGTGAGTTGGTGGTGGCACGTCCAGGAGGTGCTACAGTGATGCTAGGACAGAGGTGGGATGAAGAAGGAATTTCAGAAGTGACACCTGCAGAACATACTGGAGTTGTGGGTGCAGACAGTGAAGAAAAGCAGGACTCATTGGTAGTTATTGTTTGCCCAGAGTTTCTTTGTTGCACATTTCATTACTGGAAGCCCTGTAGAGAGGCCCTATTTCTACCACTCTTCTCCACCTCCAGAAAGTGGTTAAAATCCAGCACAACCCACTTGCTTTCTTTCTGCTGCCCAACCAACTTTCACTCACCTCCTGCATCTTCTCTCTTCAAAATCATTGCTTGAGCCTGGAAGCTGAAATTATTGATTTACTCAGAAAAATACAATTTGAGGAAAAATGGTTTACATTTTTTAGAAAACACCATTTGCACAGTTAAACACTACATGAGTGGTTGAGGCTTCCAGCCAAAGCAGTCCTCTCTCAGGGAGGGTAGAGCTTTACAGTAGCTGACAATGTCAATTATGCAAAAGGAAGGCATGGGGCAGTAGTTTCCCATAAAGCACTTATTTTGGAATAATTTGGTCACTTAGATCAATGTGGCCTGAGTCAGTTCAATGTATTACTTTGGGTATTTTTATATCTATTTTTATTTTATTTTATGTATGAGTGTTTGACTGGATGTATGTCTTTGCAATATGTGCATACAGTGCCTATAGGGTCCAGAAAAGGGTGTTGGATCCAGTGGGACTGAAGTTACAGATGGTTGTGGGCCACTCTGTGGGTGCTGGGAGTTGAACCAAAGTCTGGTGGAAGAGTAGCAAGTGCTCTTAACAGCTGAGCCATCTCTCTGGAGCTACTATGGAAGGTTAAGGTCCTTATTATTACAAGTCTGCTGCCAGGAGCAGACTACTAAATCCTAGGCCAGGGTATTTGGCTGATTTCTTGTACTTTAATTTTACTGGTGTGATGTGCTTTGAATGTACGAAAAATGATCCCTAATGCATCAGTATTTGTGAGGTAGCCTAGAGAAAGTTTATGAAGTGGAAGTAAATGAATTATGGGATTATGGTATGCATGAGTTAACTATCTCAGGAGAGGTTTATCTACAAAACAATGAATTCATTCTCATGGCCTCATTCTCTCTCACTTTCTTTCTTGGTTCTTTTGCTGAGAGAAACAGCATCCCTCTGGGTTCAAGATAACACCATAGAAGTGGATCCTGGTCCTTCAGTAGCTGGCAACTTGATCTTGAACTTCCTAGTCTCCAAAACAGTGAGAAATGCACCTCTGTTCATTTTAGATTATCCAGTCTCTGCTTTTCTGTTATAGTCCAAAGCAGACAAACACATGTATTAGTTGACAGAGAAGTAGCTATTCATTCTGAGCAATTGAACCTAAAGGTGATGTCTTAATTACTTGTCTGTTGCTGTAATAAAATACCTTTAGAAAAGCAACTTAAAGGAGAAAGGGTTTATTTTGGCTTATAAAGAGATGTAGACTTTCATGGTAGGAAGGATATGCCTGTAGGCAGAGAAGATGGAGTGTTAGGAACAAGAGGCTTTTTGAGCACTTTGAATCTGCCCTCCAGAAGCAAAGCATGAACAGGAAATAGGGCTGAGCTATAATTCCTAAAGGCCTACCACAAGTGATGCATTTCCTCCAGCAAGGCTCCACTTCATAAAGACTAAATATTTAAACATAGAGGTTACGGTTGAGAATTTCACATTCCAACCACAATGATGGATAATACTAACCCACCTATGACCCTCATTCTTTCCTCCTCACACTAGTGTACACTAGGCAGGCTGTTTGGCTTAGCATTTATACTGGGTATCCCCAGAACAGGGTCCAGCGAATATTTACTGTGGGAAGCTAGAGTAAACTCTTTGGTTTTGTGAGCAATATGGCATCTGGCACAATAATACAGCCTCCCAGACCTAGTGTAAAAGTTCCCATAGATGGATAAGGAGTAAGTCTGGACCTACAGAGAGAGGTGTCAAGCCCACAGACTATTGTCTGACAATTTCTTGCCCTGGGAAATATGAAAAAAATGCCAAATGAGAAGAATTAAAAGGATGGTAATATTTAAGCTAGGGTCCTAATGTTGAAAAATGTTAGCATCACAGGCACTGTAGAAAAGGCAATCTAGACAAGGAAGATGATGTTCAAAATTTTCTTTAAGTCATAAGAACTTCAGCACAGAAATGTAGCTAGAAGTTTTCTCTGGTGCTACCCACACAAACACCACCACAATCCCCCACCCTCCACCCCTGGCACCACAGTCCAGATAAATCTCTCTCACCTGCAGTCCTGCAGCCACTCAGACCCAAGTAAACACACAGAGGCTTGTATTATTACAAACTGTATGGCCTATGGCAGGCTTCTTGCTACCTAGCTCTTATAAGGTAACCCATTTCTATTTATCTAAAAGTTGCCATAAATTTCATGGCTTACTGGTCTGTTGGTATGTTGTTCCTTGGGCAGCAGGTTGGTGTCTCCTCAACTCTACCCTTCTTCCTCTTATCTTCAGTTTTAATGTACCACCTAACCTTATCCTGCCTTGCCATAGGCCAATGCAGCTTTATTTATCAACCAATTAGAGCAATACATATTCACAGTGTACAGAAAGACATCTCACAGCACAGAAACATCTACCTGTGTCATGAGACACAGGCTAGAGTTGAGAGGTAGATAAGAATCAGATTGTTTTGTGTTTCAGAGCCTTTGACACAGTAGGTGTTCAGAAAACATTTCAGAAGCTCTAAGTTACTATTCAAATAAATTAAGCTGTCCATAATCTTTGCTCAGACCTATGTGAGCCAATTCAAGTCATTCATGCCCACAATTAACCTTCTGCTCTGATCCATGAATATATTTCAACTTTATCTTACATGAAGGGAACCAACCATACCTAAATCCAGCCTCTAGAATGTAGCTTGAAGAATCAGATCTTGTATAAGCAAGCCCTCTCTGAAGTAAGACAATGAGCTAGGGGAATCTTGCCTATTCCTTTAGGGAATGGTCCCTAAAAGGGGAGCTATAACATTCATGCCCAGATGATAAAAGGAGGATGGTTGTTACATATAGCATTAGGTATATTGACAAATATTTTAGTGTACTTTTTCCCAAATATATTCCCATATCCCAAAAGTCATGTGAAGTACATGGCATGTTCTAGTCAAATAATAACAATTAGATGTAGTGTGTCACCTGTATGTGGGAGTTGTAAGAGCCACTGTTCTAATCACCAAGTATTTCTTTCTGCCTCCATGAGTATAAAAGTATTTGTCCAGAGGGAGCCTCCTTATAACCATGTGGGACAGATGACAGTTGCTAAAGTGGTGCAGAGTTGCACTGCATTAGGATTTTGAAGTTATGATTGCCCCATAATTTACTCTATCCTAATGCAGAAACTGGAACTGAAAACCAACTTGCTGTTATGAAATCTATATCATGTTGACCTAACTGTTGACAGGGGTGGTTCAGGGTATCCAGGCTGATATTTTGGCTGATTATGTGGGTTCTGTGAAGGTAATGATTTTTCTGTCTTGTTCTCTACTGTAGAATAAATCTCCAGCTTTAGGTTCTGTAGATATTTGTTGAATGAATGAATGAATGAGCATTAATTTCCAGAAATAAGGGAATAAAGGGGATTTTAGGCAGATGCAAGAACTTGACTTCATAATACAGGGATTTGCATTTACCTGAAAATATGATTAGGTCTTGGGTAAGAAGGAGGATTAGGGAACAAAAGGAGAGATGTAGAGATGATCTAGGAGAATTCTGGGATGTGTTTTATGGAGACTTGCATGCCACATTATGTATAACTATTAGCTTAGAGACCAAGCTATTCAAGGTCAAATACCCAGAATAAGGAAAGAAATGTAAATTGTGAATTAATATGTTAAAACAAAATAAGGAGCAGCAAAAATCTATGCAAGTCAGATTATCCTACTTTGAATGTTCAAAAATATTGTGATAGACATGCACATGTCTGAAGGTCACAAGCAAGTTGTAAGGAACTAGTTTTTTAAAATCCAATGGGCAAGACAATCAGGAACCAGCAAAAACTTCCACAAAGAATATACAAGTCTAGAGGCCATCATTTACCCTTTTGCAACTCTAAAACCTGACAACTGAAGATTTCCTCATGAGTTGGCATAAGCTAATTTGGTGGTGAACACAGCTGAACCTATAAATGTCTCTTCACAATCTTTATCCCTCTTAATGTGAATATTCATGCATGTCACTTCTCCATGTCTGAAATGAGGGTGTTGTCCCAGAGTGCACTGCTAAACCTACAGAACATGCTGTGTCTGGCATTTCCTAAATCCAAAAGATTCTGAGACTTTCATAAAACTCAAATTTTAGATGAGGAAATACAGACCTCTCCAACAATCTGACTCAAGCTTTAGGAGAAAAACTCAGCTAACAGTTCTAATAATAAACTGGAGAAGTTAGAGGAAAAGGCTAGTGAAGAAATTGTGGATGAGCTGGGAATGAAAAATGTTGAGTTTTGTAACAAGCTGGAAACGCTGGCAGTGAAGGAGTTTGGAGGATATTTTCCAGCTATATCCACACAAGTCCATGCCTGATTGAAGGTGGGAGGCAAGAAAAGAAGAAATCTAGGATGCACTTCATGCTGCTAGCTTGGAAGAATGAACAGATGGTGAAGAGAATGAAGAATAATCATAGTTCAGGAAATCAATTCTAAATGTTGGTTTGACTGTGTACCTATGAGATTCCTCTGAGTATTGAAGTTGAAAACATGGAGAAGGAGTTGTAAATATGGTTTGAAGAGGCCAGAAGAAAATTTGGTGAAGAGGTTACAAATTTGGAAGATGTAGTGTATTGAGAAGTGTTCCACCAAAATGTATGTCAAGGCTCTACTCCTCAGTCTGAATATAACCACAATAAAAGAGGTCTTTGAAGATATGTTTACATCAAAGTCTTCACATGAGATAGTCTTAGAGTTAAAGTTGGCTGTGAAAGCACTGGTTGTTAATTTCATAGGAGAAAGGAGAACACAGAAAAAAAGCCAGATAAAGAGATAGATTGAATTCTATTTACAAGCCAGGAATTCCAAGAAGTGCTAGAGCCACACAATCTGGAGAGTGGCATTAGACAGACTCTCCTGAAAATCTCTAATGGAATCACATACATGAACAACTTGATTTTGGAATTTCTGGACAACACAAAGATGAAATAATAAACCTTTGATATTGTAAGCCATGTAATGGGTGGCAATTTGTTATGGTGATATAGGAGACTAATACAGAATGCTTCAGTCATGGAAAAAATTCTCAGCAGAAAATATTGTGAATGAGGGAAGAGGAACTCAAGTGACACTAACATTGAGTAGAAAGTAAAGGACAGAGAAAGGATGGTCAGAGGGGTAAGATGAAAACAGAAAATGGAGAGCTCAGAAAATCATGATCTCCCGGCAGGGAGATATGCTCCTTGGTGTCAAATTTTGCAGAGAAGGCATTTAGAATGGAGTCTGTAGAGAGAATATCAGATTCACAAGGTTATTGGTGGCTTTAGATAGAAGCAGTTTCAGGAATCTAAGGAATCAGTAATGCCTGGAAAAAGTCAGAAGAATATCCTTTCAGAGATGTTTGACTCACTAGTGACCAGCTAGTTTCCTGGGATCACCAGGATGGCTACATTAGGAATAGTGATAAAAGGAAAGTGGGCATGTTTGTGGGCTGGAAGGGCTTTGAATATAGGCCAAATATTTGTAGGCTAAGAAGCTTAAGGTTCTCTACTGGCTATTTGTAGGTGTTTATGTTGTGTAAAGTTGTCATCAAAGGATAAATAAAATAAAATGTAAGGACTAGTCCATCTAATAAAGACAGTAAAATATCTATCAGGAGTTGGAGTGGAAAATGCATAGTGTTTCTTTATACAAGACTGTTTCTGTAAAGCAGGGGGAAGTGGAGCTTCTGAGTCTCCCTTGCAGTTAGGTGAAGACATGATCTGTTCACACCAATGGAAGAGATATAGAGGAGAGTAGAACTAGGGAAGGGAATCCTCTGAGCCCTGGAGCATGGCAAATGGGCATGCCTTCTCCAGTTTTTCTCTCCCCAATGTAAACTGGAAGCAGAGAAGTTGTGGTTCTTAGTGATGACAGAAGCACAAATCTGAAGAAGCCTGGGTTCCTCCCATTATTAGGAACAAATCTACAATGTATTGTTAAAATACTAAGAAATAAAAATTATCTTAAGCATTAAAATATGGATATTCATTTGTTTTAGCAGCAAGTTTGACTCTCAGATAGTATGTACATTTTATAGAGCCAAGATTTCAAGCTGTTGGGTTCCTGTAACCTGTCATAGAGGTCAATTGGTACCAGTCATGTCACAGCTGACTGTGAGAACTTAGCATCTATTCCATCCTCATTAAAGGCTTCTTGTTCTTTTAGGACAGCTATTTTAATGCTAACTATACAAGGGCAGGACTCAGAGAAACAGCCATACATGTGATAGATCTCTGCCTTCAACTTGCATATATTCTAGTGGGGGTGTCTAGCAGATAAACAGATGTTTTTAGACTACAATTCCAGGTAAGAGTATGTGGTACATTATCCAATATTAAATATAACAAATCAAGGGGACAAAAAGTGATGGGTACAGTGTGCTGCAAGAGAAATTATCTTTGTCTGGGAAAGCTATAATAGAGACTCATGTGAGGTTGCTAGATAATAAAAAAAGTGGAGTGAGGTTACTGTAAAGCTTGTAAAGAAACCTTCTGAGAAAATCTGTGCCTGGTGTTTGAGGCACACACTGTGATCAGAGAAAGAGGATGGGTCATCCTAAGAGCAGAGGGAGAGATATAATGTTGAGCTAGATCCTGGAGCACCATGGGAAGGAGTTGGAGCACTGCCCTAAGAAATAGAAAGCCAACAAGCAGCACCTCCACCAATAGGAAGAAAAGGTGAGAGTGACTGGTCTCCAAGCTAAGCTGTCCCAGTCTCTTGGCCTTAAACCCCAAGGCACATCCTGTGCCCCTCTCCCTCCCATCTCAGGGCCAGCAGCCAGCCAGGAGGTAAGAGTCCTTCATGAAGGCTGCTCCACCACTTATGCAACCCATTATACATTGTAACCTACAAGGCTCTGCTTCCCAAACCTACTGAACCTATCATCTTCTCCATAGACAACCACTTCTCCCCAACATAGCAGACCCTAAAGATACAAGCACCACCTGCACCAAATGAGAAAAGCAGCCTCCCTGCAAACAGTGCTCTGCAGCAACATCAGCAGATCCTATAGGCACAAGGGACAGCCAAAACATTTAGAAGAACAGACACAGGCAAAACCTATACCAATGGGAAGAACAGACTCCATAGGCACAACCCACACTAGTTGGACAAATAGACCCTAAAGGCATAAGTAAAACCCACACCTGTGGTGGTATTGTGTTCCCCAAAATATTGTGCACCCCAATAAGTTTATCTGGGGTGAGAGAACAGACAGCCACTAGATATAGAAGCTAGAAAATGGTGGTACTCATGTCTTTAATCCTAGCATTCCAGAGGCACAAATCCATCCATTCAAGGATACAACCAAGCATGGTGAATCACACCTTTAATCTCAGAAAGTGAGCCTTTAATGCCAGGGAGTGATAACAGAAAGAGAAAGATATATAAGGCGTGAAGGCCAGAAACTAGAAGCTTTTGGCTGGTTAAGCATTCAGGCTTTTGAGCAGCAGTTCAGCTGAGAGCCATTGGGATAAGAACACAGAAGCTTCCAGTCTGAGGAAACAAGACCAGCTGAGGAACTGGCAAGGTGAAGAAGCTGTGGCTTGTTCTGCTTCTCTGATCTTCCAGCATTTACCCCAATAACTTTCCTCAGGTTTGATTTTATTAATAAGACCTGTTAAGATTCCTGCTACACACACCAGCCAGAATAACTGGAAAATACACTGGATCTAGGCACCCAAACCCTCCCATTCCCCAGCTGAGACAACCCTACTTGACATGACAACCAGCCAGTCACTAGAACCCTTGGCTATCCAGGCTAAAAGACAATAAAGGAAATAGACAATAAAGGAACAAAAAACCTATCCAACAAAGACATCACAAGAATGTGGTGGTATTTTATTTGTGCTGAAATGTGGTGATATTGTATTTGGGCTTTAATAAATAAAGCTTGTCTGGAGATCAGAGGAAAAAGCCAACCACAACACAGAAGTCATGTAACATTAGCACATGCCTTTAATTCTATCACTTGGCAGGCAGGATCTCTGTGTGTTCAAGGCCACACTGGAAACAGAGCCAGGTGTAGTGGCTCGTGCCTTAAATTCCAACACTAGTTAACTAGGGAGGTCTGGGGGTCTATACAGACAGACAGGAAGTGACAGAGCTGGGCAGGAAGAGGAAGCAATGTAGCTGAACAGAGAGAGCAAACCAGATGGCAGAGCAATAAGGCATATAAGCATGGGTAGACAGGAAGTAACTCGGATTTGGAAGCTTCCAAGTTGGTGAGGTAAGGTTAGCTGTGGCTTTCCCTATTTTCCTGATCTCTCCCAGGCTTTCACCTCTATATCTGGCTCCATGTTTTGTTTTGTTTTTATTTAATAAGACTATTTAGGAATTCATCTACACAAGAATCAACAACTATACCAAACCCAAATGGGTCAAAGGCAATGTAAGAATACATTCAACAACATAAAGAGCAATATGGCACCACCAGAACCTCATTGCTCTACAACAGCAAGACAAGAATATCCCAACATAGATGAAGCAGATGAAAATGACCTTAAAAATAACTTTATTAAGATTACAGAGGCCCTGAAAAAGGAAATGAAAACTTTCCTTAAAGAAATCAAAGAAAAGACACACAAGAAATTGGAGGAAATCAATAAATCACTCAAAGAAAACCAAGAAAAAACCAACCAAACAGGTGAAGGAAACAGTTTAAGACCTGAAAATTGAAATAGAGGCAATAAAGAAAACAGAAACCAAAAATTCAAGAAATGAAAAATGTTAGAAAATAAACAGGAATTACATACAACAGAATATAAGTAATGAAGGCAGAATTTCAGACATTAAAGATATGATAGAGGAGATAGATTCATCAGTCAAAGAAAAGGTTAAATCCAACAAATTCTTACATAAAACATTTAGGAAATCTGGGACACCATGAAAAGACCAAATCTAAGAATAATAGGGATAGAAGAAAGAGAACTCCGGCTCAAAGGCACAGAAAATATATTCAACAAGATCATATACAAAAACTTTCCCAACCTAAAGAAGGGTATGCCTAAGAATATACAAGACACTTAGAGAACACTAAATAGAGTGGACCACAAGAAGAAGAGGAAGATGGAGGAGGAGGAGGAGGAAGAGGAGGAAGAGGAGGAGGAGGAGGAAGAGAAAGAACAGGAGGAAGTCCCTTAGTTACCTAATAATCAAAACACTTAAAGATAGAGAATAAAGAAGGAATATTAAGAGCTGCAAAAGAAAAAAATAACAAGAATTAAAATGACTGATCATTAATATTTCTTAATATCAATGGACTCAATTCACCTATAAAAAGATACAGACTAACAGAAAGGATATGGAAACAGGATCCATCCTTCTTCTGCATACAAGAAACACATCTCAACTTCAAAGACAGACATTACCTAAAAGTAAAGAGTTGAGAAAAGATTTTCCAACCAAATGGACCTAAGAAACAAGATGTCATAACTATCCTAATATCTAACAAAATAGATTAATCTAAACTAAAATTAATCAAAAGAGATGGAGAAATACATTTCATATTCATCACAAGAAAAAGTTCATCAAGATGAAGTCTCAATTCTGAACATTTATGCCCCAAATAAAAGGGTACCAATATTCATAAAAGAAACATTACTAAAGCTTAAATCATACATCAAACCTCACACATTAATACTGGGAGACTTTGACATCCCACTCTCACCAATGGACAGGTCTGCCAGGCAGAAGCTAAACAGAGAAATAAGGGAATTAACAGATGTTACATATCCAATGGACTGAACAGACATCTTTAGGACATTTTACTTAAACACAAAAGAATATACCTCCTTCTCAGTACCTCATGGAATCTTTTATAAATATGATAACATACTCCATCACAAAGAAATTCTTAACAGATACAAAACAAATGGAATAACCCCCTGTATCTTATGGGATCGCCATGACTTACAGTTAGAATTCAACAACAACACAAATTACAGACAGTCTACAAACTCATGGAAACTGAACAACACTCAACTGAATCACTACTAGGTCAAGGTAAAAATAAAGAAAGAAATTAAATATTTCCTAGAATTCAATGAAAATAAATGCACAAAATACCCAAACTTGTGGGACACTATGAAAGCAATGCTAAGAGGAAAGTTCATAGTACTAAGTGCCTACATAAAGAATTTAGAGAAATCTCACACTAGTGACTTAACAGCACACCTGAAATCTCTAGAATAAAAACAAGCAAGCTCACTCAGGAGGAGTAGACCACAGGAAATAATCAAATTGAAGACTGAAATCAATAAAATAGAAACAAAATGAATAATACAAAGAATCAATAAAACAAAGAGTTGGTTCTTTGAGAAAATCAACAAATAGAAAAATCCTTGTCCAAACTAACCAAAAAGTAGAGAAATAGTATCCAAATTAACAAAATCAGAAACAACAGACATAACAACAGATACTGAGGAGATCCAGAGAATCATCAGGTCATAATTTAAAAACCTGTACTCCACAAAATTGGAAAATCTAAAAGAAATGGACAATTTCTGGATAGGGATCACATACCAAAATTAAATCAAGACCAGATAGACAATTATTTTAAACTTTTTTCCTCCTTTTTTTAACTTATTATATTTGTGTTTTAATTTTACACATCAGCCATGGGTTCCCCTGTCCTCCCCGCTCCCATCCCCCCCCCCAAATTCCCCCCAGCCCCTCCCCTCCATTCCCATCTCCTCCAGGGCCAAGACTCCCCTGGGGATTCAATTCAACCTGGTGGATTCAGTACAGGCAGCTCCAGTCCCTTCCTTCCAGGCTGAGCAAAGTGTCCTTGTGTATGCCCAATGTTCCAAATAGCCAGCTCATGCACTAAGGACAGGTCCAGGTCCCACTGCCTGGGTGCCTCCCAAACAGTTCAAGCTATTCTCATCCAGATAGACAATTTAAATAGACCTATAACCCCCAAGGAAATAGAAACAGTCATTAAAATTCTCCCAACCAAAAAAGCCCAAGTCCAGATGGTTTCAGCACAGAATTCTACCAGAGTTTCAAAGAAGACCTACTACCAATATTCCTCAAATTGTTTTACACAATAGAAACAGAAGGAACATTGCCAAACTCTTTTTATGAGGCTAAAGTTACCCTAATACCTAAACCACACAAAGATATGACAAAGAAAGAAAATTACAGAACAATCTCCCTCATGAACACTGATGCAAAAATACTCTATAATATACTGACAAACTGAATCTAAGAACACATCAAAAAGTGTGTTTCAAAAAAAAGGGGGTCAAGTAGGCTTTATCCTAGAGATGCAGGGATGGCCCAAAATATGAAAACATGTCAATTTAACCCACTATATAAACAAACTGAAAGAAAAATCCATATGATTATCTCATTAGATGCTGAAAAATCCTTCAAAAAAATCCAACAACCCTTCGTGATAAAGGTCTTGGAGAGATCATGGATATGAAGAACATACTAAGAACAATATACAGCAAACTGACAGCATACCTCAAATTAAATGGAAAGAAACTCAAAGTGATTCCACTAAAATGAGGAATAAAATAAGGCTTTCCACTCTCTCCATGTCTATTCACTATAGTACTTGAAGTTCTAGCTAGAACAATAAGACAACAAAAAAGACCAAGGGAATACAAATTGGAAAGGAAGAAGTAAAATTTTCATTATTTGGAGATGATAAGATAGTACATAAAAATGACCCCAAACATTCTATGAGGGAACTCCTACAGCTTATGAACACCTTCAGTAATGTGACAGCATGTAAGACTAACTAAAAAAAAAACAACAACAAAAAAAAACAGTAGCCCTCCTATATACAAATGATAAACAGGCTGAGAAAAAACTCAGGGAAATAACACCCTTTACAATAGTCACAAATAATATAAAATATCTTGGTTTAACTGTAACCAAGAAAATGAAAGACCTGTAAGTCTTTGATGAAAGAAATTGGAGAGGATATTAGAAAATGGAAAGATCTCCCAAGCTCTTGGATACATAGGATTAACATAGGAAAAACGGCAATCTTACCAAGAGCTATCTACTGATTCAATGAATCCCCATCAAAATCTTAATACAATTCTTCACAGACTTGGAAGAACAATACTTAATTTCATATGAAAAAACAAAAAACCTAGGATAACTAAAACAATTTTGTACAATAAAGGAACTTTTGGTGGTATTACCATCCCTGACTTCAAGCTCTACTATAGAGCTACCGTATTAAAAACAGCTTGGTATTAGCACAAAAACAGACGTGTTGATCAGTGGAACTGAAGACCCTGATATAAATCCACACAGTTATGAACACCTGATTTTTGACAAAGAAGCCAAAATTGAACAATAGAAATAAGAAATCAACAAATGGTGCTGGCACAACTGGATGTCAACATGCTCAAGAATACAAGTAGATCCATATCTATCACCATGCACAAAACTCAAATCCAAGTGGGTCAAAGACCTCAACATAAATCCAGCTACACTGAACCTATAGAAGAGAAAGTGGAAAGTAGCCTTGAGTACATTGGCACAGGAGACCATTTCCTAAATATAAATCCAGTAGCACAGACACTGAGAGCAAAAAATAATAAATGAGACTTGGTGAAACTAAAAAGCTTCTTTAAGAAAATGACATGGTCAATAAGACGAAATGGCCCCCTACAGATCTTCACTAACCCCACATCTGACAAAGGGCTGATATCCAAAATATATAAAGAACTCAAGAAACTAGACACCAAAATACCAAATAATTCAATTAAAAATGGGGTACAGATCTAAACAGAGAATTTTCAACAGAAGAATCTCAAATAACCAAAGACATTTAAGGAATTCTTCAACATCCTTAGTCATCAGGGAAATACACCTTGCACCTGTCAGAATAGCTAAGATCAAAATCACTAGTAACAGCTTATGCTGGAGAGGATGTGGAGTACGGGGAACACTCTTCCACTGCTGGTGGAGTGCAAACTTGTACAGCCACTCTGGAAATCAGAAAATTGGGAATCGATCTACCTCAAGTCCCAGAAATACCACTCTTGTGCATATGCCCAAAGGATGCTCAATCATAGCACAAGCACACTTGCTCAACTATGTTCATAGCACATTATTTATAATAGCCATAACCTGGAAACACCCTAGACACCCCTCAACCGAAGAACAGATAACGAAAATTTGGAACATATATGCAATGGAGTATTATTATTCAGTGGTTAAAAAAAATCCCACCATGAAATTAGCAGGCAAATTGATGGAGCTAGAAAAAAATCATCCTGAGTGAGGTAATCCAGACTCATAACAAACACAATATGTACTCATTCATAAGTAGATATCAGATGTTGAGCAAAGTATAACCATGCTACAATCCACAGCCCCAGAGAAGCTAGGTAACAAGGAGGACCCTAAGAGGGATGCATGAATCACCCTGAGAAGGGGAAATAGATGAGGTCTCCTGTGTAAACTGGGGATGGGTGGGGGCGATAGAGGAGAGATGGTGGGGAATTGGAACACAAAGGATCAGGATGACTGAGTTGGGGGAGGGACAGTAAGGGAGAGCAATGGAAGAGATATCTTGATAGGGGGGCATTATGGGGTTAGGGAGAAACCTGGTGCCAGGGAAACTCCCAGGAATCCACAAGGACAACCCCAGATAATACTCTTAGCAATAACAGAGAGGGTGTTTGAACTAGTCTTCTCCTGTAATCAGCTTGATGACTATCTTAACTGTCACCATAGAACCTTCATCCAGTAACTGATGGAAACAGATGCAGAGATTCACAGCCAAGCACGGTGCTGAGCATGGGGAGTCCAGTTGGATCAAGGGAGGAGGGGTTATATGAGCAAGGAGGGGTCAAGATCATGATTGGGAAACCCACAGAGACTGCTGACCTGGGCTCTTGGGAGCTCATGTACTCTAGACCAACAACTAGGAAGCCTGCCTGGGACTGACCTAGGCCCTCTGGCATGTGGGTGACAGTTGTATAGTTCAGTCTATTTGTGGGACTCTTAGCAGTGGGACCAGATTGATCTGTCCCTAGTGTGTGAGCTGGCTTGTTGGAACCTATTCCCTATGGTAGGATGCCTTGTTCAGACTTGATGCAGAGGGGAGGAGGTTGGTACTGCTTCAACCTGTTATTCCATACTTTGAATACATACTCCAGTGGGAGGCTTTACCCTTTCTGAGCAGTGGATGTGGGGGTGGGAGGGTGTAAGAAGGAGATGGGCAGAGGAAAGGAATGGAGAGGAGGGAGGAGAAACTGAAGTTGGTAAGAAAATAATTTTTAAAAATTAATTTAAAAAAAAAGGAAAAAGAAGTAGGAAACCACTGACCTGGCCTAGCCTCTCATGTGGAAAGAACTTTCCAAAGCACCTGTTCCTTCCTTGAAGACCTGCCACCTGCTGGCCTAGGACCCTTCCCTTTTACTTACTCTGAGCTTCCTCTGGACACTTTCCAGTTTGCCAAGGATAAGCGATGCAAAGAAAACGGCTTTGCTCATGGAGAAGTGAGTCCTCTGCAGAGAAAATAAAGCTTGTGGACTAATCATGGGAGAAGCAGCCACCATGAAGCACTGAGCACGAAGTCTATATTTGAGCTGAAAACATGCAGGAGGGCGGGCAGGCGGGAACCCAAACACAACTGCTTTTCCTTATGTGATGGCAAGTGAATAATTTTGCCTCCTGAGTTTGAGGAAGTGCCTCCTGCTATGAATCGGCACCATCCTTCATACTAGAAGGCTGTAGAGATACATGGGAGAGCTCCGGGCCTCCGCAGATGGGAATACTTTTAACAGTCATGATAACTCACATTTGCAAACTATACTTCGTTAGCTCCATCTGTGTCGCCCCAGCCTAACATCAATCTAGGGAGGACCGGCCAATTCTATTTTAAACTCCAGGAAATTCTGGGCCAGAGAAATGAAATGATGAGCCTAAGGCCACCAAGATAGTGGATGCATTATTCTTGTGAAGGAAAGACCAAAATGTCATTATTAATTCCCCTGTTTAAAATTGTCCATGAGCACTTAAAATTCAAATCTTTTCTCATGTCCTACAGGGTCTTACACCAAACATTGGAGAAATAGTTCAACTTTATAAAACCTTTCACTGGAGACCCTTTAGGCCCACTTGTCCACATATCACATATGGCTGTTTGTGCAAGACAATGGGAGAATTAAATAGTTGAGAGAGACCTGTATGGGCCACAAAGTTGAAAATATTTGCCATCTGGCCTTTTCCAAAAATAGGTTTGCCAACTGCTGTGCTCTGTAATCAGGCCAGGTACTCTAACCTTCTTTCCTACTCTCTCACTCTCTCTCCTGCTCATTATTTTCCCGGTATTTTGGTTCCTCTCCAACACACACACACACACACACACACACACACACACACACACACACACACACACATTTAAATTCTCAGAGCATATGCTGACTCTCAGGGAGACCTCCTGTGACCTCGTAGCTAACATGGCCCAAGTCCTAGCATAAACTCAACCTTTTTTAATTTTTATATTTGTGGCAATATTACTTTTTAGTGGTCATATATATGGGTGTGTATGTGTGTGTGTACTTATTGTTGATGTTACCCATCAGACTATCATCATCATGGGAACAGGTATCTAGACTGCATTGCTCAGTTCATACTTGCTTGTAGAATGCTACCTGATACATTCTGGTCTCTTCATAGTCAAGTGTGAAGCAAATATGCAGATCAAAGAATTAGTGAGACAACCACAACCCATTCTTGTCAAGGTCAGATCTCTCAACCTTTATATTATTGACCTTTGGAAATGGAAAATTTGCTGTTTTGTGGGACTGTTCTGTGTATCATAGTTTTTGTTACACCACCCTTGACCTGCTAAATATCAATAGCTCATCAGTTTTGCCATATGAATTGTGACAACCAGAAATATTTTCACACTTTGTAAAATGTCCTCTTTGTGGAGAGATGTGCCATAGCTGAGAAACACTAGGTTACATGGTTTTAAAATCACCATGGGGATTGGGGTTGGGGTTGAGCAATGGCTCACTGAGTACATAGTGCTTTATAGTGCTTGCTCTGTAAGCCAGAGAACCTGAGTTCAGATCCCCAACAGCAGTAGAAAAAGCCACATCTGTACCTGCAGCACTGAGGCTGTGAAGACACACAGATCAATGGGCTTGCTGGCCAGCTGGTTTACTAAGATGATAAACTCTAGCTCCAGGAAGAGATCCTGCTTCAAAATGTAAGGTGAGAGAGACAGAGGTACTTAGTGACAATCTCTGATCTCCACACACACTCCTGAGCTAGTGAGCATCCTTGGGCCTTAAAAGGTAAGAGCAAGCTTTTACCCAGAACAGCAGTCATTTCAAATTTCTAATTAATTGAGGTTGTACCTATGTGTGACCTCTGCTTTAAGGCCAGCTCCTTGGTAAGCTGATATAATTGCTCCTTTAAGGAAGCATCCATACTGTTCCAGAAACACAAAGTCCCAAGTTAGAAACCACCTAATCATCTTCAGTGAGGAATGATTAACAACAGGGAGCCAGAATGCATGAAGCTACATGTTATTTCTACTTTCTGCACTGATATAAAATACAAGTGGTGGGGTGCACATGAACAGAGAGGCTGAGGGTTCTCTGGGGCATTTGGCCATTTGCAGAGATGAGAAATATTAATGTGAGTTGTTTGGTTAAGTCTTTTTCCATGACAAGAAGAAAAATGGATGGAGCAGAGATGAAGCAAATGCATCGACTGGCAAAGGCTGCATGATCTCTGGAGTAGGCAGATGAGGGCAGGATATGGAAGTCACTTAGTGATCTTGTTTCCTATGAGGAAAGTGCTGAGTGCAGGAAACCTGCTGCTGCTGCTGCTGCTGCTGCTGCCTGGCTCCTGTGCTGCTCTGATGAAGAGGTGGAGCAATGGATTCTGTTCAGTTCCTGGGGATGGATTCTATTTTTATAGCTGCCTTTCCTCCATAGGGTATAGCTTAATGTGCCACCCAGCAGATACAGTCACATCTTAGAGAAGGGTGATTTTCAACAACAGATGACCCATAGGAAAAGACTCTGCTAAGGACAGACTATCCTGACCATAAAGAACATTTTCTGATGACAGTGGGAACTGGTGTGGGGGCAGAGAAACTGGGTAGCATAGCCATCTCAGGGAACTATGTCTGAGCAAGTAAGTAAGTTTCCCCCAGGTTCACTCCTCATGGTCCCTGTCTCCTCTGTTACCCTCCAAGGACTAAGTCTGCTTTTTATTCCTCATTACAGCTACCAGAACTTCCTCCATTTCTCAGACTGTACCTGCTACTAAAGTTGGGTTTAGATTAGGATGCAGCCCTGGTTCTCAACTTCCATTGCAGAGAAGAAAAAAAATCATTCCTAGGGTTTAAGGGCCAAAAATAGACAGGTTAAGTGAAAATAGTGCAGGAAGGAAAATTAATATAGTGTAACCAGTTTCCAATTGTCCTGTTCTCTTTCTCCCTTCTGATTACAACATTTACCTTGTGGGGATATCTTGGAACACTTAGTTCCTTGAATATGAGTTATCCTAACTTTCTCCATGCCAGATTCAGGGAAGACCCATAGCACAGGCCTTTGCCAATCATCGTGTCCCCTCCTTCTTCTCATGAGTACAAGTCCAAAACTTAAAGGTGACCCTCACCAATCCTGTCATCATTAGTTAGCAATTTAGGATGAAGAGTTTGGGATAAGGTATTCTACTGCTACTTGGACTGTAGAGAGAACAAGATAAAGTCACTGCCAGCAGATTCAACAAGAAAAGAAGAACCATCAGCAGCACATATAGCTGCTCCATGGTGACCAGTTGTACTGGGTAGTTTTGTGTGTCAATTTGACACAAGCTATAGAGTCATCAGAGGAAGGAGCCTCCGCTGAGGAAATGCCTCTTTGAGACCCAGCTGTAAGACATTTTCTCATTTAGTGATCAGTGGAGGAGGACCCAGCCCATAGTGAGTGGTGCCATACCTAGGCTGCTGGTTCTGGGTTCTATAAGAAGGTAGGCTGAGCAAGCCATGGGAAGCAAGCCAGCAAGCGGATCCCCTGCTTGGCCTCTACATCAACTTGTACTTCTGGGATCCTGCTCTGTTTGAGTTCCTGTCCTGAATTCCTTAGTGATGAACAGCAATGCTGACGTCTAAGCCTAACAAACCTTTTCCTGTCTAACTTGCTTTTTGGTTGTGGTATTTCATCACAAAAATAGAAATCCTAAGAAACCAGTTGAGCCTTGGTATACCACCATACCTGAAATCATGCCTACTTCTGAGTGTTGACAATGTGTGATATAAATAATGTCAAATAGTTTTATTAAATGTTTCTCAAGCAACAAGAAGAAAGGTCTCAGGGTCTCATAAAATTCTCAAAAGAAAGGTATATGTCCTTATTTTCTTTTGTTATCTGGGGATCCTAAGACCCTTTATTAGACAATTGTAGCATGAATCTTAAAGGTACTTATTAATAAAATCAAACCAGAGGACAGTTATTGGGGTGAATGCTGGAAGATCAGAGAGACAGAACAAGCCACAGCTTCCTCACCTCGCCAGTTCCTCAGCTGGTCTTGTTTCTTCAGACTGCAAGCTTCTGAGTCCTCATTCAAATCGATCTCAGCTGAACTGTGCTGCTCCAAAGACTAAAAGCTTAACCAGCCAAATGCTTAACTACCTCTGGTGCCTGGTTTTCATGCCTTATATATCTTTCTGTTCTCTGCCATCACTCCCTGGGATTAAAGGCTCTCTTTCTGGGATTAAAGGTGTGAGTCACCATGCCTCACTGTTTCCAATGTGGCCTTGAACTCACAGAGATCCACCTGGCTCTGCCTCCCGAGTGCTGGGATTAAAGGTGTGTGCTCTCACTGCCTATCCTCATGTTTAATATTGTGGCCGTCCTGTTCTCTGACCCCAGATAAGTTTATTTCAGGGAACACACAATATTTAGGGGAACACAATACCACCACAGACAATAGATAGTTTTCTTTTTATAATTACAATGCTGAAAGCTACTAAGTATCAATGTATTAAGGACTCAAACATATTCAAGTCACTACAGATGGCTCTTTTTCTAGGACTATATCTCTTGTCATAAGGGTCTATAGTAATTTTTCCTCCAATTTAAAGATGAATAGACTGAGAATCAGATAACAAAGTAATTTCTGCAATTCACATAGCTGATAAATGGTAGAATGGGCAATCAAACACTGCTTTCCTTTCTGGGCAGAGAAGCTTTCCTCCCATTGAAGCTTAGAGCTACAATTAGGCAGAGCAACACTCATATTCAGCTTGGCTACTCCATATAACTGCATGCTAGTTATTTTATGTTTTTTTCCAACTCTAGTATACTAATTCATATAATGGAGTTGATGTTATGAGAAAAATATTGCAGTCAATGAACCTAGCTTGGACTTGTGGGGTGTGTTCAAATGATATGCATTAGTATTACTGAAGAGGAGTGAAATTAGCAAGCTACAGAATAGATTTTATAGTGGCAATGATAAGCAGTAGTAGACTGGGGAGGGAGAGTGAGCCAGCATAACTTCCTCTTCAGAGGGCTAAGCTCCCTTAAATTGATAATAAAGAAACTGAGAATGACTTCTAGCTGTTTTGACTTGAACTTCTGAGTGGTTTACAATGACATCTGTTGAGAACAAGATGTCTGAGAGAATGACAGAGTTGGAGGATAAAACTGATAAGTGCCCGTGTTACACTTGAAAAATCCATAAGGTGCTGATTTGGACATGAAAGATAGACAGCTTGCCATAGCAGTCTGAAGCAAAGGAAGTCAGGATCAGAAATAGTCATTTTGGAATTTATCACCAAATACATTGTTGGCAAAGGCTTGGGATGGGTGAGATCACTCAAGGCAAAAAAGAGATGGAAAAAAAAGTTAGAAAAGAAGCTTGGAGTGAGCCCAGGGGCAGTCAGCTATTTTTAAATCAAGCAAGTGAAAAGAAGTTGGCAAAGTATTATGATAGAATTGGGAAGGAAGAAGTCAGAGCATGGCATTGAGAAAGCAGGAGAAGCCAGCACCCAAATAGTGAAGTTAGCCAGGCTTGTCAATCACCCCCTCTAAAAGGACATCTGAATGGTTACATTAACATTGCAGAGAAAGGGACACACTAATAAAAAAGATACCAAGTTACTAACTATATTGTAATCAATAACCATATCAGCCACAGAAAAAAATTGGTTCATGCAGTAATTTAAGTTACAATCACAGATCATACCTGAGTTAATTTTGAGAGTTTAGTCTGGGAAGCTTTAATCCCAAGAACAGCATAAGAAACCACAAATAATTCACATTATCCCAGAATCATTAAAGAAAGCTGGAAATAATGCTTGTACTCAGCACTACACGGGAAATGTGCGGCAAGCTTTTATTGAGAAATGTGTGCATAAAGAATCTTACACATCATAGGTTAGGTTTGTTTGTCTTCTAAATATTTTGGTGACTAGATTTCTCTGATTCTTTGGCATTCATTTGGGGTTTATTTTATGTATTTGGGAGATGGCAGTAAGCTCTACCACTGTGTTTGGGTGAAAACAATGTAGAAACAAGGTCTGGAAAGAAGATGGGGGATTTGGAGAGACAGTTCAATGGTTAATAACACTTGTTGTTCTTGTAGAAGAGTCAGATTCCAGCACCCATATGGCAGCTCACAAGTATAACTCAAGATCTAGGAGATTCAACTCACTCTTCTGGCTTCCCTGGGCACAAGGCATATGCACCCTGTACATATATATGGATATAAATATTCATACATAAAAAATTGAAAGTTTAAAAAAAACTATTTCTAAAAGGTAGAACTCAGAAAAACTAGAGAAGATGATGTCACCAGACACAAACCCAAAACTCATGAAAATATCACACAGGAAAGCAGGGTGAAGAGAAAATTATTCCTCAGGAAGTCAAGAAAATAGTAAGTTTTATAATCGTGTCTCTTAGAACATGGAATGGAGCAAAAAAATAAATGTCAGGCCACCAAAACTGTTTAGCTAGTGAAAAAGGTTCTTGCCACCAAAGCCTAATGATCTGAGTTCAATTCCTGAAACCCACATGGTAGAAGGAGAGGGACAACTCTTGCAAGATTTCATCTGTCTCCAATTCATGTGACATGTCACATTTGTGCACACAACTACAAAAAGATAAATAAATAAATAAGTAAATAAGTACATAAATACATAAATAAATAAACAAACAAGAAGAAAATATCTACTTCTCTTTGGAGTGGGGATGAGTCAAGAAATAAGAACAGGTAGCAATTTATAGTAGAAACTGTGAAAGACAATGGTGCAAATGAGAGATTATTCATGATCTCAGATATGAGGAAGGCAAATTCAGCCAACAAAACTATTAAGGTGACTATTCAGTTGACTTCAGATAAACAAAATATGGGGTTAGTATAAACATGTCTCAAGTATCACATGAGACATACTTACTCCAAAATTAACAAAGAGGAATTTTTTTGGGTAGCCATTTCCCAAATTCAGTGTGGGACTTGCTTGCTTATCCTGCACATATATATTTTTAACTTTCAAGAAATTCAAATTTAGTTTTCTGCTGTGCTTCACCTGGCAAACTTACAAATATACCTTATCTCCAATGATTGTACTTTTTCATGGTCTCTTTCCCTATTGCCTTCTAACATGACTTACTGGGCCAATGAGGTACAAGAAAAAAAAAAACACGAAAAGAAATTGACAAAATCTTGTGCATAAAAAATGGTGCTCCAAAGGACATGGTCAACAAGACAAAGCAACAGCCTACAGAATAGGAAAAGGTCTTCATCAACCCCACATCTGACAGAGGGCTGATATAAAGAATATATAAAGAACTCAATAAATTAGACATCAAAATGCCCAACAGTCCAATTAAGAAATGGGCTATAATGCCGGGCAGTGGTGGCGCATGCCTTTAATCACAGAACTTGGGAGGCAGAGCCAGGTGGACCTTTGTGAGTTCGACGCCAGCCTGGTCTATAGAGCGAGATCCAGGAAAGGCACAAAGCTACACAGAGAAACCCTGTCTCGAAAAACCAAGAATAAAAATAAACAAACAAACAAACAAACAAATAACTAAATACATGCGCTATAGAACTAAACAGAGAATTCTCAACAGAGGAAGCTCAAATGGCTGAAAGACATTTAAGGAATTGCTCAGCATCCCTAATTATCAGGGAAATGCAAATAAAAATGACTCTGAGATACCATCTTACACCTGTCAGAATGGCTAAGATCAAAAACACAGAAGAAAGCTTATGCTGGAGAGGATGTGGAGCAAGGAGAACTCTCCTCCACTGTTGGTGGGAATGCAAGCTTGTACAGCCACTTTGGAAATCAATATGGCGCTTCCTAAGAAAATTGGGAATCCATCTCCCCCAAGACCCAGCTATACTGCTCTTGGGCATATACCCAAGGAATGCTCAATCATACCACAAGGGTACTTGCTCAGCTATGTTCATATCAGCATTGTTTGTAATAGGCAGAACCTGAAAACAACATAGATGCTCTTCAACTGAAGAATGGATAAATAAATAAAATGTGGTACATACACACAATGGAGTACTACTCACCAGAGAAAAACAATGACATCATGAGGTTTGCAGGCAAATGGATGGATCTAGAAAAAAAAAATCACCCTGAGTGAGGTAACTCAGACTCAGAAAGACAAATATGGTATGTAATCACCCATAGGAGGATACTATATGTAAAACAAAGATGACTAGATTGCTACTCACAACTCTGGGGAAGCTACCTAGAAAACAGGACCCTAAGAAAGACACAGGGATGACCCAATGACAGAGAAATGGATGAGATCTACATGAACAACCTGGACAAAAGTGGGGGTAATGAAGGGCAAGGTTTAAGGGAAAGAGAGCTGACTACACAAGGATGCATGATTTAGTCACTATGAGCATGAAAGGCATCATGGAAAGAGTATGAGCCCATGAAACCCAGCCAACTGTTGCCAACAGAAGCCCTGGTGAACACAATACAGCCACTCTAATTGCCAGTGGTGCACAGAAATGTGCAGGAAAATGTCACTGTTGTTTTAAGCCATCTCCACTGCCATCTCTGTGGAGGCTCCTACACCTCTCACAGAGCCTCTTCCATGGCTTATTGCAACTCCCCAAGGTGGATAGGATCCTCCTCTTGCTCTCATTTTTCTTCAGAGATATGATCACATATAGTCTTTGTGCTTAAAATTCCACAACTGAGTTTTAACGTTGTTCCTTAATATGTTGCATGATATAGTTTACCTCACCTCACTGTTACTTATTTAATGAAGAGTTCTGTAGCAACTACTATGTGCAGGCCCCTGAAAGAGTAGCTGAGCTGTAATCCCTAGAGTTTTATAATCTGCCGCAGACTGGATCTCAGCTGGACCACCAGACACAGGGAGAACAGGGTGAAGGTACTCAGGATAAGTGGGATTCGGCAAGTGACAGACAGCCACAGACATGAGAGTATGTTGTGAAGCTGCTGCAATTTTACTCAGACCAAGCAGTGAATTTTATACAGTTATTTGAGGAAACATGGCCATCGGCCAGTAGGATGATAGACATAGAATCAACAATGTAGTACATAAATTTCTCAGAATGATTAACAGATCTCATGAGTATAGCCTTTATTATTTGTGTGTGTGTGTGTGTGTGTGTGTGTGTGTGTGTGTGTGTGTGTGTGTGTTTCCTCATCCGGACAGAGAACATTACAGCCCTAGCTGTAGTTTGTTTTTTTTTTTTTCTACACCTTTGTTCTGTATCAAAATTAAACCCTTTCCATCATTGTTCTAATCATGGTTTTATTTGTGTGAAAATATTTTAACCTTTGCCTGTGGGTGAGAAGGCACCAGGGGGGTCAGTACCTAGCTAATCTTTCCATGAACTGTAACTTATGTCATTTTGTTTTTATACCATTATGATTCACCCATCAGTTCCCATGTACGTCATTAGCTCCCATAAAAGGCAACGGTTCTAAATAATTATTATGTCTAGGATTAAAGTTAGGGGGTTGCCATCATCATCCCTTGATGAGAAACTCTATTTGTCCCTGGACAATTTTTGTAGGAATGGCTAATTCCTGTAACTGCTTCCTAGCAGCTGCTGTCGGCTGCGAGTGTGGATTGCCTATGAGTGCCTGTACCTTTATTTTTATTTTCTCCTCACTAGAGTCTTCGTCCTTCTGAATCATAAGTTCTTTTTGCTTTAAATCATTCATGAATTCCCCAAAACTTTTGGGACCCTCTTGAACTGTTTGCCTAAGAGCTTGAATCATAGGAGGGGGTATTGAAGCCATTTTTGAGGAATCATTACTCTCTTTTTGGGGCACATCAGGAACATTAAGAGTTAACTTCCTGGAATCAATACACAAGGAAACAGCAATAATTACAGCTGCAAAGAGAAGAAGGCAGAGTGCCAGCCAGCCTCTGCAAGCAGATCTACGTGGTTCGGTATAGCCTGGCACCTTGATTCGGGCAGATTGATGAGGGGTTGCCAGGGGCATAGACCCGAGGGCCACGAGCACCCCCTTTCCCATGTAACTACCTCATCCAAGGCATTTGTCATGCAGGCAACACCATCGTGGGCGTGGCAGTTCCCCCTTTTTTGTTTTTAATGTGGAAGGCGTACAGGTCCTCACGCATACTGCCTAGAGATCTGGTTATTGTCCTGAGAAGACAAGGAATCATGATAACATAAACTACAATTAAGGCAAAAATGCCTATGAAAATAAAATATTGAATCCAATCTAAGGGATTTATGGCCTTAAGGTCTTTTTGTAATCCTTGTGTTAAGACTTTCAATGAGCCAGCTTGTATACGAGCTTGGGGCTCATGGCCGATATGTCCTTTTGAATAGCTTTTAAATCATGAGTAATGGAAGAATCCTTCCATACCCCTAACAAATGATGTTTAACTTTATCCCAATTCTCAGAGGACTTGTAAGGAAGTGGAGTCATATAAATAGTCTTGTATTCTTGATGACATCTAGTTTTCATAAGTTTCTTAATATTGGCCACATCTTAAGGCTAACATTATTTCCTCTAATATATTAATCTTTGTCTCTAATTTCTTGTCAATAATTGCTTGTTCAGATAATGCAAAGGAAATATTTTTATTTAAATCATTTATAAATTGAGCTGTATGAATCTCTTGAACCAGGGCGGTGGTAGCAATGGCAAAAGTAGTATTAATAGATATTAATGTTGTTATCCCTAATATCAATGCTGCAACAAATCTTTTCGGCCTTATTAATTCATGAAGCTGTCTAAGTACCTGTAAAGCCGAATTATCATATCTAGTCATGTTATGTAATTGCACGGGCATCATTATAAAAGGTGGTCTTTTTATAATCAACATAATCTGTATTTCTTCTTTCCCTTGGTGAAATATAATTAGTGATAATATATCCAAAGCAAGTTACATGATATGAGTTAGACCCAAGAGCAGAGATATTTACATGTGCAGCAGAGCCTAGCAGCAGAGCAAAAGGATAGGAAATACACGCTCTAACCACAATGGGAGATGAGGTAGTTTCTTTGGGTCTTTTCTGAGACACTGGGCCTGAAGTGGCAACAAGCCGAAACAAGTCTGGATGTTTTTTCATGTTTTCTAGCGACCCATATTGGCTCAACATACCCTGGTGAAAACCATCTAGTGATTTTTTTACCATGGCCCATAAATGTGTAGTTATTAAACTTATCTTTATGTTTTGAGAGATAATCTTTATATTTCTTTTCTCCAGAAGAGGTGGAAAAATCCCAAATAAGCAATTTAGACAGTAAAGGATTGTAGGAGGAGGCTGTGTGAGGAAACCGACAAGACAACCAAGTAGGAAAGGCGGTAATACCATCATCGCAAAATTGATTTTTATCCTGATATTTAGTAATACAGGAATCAAGAGGCATAAAATTGACAGACTTAAAACTTTCACTCATAGCAGGATGTCCCAGAGTAAGTAGTTGAGTCTCCCAGATCCATCTAGGATCTCCTTTCTTACCGGTAGAGCTGGGGGCATCAGTTAAAAAGGTTCTGTAGCTGGTGGAGAGACACCCAGGAGGAGCTACTCCTTGCAGGGTGAAGCAAATTGGTAATGAATCTGAGCTTCCTGTAAAGTTTATAAATGAGGAAGCATTTGTCTTTTCATCTGAAAAATGGGAGCTCTAGTCTAGATGAGAGTGCTGGCCAGATAGGAGCTGGGGTGTTGGACTCTGAATCTCAGGAAGTCCCTGTGACCTCCTTATCTTGGCCAGATGGGAGCTCCTCTTGTCCAGATGGTAGTTCCTGGACAGGATGGAAGCTCTGGTCCTGATGGGAGTTCCGGGGCAGATGGGAGCTGGGGGCTTTCTGGTCCTC